>NW_027254113.1:0-300000 GCF_044704955.1 Pristiophorus japonicus | reverse complement strand
GGGTAAGGCTCTACGGCTGAAGGACGCATATACTGGGACTGGGGTAAGGCACTTCAACTGGGGCAGGCATACACTGGACCGGGGTAAGGCACTTCAACTGGGGCAGGGATACACTGGACCGGGGTAAGGCACTTCAACTGAGGAAGGGATAAACTGGCACTGGGATAAGGCACTTCAACTGGGGGATGCTAACACTTGGACTGGAGTAAGACATTTCAACTGGGGGAGGCATATACTGGGACTGGGGTAAGAAACTTCGGCTGGGGAGCGATACACTGTGACTGGAGGAAAGGCACTTCAACTGTGGGAGGGATATACTGGGTCTGGAATAAGGCACTTCAACTGTGGGAGGCTTACACCGGGACTGGGCTAAGGCACTTCAGCTGGGGAGGGATACCCTGGGACTGGGGTAAGGCACTACGGATGGGGGACGCATATACTGGGACTGGGGTAAGGCACTTCAACTGGGGCAGGGATACACTGGACCGGGGTAAGGCACTTCAACTGAGGGAGGGATACACTGGCACTGGGGTAAGGCACTTCAACTGGGGGATGCTAACACTGGGACTGGAGTTAGACACTTCAACTGGTGGAGGGATACACTGGATCTGGGGTAAGGCAGTTCAACTGGGGGAGGGATGCCCAGGGACTGAAGGAAAGGCACTTCAACTGTGTGAGGGATACAGTGGCTCCTGAATAAGGCACTTCAACTGCGGGAGGCTTACACCGGGACTGGGCTCAGGCACTTCAGCTGGGGAGGGATACCCTGGGACTGGGGTAAGGCACTATGGCTGGGGGACGCATATACTGGGACTGGGGTAAGGCACTTCAACTGGGGCAGGGATACACTGGACCGGGGTAAGGCACTTCAACTGGGGGAGGGATTCCCTGGGACTGGAGGAAAGGCACTTCAACTGAGGGAGGGCTACACTGGGTCTGGAATAAGACACTTCAAATGGGGGAGGCATAAACTGGGACTGGGCTAAGGGCACTTCAACTGGGGGAGGGATACACTGGGATTGGGGTAAGGCACTACGGTTGGGGTTGGCATGCACTGGGACTAGGGTAAGGCACTTCGGCTGGTGGAGAATATACTGGGGCAGGGGTAGGGTAATTCGGTTGGGGGAGGCATGCACTGGGATGTGGGTAAGGCATTTCGGCTGGGCAAGGCATGCACTGCGACTGGGGTAAAATACATTGGCTGGAGGTGGCTTGCACTCATACTGTGGCAAGGCACTTCGGCTGGGGGAGGCATGCACTGGGACTGGGGTAAGGCACTTTTGTTGGGGGAGGTGTGCACTTGGACTGGGTAAGGCACTTTGGCTGGGATAGGCATAAACTGCGACTGGTTTAAGGCACTTTGGTTGGTGGAGGCATATACTGGGACTGGGACAAGGCATTTTGGCTGGGAGAGGCATGCACTGGCACGGGTGTAAGGGACTTCGGCTGGCAGAGGTGTGCACTCGGAGTGGAGTAAGGGACTTCAACTGGTGGAGGCATACACTGGGACTGCGGTTAGGCATTTCAACTGGGAGAGGCATGCACTGGGACTGGGGTAAGGCACTTCATCTGGGGATGGATACAGTGAGATGGGGTAAGCACTTTGGCTGGGGGACGCATATACTGGGACTGGGGAGGGTACTTTGGCAGACGGAGGCATGCATTTGCACTGAGAAATGCTACTTCGGCTGGGGGGGCATATATTGTGACTTGGGTAAAGCACTTCGGCTGGGAGAAACATGCACTGGGACTACGGTAATGCACTTCAACTGGTGGAGGGATACACTGGGACTGTGGTAAGGCACTTCAACTGGGGGATGCTAACACTGGGACTGGGCTAAGGCACTTCAACTGGTGGAGGCATGCACTGGGACTGCGGTAAGGCACTTCAACTGAGGGAGGGATAAACTGGGACTGGGGTAAGGTATGTCAGCTGGGGGAGGCATTCACTTGGACTGTGTTAAGGCACTTCGGCTGGGGGAGGCATATACTTGGACTGGGGTAAGGCACTTCGGCTGGGGGAGGCATATACTTGGACTGGGGTAAGGCACTTCGGCTGGGGGAGGCATGCACTGGGACTGCAGTAAGGCACTTCGGCTGGGGGAGGCATATACTTGGACTGGGGTAAGGCACTTCGGCTGGGGGATGCTAACACTGGGACTGCAGTAAGGCACTTCGGCTGGGGGAGGCATATACTTGGACTGGGGTAAGGCACTTCGGCTGGGGGATGCTAACACTGGGACTGGGATAAGGCACTTTGGCTGGGGGAGGCATGCACTGGGACTAGGGTTAGGCACTTTGGCTGGGGAAGGCATATACTGGGATTAGGGTAAGGCACTTCGGCTGGGGGAGGCATGCACTGGGACTGGGGTAAGGCACTTCGGCTGCGGGATGTTTATACTGGGACTGGGGTAAGGCACTTCGGCAGTGGGAGCATATACTGGGACTGTAGTAAGACAATTCGGATGAGGGAGAAATGCAATGCGACTGGATTCAGCCACTTTGGCTGGGGGAGGCATGCAGTCTAACTGGGGAAAGGCACTTCGAGTGGGAGAGGCCTGCACTGGGACTGGGGCAAGGCACTTCGGCTGGGAGAGGCCTGCACTGGGACTGGGGCAAGGCACTTCGGCTGGGGGAGTCATGGACTGGGACTGGGGTAAGGCACTTCGAGTGGGGGATGCCTGCACTGGGACTGGGGTAAGGCACTTTTCCTGGGGGAGGCATATACTGGGACAGTGCTAAGACACTTCGGCGGGGAGAGAAATGCAATGGGACTAGGGTAGGGCACTTCGGCTGTGGGAGGCCTGCACTGGGACTTGGGTAAGGCACGTCGGCTGGTGGCAGGTGCACTTGGACTGGGAAAGGCACTTCAGCTGGAGGAAGCATACACTGGGACTGGGGTAAGGCACTACAGCTGGGGGAGGGTTGCACTGTGACTGGGATAAGGCACTTCGGCTGGGGGAGGCATGCACTGTGACTGGGATAAGGCACTTCGGCTGGGGGAGGCATATGTTGTGACTGGAGTAAGACACTTCAGCTGGGGGAGGCATGCACTCTGACTGGGGTAAGGCACTTTGGCTGGGGAGGCATGCACTGCGACTGGGATAAGGCACTTCGGCTGGGGGAGGCATATGTTGTGACTGGGGTAAGATACTTCAGCTGGGGGAGGCATGCACTCTGACTGGGGTAAGGCACTTCGGCTGAGGGAGGCCTGCACTGGGACTGGGGTCAGGCACTTCAGCTGGCGGAGGCCTGCACTGGGAATGGGGTAAGGCACTTTGGCTGTGGGAGGCATATACTTGGACGGTGGTAAGACACTTTGGCGGGAGGAGAAATGCAATGGGACTAGTGTCAGGCACTTCTGCTGGGTGAGGCATGCACTGGGACTGGGTAAGGCATTCCGCTGGGGGAGGCATATCTTGGGACTGGGGTAAAGCACTTTGACTGGGGGAGGCATGTACTGCAACTAGGGTAATGCACTTTGACCAAGGGAGGCATGCACTGGGACTGGGGTAAGGCACTTCAACTGGGGCAGGGATACACTGGACCGGGGTAAGGCACTTCAACTGGGGGAGGGATTCCCTGGGACTGGAGGAAAGGCACTTCAACTGAGGGAGGGCTACACTGGGTCTGGAATAAGACACTTCAAATGGGGGAGGCATAAACTGGGACTGGGCTAAGGGCACTTCAACTGGGGGAGGGATACACTGGGATTGGGGTAAGGCACTACGGTTGGGGTTGGCATGCACTGGGACTAGGGTAAGGCACTTCGGCTGGTGGAGAATATACTGGGGCAGGGGTAGGGTAATTCGGTTGGGGGAGGCATGCACTGGGATGTGGGTAAGGCATTTCGGCTGGGCAAGGCATGCACTGCGACTGGGGTAAAATACATTGGCTGGAGGTGGCTTGCACTCATACTGTGGCAAGGCACTTCGGCTGGGGGAGGCATGCACTGGGACTGGGGTAAGGCACTTTTGTTGGGGGAGGTGTGCACTTGGACTGGGTAAGGCACTTTGGCTGGGATAGGCATAAACTGCGACTGGTTTAAGGCACTTTGGTTGGTGGAGGCATATACTGGGACTGGGACAAGGCATTTTGGCTGGGAGAGGCATGCACTGGCACGGGTGTAAGGGACTTCGGCTGGCAGAGGTGTGCACTCGGAGTGGAGTAAGGGACTTCAACTGGTGGAGGCATACACTGGGACTGCGGTTAGGCATTTCAACTGGGAGAGGCATGCACTGGGACTGGGGTAAGGCACTTCATCTGGGGATGGATACAGTGAGATGGGGTAAGCACTTTGGCTGGGGGACGCATATACTGGGACTGGGGAGGGTACTTTGGCTGACGGAGGCATGCATTTGCACTGAGAAATGCTACTTCGGCTGGGGGGGCATATATTGTGACTTGGGTAAAGCACTTCGGCTGGGAGAAACATGCACTGGGACTACGGTAATGCACTTCAACTGGTGGAGGGATACACTGGGACTGTGGTAAGGCACTTCAACTGGGGGATGCTAACACTGGGACTGGGCTAAGGCACTTCAACTGGTGGAGGCATGCACTGGGACTGCGGTAAGGCACTTCAACTGAGGGAGGGATAAACTGGGACTGGGGTAAGGTATGTCAGCTGGGGGAGGCATTCACTTGGACTGTGTTAAGGCACTTCGGCTGGGGGAGGCATATACTTGGACTGGGGTAAGGCACTTCGGCTGGGGGAGGCATATACTTGGACTGGGGTAAGGCACTTCGGCTGGGGGAGGCATGCACTGGGACTGCAGTAAGGCACTTCGGCTGGGGGAGGCATATACTTGGACTGGGGTAAGGCACTTCGGCTGGGGGATGCTAACACTGGGACTGCAGTAAGGCACTTCGGCTGGGGGAGGCATATACTTGGACTGGGGTAAGGCACTTCGGCTGGGGGATGCTAACACTGGGACTGGGATAAGGCACTTTGGCTGGGGGAGGCATGCACTGGGACTAGGGTTAGGCACTTTGGCTGGGGAAGGCATATACTGGGATTAGGGTAAGGCACTTCGGCTGGGGGAGGCATGCACTGGGACTGGGGTAAGGCACTTCGGCTGCGGGATGTTTATACTGGGACTGGGGTAAGGCACTTCGGCAGTGGGAGCATATACTGGGACTGTAGTAAGACAATTCGGATGAGGGAGAAATGCAATGCGACTGGATTCAGCCACTTTGGCTGGGGGAGGCATGCAGTCTAACTGGGGAAAGGCACTTCGAGTGGGAGAGGCCTGCACTGGGACTGGGGCAAGGCACTTCGGCTGGGAGAGGCCTGCACTGGGACTGGGGCAAGGCACTTCGGCTGGGGGAGTCATGGACTGGGACTGGGGTAAGGCACTTCGAGTGGGGGATGCCTGCACTGGGACTGGGGTAAGGCACTTTTCCTGGGGGAGGCATATACTGGGACAGTGCTAAGACACTTCGGCGGGGAGAGAAATGCAATGGGACTAGGGTAGGGCACTTCGGCTGTGGGAGGCCTGCACTGGGACTTGGGTAAGGCACGTCGGCTGGTGGCAGGTGCACTTGGACTGGGAAAGGCACTTCAGCTGGAGGAAGCATACACTGGGACTGGGGTAAGGCACTACAGCTGGGGGAGGGTTGCACTGTGACTGGGATAAGGCACTTCGGCTGGGGGAGGCATGCACTGTGACTGGGATAAGGCACTTCGGCTGGGGGAGGCATATGTTGTGACTGGAGTAAGACACTTCAGCTGGGGGAGGCATGCACTCTGACTGGGGTAAGGCACTTTGGCTGGGGAGGCATGCACTGCGACTGGGATAAGGCACTTCGGCTGGGGGAGGCATATGTTGTGACTGGGGTAAGATACTTCAGCTGGGGGAGGCATGCACTCTGACTGGGGTAAGGCACTTCGGCTGAGGGAGGCCTGCACTGGGACTGGGGTCAGGCACTTCAGCTGGCGGAGGCCTGCACTGGGAATGGGGTAAGGCACTTTGGCTGTGGGAGGCATATACTTGGACGGTGGTAAGACACTTTGGCGGGAGGAGAAATGCAATGGGACTAGTGTCAGGCACTTCTGCTGGGTGAGGCATGCACTGGGACTGGGTAAGGCATTCCGCTGGGGGAGGCATATCTTGGGACTGGGGTAAAGCACTTTGACTGGGGGAGGCATGTACTGCAACTAGGGTAATGCACTTTGACCAAGGGAGGCATGCACTGGGACTGGGGTAATGCACTTCAGCTGGGGGAGGCATGCATTGGGATGGGGGCAAGGTACTTTGGCTGGCCCTTGCTATCTTATGGGGAGCTCTGTCCTCTGTCGCTTCAGGAAGTCAAAGTGGATCAAGTTACAATTTGCAAAGTCAGTGAGACCTTGGGATGGGCGGTTCCAGTTACACATTCCAGTGAAATCTCAGGGTGTGGCTTATCCTCCAAGGGACCAATCATAGACAAATGGTGCGGCGTGGTGGCCATTTTGGAAGTACAAATAAGCGCGTTCTTTATTAACCCGCTCCCTCCCAACGCCCATCTCTCACCTGCTGACTCACCCACTGTGCATGCTCAGCTCACACTGCCTGGCTGATTGACGGCAGCTCCCGACCAATAGGGAGAGTGGGGGCGGGGCTGGAGGACCAGGCAGGCGGTTGATCCTCCAACCAATCACAGTGTACGAGAGGTGGGGCTTGCAGCCCCCAGTGGGCGGGGCTGGGTCTGGATCTCGCTCATTGGCTGAAACTCTGCCCCATTGTTAAAGCTGATGTCCCTCAAACTCCAGGAGGAAATGGGACATTTTTGTCGTGGCTTTAAACAGATGGAACTCTGTGGGGTGGAGGAAACATTGCAGCATTTGGTAGTGACATGGATTCATTCAGGCCGGACAGTGGGGATTATTTCTGGAAGTAACACAGTGTAGTTGTTTCTGTTGAAACAGATGAAACCCTGTCGTTGTGGAGCAACCACACTTCTCGTGTCCTGGTCAATCACGTGTGCAACAAGTGTCGTCATGGAAGTAAAGGATGGTATCAAATTGGAAAAAATGGCAGATAATGTTGTGAAGGACAGTGGAAGGCCAGAGGATTGGGAATTTTTAGAAACCTGCAAAGGACGACTAAAAAATGAAAAAGACAGAGAAGATAGCAGATGAGAGCAAACTAGCAAGAAATATAAAAACAGACAGTAAGAGCTTCTACAGGGATATAAAAAGGAAACGAGTATCTAAAGTAAACATTGCTCGCTTAGAGGATGACATTGGAGAATTACTAATGGGAAACACGGAAATGGCAGAGATTTTGAATGAATATTTTGTATTAGGCTTCACGGTAGAGGACACTAAAAACATCCCAACAGTTGCTAACCAAGGAGCTATTGCGGAGGGGGAGTTGGGGGGGATGACTTAAAACAATCACTATCACTGCAGATAAAGTGCTAATCAAACTAATGTGACTAAAGGTGGACAAGTCCTCTGGACCTGATGGCATGCATCCTCAGGTCTTAAAATAATTAGTTGCAGAGATAGTGCATGCATTAGTTGTAATCCACCAAAATTCCCTGAATTCTGAAGAGGTCCCAGTGGACTGGAAAACTGCAAATGTAACATGCCTATTCAAGTAAGGAGGGAGACAGAGAGCAGGAAACTATACATCAGTTAGCTTACCATCTGTCAGTGGGAAATACTCGAGTTCATCATTAAGGAAGTACTAGCAGGACATTTAGAAAACCATACTGCAGTTAGGCAGAGTTAGCATGGTTTTATGAAAGGGAAATCATGTTTGACAAATTTGCTGTAGTTGTTTAAGGATGTAACGAGCAGAGTGGATAAGGGAGAATCATTTGATGTTGTATATTTTGATTTCCAGAAAGCATTCAATAAGGTGCCACACAAAATATTACTGCACATGCTAAGAGCTCATGGGGTTGGGTGTAATATATCAGCATGAAGAGAGGATTGCTGAACTAACAGAAAACAGAGAGTCCGGATAAATGGGTCATTTTCAGGTTGGCAAACAGTAACTAGTGGGGCGCCGCAGTGATAAGTACTGGGGCCTCAACTAATTACAATTTATATTAATGACTTGGATGAAGGGGCCGAGTGTAACATAACCAAATTTGCCGATGGTACAAAGATAGGTGGAAAAGCAAGTTGTGAGGAGGACGCAAAGAATCTACAAAGGGATATAGATAGGTTCAATGAGTGGGCAAAAATCTGGCAGATGGACTATAATGTGGTAAAATATCAGGTGATTTCCTTTGGTAGGAAAAAAAAGCAAATTATTATTTAGATGTGGACGATTATAAAATGCTGTTATACAG
The DNA here is from genome assembly GCF_044704955.1 of Pristiophorus japonicus. Taxonomy (NCBI): domain Eukaryota; kingdom Metazoa; phylum Chordata; class Chondrichthyes; family Pristiophoridae; genus Pristiophorus; species Pristiophorus japonicus. Next base: position 291,711 of record NW_027254113.1, on the reverse strand, counting down.
AGAGATCTGGGGATTCTTGTACATGAAACTCAAAATGTTTGCATGCAGGTACAGCAATAATCAGGAAGGCAAACTGAATGCTGGCCTTTATTGCAAAGGGGATGGAGTCTAAAAGTAGGGAAGTCCTGCTACAACTGTAAGACCACACCTGGGCTACTGCGCACAGTTTTGGTCTGGACTTGTCTCCATTCTCGTGCCGAGAGGATTGATCCACCCAGATGGGAACAACAACATTTGGGTACACTGATTCCCCACCAATTCTCATTCCCCTTCTTTCTGGTGGATATGGAGGGGCCACTGTGTGTAATGAGCAAGGCATTAAGAATTGTCAGCAAGCTCTTTCCAATTGGAGATTTTATTCAGTGGAAACTTTCACACACTATTGTAGATTTTGTACCAAAGATCAATTTAGGATTAAAGTAAAAGTTCATAACTTTATTGCAAAGTAAATTTCTGTTGAGAATTGCTGAATTAAGGGGAAAGATAACCCACAGTGTTTCTTAAATGGACACTGCATCCCTGAGAACACAATCAGCAATATATCCAGAATATTAAAATCCAGCCCAGTTATCGGGTTATTGACATCAACAGAAACAAACCCCAACTGTCAGAATGAACATGGTTCAGTCGGGATGTGATTAACAGCCTCAATAACAGTAGAATCCAACTCCTGCAATCACTTGTGAACTCGCTGGTGTTTCAGCAGGTGGGATGCCTGAGTGAATCCCTTCCCGCACTCCGAGCAGGTGAACGGCCTCTCCCCAGTGTGTACTCGCTGGTGTCTCAACAGGTCGGATGACTGAGTGAATCCCTTCCCACACTCCGAGCAGGTGAACGGCCTCTCCCCAGTGTGTACTCGCTGGTGTCTCAGCAGGTCGGATGACTGAGTGAATCCCTTCCCACACTCCGAGCAGGTGAATGGCCTCTCCCCAGTGTGAACTCGCTGGTGTGTCAGCAGGTTGGATGAACAAGTGAATCCTTTACCACACTCATAGCAGGTGAACGGCCTCTCCCCAGTGTGAACTTGCTGGTGTGCCAGCAGGTTGGATGAACAATTGAATCCCTTCCCACACTCCGAGCAGGTGAACGGCCTCTCCTCAGTGTGTACTCGCTGGTGTGACTGCAGGATGGATGGCCGAGTGAATCCCTTCCCACACTCAGAGCAGGTGAACGGCCTCTCCCCAGTGTGAACTCGCTGGTGTGTCAGCTGGTTGGATGAACAAGTGAATCCCTTCCCACACTCATAGCAGGTGAACGGCCTCTCCCCAGTGTGAACTCGCTGGTGTTTCAGCAGGTTGGATGAACAAGTGAATCCCTTCCCACACTCCGAGCAGGTGAACGGCCTCTCCCCAGTGTGAACTCGCTGGTGTTTCAGCAGGTCGGATGACTGAGTGAATCGCTTCCCACACTCAGAGCAGGTGAACGGCCTCTCCCCAGTGTGACTGTGTTGATGAATTTCCAGGAGAGATGGTGATCTGAATCCCTTCCCACAGTCCCCACATTTCCACGGTTTCTCCATGGTGCGGGTATCCTTGTGACTCTCCAGGTTGGACGATCAGTTGAAGCCTCGCCCACACACACAACACGTTTACAGTTTCTCCCCGCTGTGAATGGTGCGATGTTTCTTCAGACTGTGTAACTGGTTAAAGCTCTTTCCACAGGCAGTGCACTGGAACACTCACTCGGGTATGTGTGTCTCAGTGCTTTTCCAGTCACACTGATATTTGAAATCTTTTCGCACAGACAGAACAGACAAACATTTCTCCTTCCACTTTCAAAGGCCGATGATATTCAGGTCCTGATGAATCGATTGACTCCATCAGATCTTGACGCGATGTTTAGTTTGTGTTTCCTGTCTGAAAATCTCCCCTTCTAATACGATGTAAAAGGAGATAACAAAACTCATCACTGTCAGTACAAGAAACAAATTCAGGATATACACATCTAGTTTCCATTTAACATTCTTTCCTCTCTTTTTCTTCCAAAGCTGTAAATCCCTGTCCCACACATTGTCCCTCCTGCAGCACTGAAATCCAAATCAACACACATTTCTAGCCTGTTTCTCCTCCACTCCCAGTTTTCACCACCAATTCTGGTTGGGTTCAGTTCTACACTCACTGGTTCCCGTCCCTCTCCTCCCCTGAATGTTCTGACTGTGGCTGGGTTCAGGTCGACACTCAGATGTTCCCCACTTCCCCTGAAGATGCTGAGTCTGGCTGTGTTCAGTTCCGCACTCACTGGTTCCCCTACCTCTGCTCCCCTGATGGGGCGGTCTCTGGCTGGGGTCATTTCTGCAATCACTGGGTCCTCTCCGTCCCTCCCCTCTTTCCCCACCACTGAAGATGCTGACTCTGGCTGGGTTTAGTTCTACTGTCACTGGTTCCTCTCTCTTGAAGGTACTGACTATGAATGGGTTTAGTTCTACAGTCACTGGTTCCCCTCCCCTGAAGGTACTGACTCTGGCTGGGTTCAGTTCTACACTCACTGGTTCCCCTCCCCTGAAGGTACTGACTCTGGCTGGGTTCAGTTCTACACTCACTGGTTCCCCTCCCCTGAAGGTACTGACTCTGGCTGGGTTCAGTTCTACACTCACTAGTTCCCCTCCCCTGAAGGTGCTGACTCTGGCTGGGTTCAGTTCTACACTCACTAGTTCCCCTCCCCTGAAGGTACTGACTCTGTCTGGGTTCAGTTCTACACTCACTGGTTCCCCTCCCCTGAAGGTACTGACTCTGGCTGGGTTCAGTTCTACACTCACTGGTTCCCCTCCCCTGAAGGTACTGACTCTGGCTGGGTTCAGTTCTACACTCACTGGTTCCCCTCCCCTGAAGGTACTGACTCTGGCTGGGTTCAGTTCTACACTCACTAGTTCCCCTCCCCTGAAGGTGCTGACTCTGGCTGGGTTCAGTTCTACACTCACTAGTTCCCCTCCCCTGAAGGTACTGACTCTGGCTGGGTTCAGTTCTACACTCACTGGTTCCCCTCCCCTGAAGGTACTGACTCTGGCTGGGTTCAGTTCTACACTCACTGGTTCCCCTCCCCTGAAGGTACTGACTCTGGCTGGGTTCAGTTCTACACTCACTGGTTCCCCTCCCCTGAAGGTACTGACTCTAGTTGGGTTCAGTTCTACACTCACTGAGCCCCTCCCCTGAAGTTGCTGACTCTGGCTGGGTTCAGTTCTGCACTCACTGGTTCCCCTCCCCTGAAGGTGCTGACTCTGGCTGGGTTCAGTTCCAGACACTGACATCATTCACTTTGTTCCTGCACCAAGATGGCCACGCATGCGCTGTGCTGCTCAGTGAATCAAATTGGCGGCGTGAACATGCCTTCCTGCACCAAGATGGCCACCGTTAGCCTGGGCCTGTGACCGGGAGAAAGCCCCAAAGCTGCAACCGCCGATATTCCGGTTATTATTCCGGGCTTGCGGCGAGCACCGATTGTTTATGAAGCCTCCCCGGCTCCCCACTGGTCCATTACTCTGCTCCGTCCCGCTGAAAGGGACACTTCTTGGGAGCCTGTACAAAACGCGTCTCCTCCACCATTACAAGCACCGTGCATGCTCCAAACACAGCCAGGGCCCGCGCCTGCGCACTGAGCTCCTGTAGTCTGGGTGCAGCACATTCTCCCCTGCGGGGCATGCTGGGTACATATGACCATGAGAAATTGGAGCAGGACTGGGCCACCCAGACCCCCGGGCCTTCTCCCCATTCAATAAGGTCATGGCTGGTCTGATCATAGGCTCAGCTCCATTCCCTGCCCACTCCCCAGAACCCTTTACTCCCTTATCACTCAAAAATCTGGCTATCTCCGCCTTAAATATATACAATGATCCAGACTCCACTGCTCTCTGGTGCAGAGAATTCCACAGATTTACAACCCTCAGAGAAGAAATTCCTCCTCATCTCAGTTTTAAATCAGTTGAGGAGAAAGATTGCATTTGTGACTAGAACACGATGTACTGAGATTGCATTGGGCACTGAACTATGTTCATTCTGGCAGCTCTTGTTTGTTTCTGGTTATCTTAATAACCTCTATACCTGAACATAAGAACATAAGAAATAGCAACAGGAGTAGGCCATACGGCCCCTCGAGCCTGCTCCGCCATTCAATAAGATCATGGCTGATCTGATCATGGACTGAGTTCCACTTCCCCGCCCGCTCCCCATGACCCATATTCCCATATCGTTTAAGAAACTGTCTATTTCTGTCTTAAATTTATTCAATGGCCCAACTTCCACAGCTCTCTGAGGCAGTGAAGTCCATAGATTTACAACCCTCTGAGAGAAGAAATTGCTCCTCATATCTCTTTTAAATGGGCGGCCCCTTATTCTAAGATCATGCACTCTAATTCTATTATCAGTGGAAACATCCTCTCTGCATCCACCTTATCAAGCCCCCTCATAATCTTATACGTTTTGATAAGATCACCTTTCATTCTTCTTAATTCCAGTCAGTAGAGGCCCAACCTGCTTAATTGTTCCTCATAAGTCAAACCCCTCATGCCCAGAATCAACCTAGTGAACCTTCTCTGAGCTGCCTCCAAAGCAAGTATACCCTTTCATAAATATGGAAACCAAAACTGCACGCAGTGTTCCAGGTGTGGCCTCACATATAGCTGTAGCAAGATTTTCCTGCTTTTATACCCTATCCCTTTTGCAATAAAGGCCAAGATACCATTGGCCTTCCTGATCACTTGCTGAAACTACATACTATCCTGTTGCATTTCATTCACAAGTATCCCCAGGTCCTGCTGTACTGCAGTACTTTGCAATCTTTCGCCATTTAAACAATATGTTGCTCTTTGATTTTTTTCTGCCAAAGTGCATGACCTCACACTTTCCAACATTATAGTCCATCTGCCAAATTTTTGCTCACTCACTTAGCCTGTCTATGTCCTTTTGCAGATTTGTTGTGTCCTCCTCACACATTGCTTTTCCTTCGATCTTTGTATCAGCAGCAAACTTGGCTATGTTACACTCAGTCCCTTTTTCCAAGTCGTTAATATAGATTGTAAAGCTGGAGATTAATACCCTCTATAAATGTTGAATAAATTATCTTTGTTTCAAACACAGTTTGTTAAATATTTGATTCCTCCATGATCAGAGGAGATTAATTGATGTTCTGTTATGGACTGTTCCCTTTTAGGGCTTTTTCTTAATCTAACTTATATCACTTCTCACCTAGTTCGCTTTCTCGCATATCAAACTCCAAACTTGTTCCATTTGCATACATGATTTGTGGTTGTAGTAGACTTAACTGCCGTGTCTTACTTTAAACTCAGCTGAAATCTTTTGAACCACCCCTTTATTGAACTGTCTTGCATAAGATTTGAAATCCGTTACTTTCTAGATCAGTTAACCGGTTTTTGAAACCAATTGAATATTAAAAACTCATCCACACATTTTGCACGTGATAGCCTGTGAAATATTCTGATATTTGAAATCATCATTACCACAAGCTCCGTTCCCTAGTGACCGACTCCATCCCTCTCCCCAACTTCTGTCTGAGCCTGAACCAGACTGTTCACAACCTTGGTGACATACTTAACCCTGAAATAAGTTTTTGACCACATATCCACAAAATAACTAAGAATGCCTATTTCCACCTCTGTAACATCGCCCATCTCCGCTCATGCCTCAGCTCATCCACTGCTGAAGCCCTCATCCATGCCTTTTTTTACTTCTGGACTTGACTATTCCAATGCACTCCTCCCACATCCTGACCTACATAAACTAGTGTTGATCCAAAACTCGGCTGCCCATGTCCGAACTCGCACCAAGTCCAGCTCACCCATCACCCCTGTGCTCACTCACCTACATTGGCTTCCAGTGAAGCAACGCCTTGATTTCAAAATTCCCACTCACACTGCCCCCACAACATCCCCACCTCCCCACCACTCACACTGCCCCCACAACATCCCCACCTCCCCGCCGCTCCCGCCCATGAGATATCAGTCTTTCTGAGTATCCCTGATTATAATTGTTCAACCATTGGTGGTTTTTGTGGCTGTGCCTTCTGTTGCCCAGGCCTCAATTCTGGAACATCCAGCCTAAACATTTCTGTCTAACCCCTGCTGTACCTGCCCTGGCAGTTTTTGATGGGATAGTGTAGAGCACGTTTTTCTCTGTATCTACTCTGTGCTGTATCTTCGCTCAGAGTGTTTGACGGGACAGTGTAGAGTGATTTTTACTCAATATGTAACCCGTGTTGTTCCTGCCCTGGGTGTGTTTGATCGGACAGTGTAGAGGGAGATTTACTCTGTATCTAACCCGTGCTGTACCTATCCTGGGAATGGTTAATGGAACAATGTAGAGGGATATTTACTTTGCATTATAATCCTTTGTGTACCTGCCATGGAGTGGCTGATAGGACAGTGTAGAGGGAATTTACTCTGTATCTATCATTTGTGTACTTGCCCTGGGAATGTTTGCTGGGACAGTGTACAGGGAACGTTACTCTGTTTGTACCCAGTGCTGTACGTGCCCGAGGAGTGTTTGATGGACAGTGTAAAGGGAGTTTTACTCTGTATCTAACCCGTGCTGTACCTGTGATGGGAGTGTTTGATAGATCAGTGTAGAGGGAACTTTCTTCTGTATCTAACCTGTGTTGTACCTGCCCTGGGAATGTCTGGTTGAACATTATAGAGGGAGATCTCCTCAATATCGAATAAATGCTGTATCTGCCCTGGAACATTAGAGGGAGATGTACTCTGTGTCTAACCTGCACTGTACTTGCCCTGGGAACTGTATAGCGGAAGCTTTGGTCTGTATTTAATCCATGTTGTACCTGCCCTGGGAGAGTGTGATGGGACAGTGTATTGGGATCCTTACTGTGTACCTACTCATATCCGTTATACTCCTTGGAGGACGAAATGTGCACTGTGACTCCGGGAGGAGCTCCTCAGCCGGAGTGACTGGAGTGCATCATCACCCCCAGCAACCAAATTTTAATTTGATTTAAGTTTACTGTCCAAAGTGTAATTGGTTTATTTTGTTGGTTATAGTGCCCCCCACCCCAGCTTTAATCTGGGGGCACTTGATTTACAGATCAACAATGAAATAGTTGTGCTATACCTGCCCTGGGATTTTTTTATTGGAACAGTGTAGAGGGAGAAATTACTCTGTAATTATCCCGTGCTGTTCCTGCCCTGGAGTGTTTGTGGGACATGTACTCCATATATGCTGTAGCGGCCCTCGTCTGTTTGTTGCGACAATGTTGAGGGAGCTTTATTCTGGATATAACCCATGCTGTACCTGCCCTGGGACTGTTTAATGGGACCGTGTCGAGAGAGATTTACTCTCTGTTTGAACCGTGCTGTACTTCACCTGAGAGTATTTAATGTGGCAGAGTAGAGTAGCGGGAGCTCTACACTGTATCTAACCCATGTATCACATCATGGGCCACCCCAACCTGCGAGAGAACATCTCCACAGGTTGGGGCTATAAAAAGAGCAGGAGCGAGCCACTGCAGCTTCAGTGTGAGCTGACACAAATGTGTGACGGCTTCGAGGTAGATGACTGGGTGACATCATCAGGCCCCAGATTGCCATTTGGAGCGTGAGCAGGAGCATCGGCAGGGCCCTGGTACAGCAGAGGAACATGGAAGGATGTGCTGGACTTGTGACGAGTGATCGGGGCAGAGGAGTGATGAGGGAGCATGCCTGAGATTTGGTGAGTGATCGTGATGGAGGTTTAGCGAATGTTTGGTGCAGAGATGGGGCAGGAGATCGTGGCGGAGGTGCGGCGAGTGTTTTTTTGGAGGAGGAGTGGAAAGAGATCGTGGCGGAGGTGAAGCGAATGTTTGTGGTGGAGGAGTCGTGAGAGATCGTGGCGGAGGTGCAGCGAGTGTTTTTTTGGTGGAGGAGTGGAAAGAGATCGTGGCGGAGGTGAAGCGAATGTTTGTGGTGGAGGAGTGGCGAGAGATCGTGGCGGAGGTGCGGCGAATGAGGGTACCGGGTGCAAAAGAGGCGAGAGCCCAGGGGCAGCACGGACCAGCCCACACTGTTATATTTGTGCACACTAGCTCCGTACAGCAAAACAGGTCTCCAGTAATCCTGATTAACCCTTGCCACTGGACCAATCCTAGCTCTGTCATGCCCGTGTCGTGGCTGGTGTGCAACGGTCACCACACGTTAAAAACAATCCACCCATCGGCATCTTCCACCTCCTCAATTGGAGGTCAGGACTGGAACATTGGGTCCCTCATTGAAACATCTGTGAGCTCATGTGGAAGCAAATCATCCTCGTTCGAGGGACCAGCTATGATCATCTAACCCGTGCTTTACCTGCCCTGGGATTGTTCAGAACAGTGTAGAGGGGGCTTTATTCTGTATCTATCACATGCTGTAGTTTCCTCTGGCACTGACTCTCACTGGGGTACAGTTCCTTTGGCACAGATTTACTGTATATTTAATTCATGCTGTACCTATCCTGGGAGTGTTTGATAGGATAGTGTAGAGTGAGTTTTATTCATTATCTAACCAATGCAGTATCCACTCTGGAATGCATGGGACAGATTGAGGGAGATATACTCCATATCTCACCTTGGAATGTCTAGTGGGATAGTGTTGAGGAAGCTTTACTCTGTATCTAAGCAAGGCAAGCCTATCCTTCCTGAGAGAAGGAGACCAAAACAGTGCATAGGACTCCAGGTGTGGTAAGGGAGTGAAGGGTTCTGGGGAGCGGGCAGGGAAGTGGAGCTGAGTCTGTGATCAGACCAGCCATGACCTTATTGAATGGGGAGCAGGCTCGGGGGTCCGGGTGGCCCACTCTTGCTCCTATTTCTCATGGTCTTATGTACCCAGCGTGCCCCACGGGGGAGAATGTGCTGCACCCAGACTATAGGAGCTCAGTGAGCATGCGCTGTGCGTGTAATGGCGGTGGCGACACATTTTGTACAGGCTCCTCAGAAGTGTCCTTTTCAGCGGGACAGAGCGGAGAAATGGACCAGCGGGGAGCCGGGGAGGCTTCATAAAAAAACGATGCCCGCTGCAAGCCCGGAATAATAACCGGAATATCAGCGGTTGCAGTTTCGAGGCTTTCTCCCGGTCACAGGCTCAGGCTAACAGTGGCCATCTTCATTCAGGAAGGCAGGCTCAGCGCTCCGCTATTTTGATTCAGTGAGTAGCAGAGCGCATGTGTGGCCATCTTGGTGCAGGAACAAAGTGAATGATGTCAATGTCTGGAACTGAACCCACCCAGAGTCAGTACCTTCAGGGGAGGGGAACCAGTGAGTGCAGAACTGAACCCAGCCAGAGTCAGCACCTTCAGGGGAGGGGAACCAGTGAGTGTAGAACTGAACCCAGCCAGAGTCAGTACCTTCAGGGGAGGGGAACCAGTGAGTGTAGAACTGACCCCAGCCAGAGTCAGTACCTTCAGGGGAGGGGAACCAGTGAGTGTAGAACTGACCCCAGCCAGAGTCAGTACCTTCAGGGGAGGGGAACCAGTGAGTGTAGAACTGAAACCAGCCAGAGTCAACACCTTCAGGGGGGGGGATCCAGTGAGTGTAGAACTGAACCCAGCCAGAGTCAGTACCTTCAGGGGAGGCGGGGGGAAGAGAGAGGGGATAAAAGTTCACTGGTTTGGGGGTAATATATCAGCATGGATGGAGGATTGGCTGACTGACAGAAAACAGAGAGTCAGGATGAATGGTTGTTTCTTGGGTTGACAATCAGTAACTAGTGGGGTGTCGCAGGGATCAGTGCTGAGACTCCAACTATTCACAATCCATATTAATGACTTGGAAGAAGGGACCGAGTGTAACGAAGCCAAGTTTGCTGATGATACAATGATGGGAGGAAAAGCAATGTGTGAGGCAGGGACACAAAACCTGCAAAAGGACATTGGCAGGCTGAGTGAGTGAGCATAAATTTGGCAGATGGAGTATAATTTTGGAAAGTGTGAGGTCAGGCACTTTGGCAGAAAAAAATTAAACAGCAAGTTATTGTTTAAATGTTGAAAGATTGCAAAGTGCTGCAGTACAGCAAGACCTGAGGGTACTTGTGCATGAAACACAAAAGGATAGTATGCAGGTGCAGTAAGTGATCAGGAAGGCAAATGGAATCTTGGCCTTTATTCCAAATGGGATGGAGTATAAAAGCAGGGAAGTCTTGCTACAGCTATACAGGGTATTGGTGAGGCCACACCTGGAATAGTGTGTGCAGTTTTGGTTTCCATATTTATGAAAGAATATACTTGCTTTGGAGGCAGTTCAGAGAATTGTCACAAGGTTAATTCCAGGGATGAGATAGACAGGACAGAGAGAGGTTGTTTCCACTTGTCGGGGAGACTCGAACTTGGGGGCACAGCCTCAAAATATGGGGGAGCCAATTTAAAACCAAGTTGAGAAGGAATTTCTTCTCCCAGAGGTTTGTGAAACTGTGGAATTCTCTGCCCAAGGAAGCAGCTGAGGCTAGCTCATTGAATATATTCAAATCACAGATAGATAGATTTTTAACCAATAAGGGAATTAAGGGTTATGGGGAGCGGGCGGGTAAGTGGAGCTGAGTCCACGGCCAGATCAGCCTTGATCTTGCTGAGTGGCGGAGCAGGCTCGAGAGCCTAGATGGCCTGCTCCTGTTCCTAATTCTTATGTTTTTATAATTCTTATGTTCTTATGTTCTTATTAATGTTGGGGAAGTCCAGAACCAGGGGTCACAGTCTGGGGATAAGGAATAAGCCATTTAGGACCGAGATGAGGAGAGACTTCTTCACCCAGAGAGTGGTGAACCTGTGGAATTCCCTGCCACAGAAAGTTGTTGAGGCCAATTCACTAAATATATTCAAAAAGGAGTTAGATGTCGTCCTTACTACTAGGGGGATCAAGGGGTATAGCGAGAAAGCAGGAATGAGGTACTGAAGTTGCATGTTCAGCCATCAACTCATTGAATGGCAGTGAAGGCTCGAAGGGCCGAATGGCCTACTCCTGCACCTATTTTCTATGTTTCTATGAGGGGGTTGACTTATGAGAAAAGGTTGGGGTGGGGCCTCTACTCATTGGAATTCAGAAGTATAAGGGGTGATCTTAACGAAATGTGTAAGATTATGAGGGGGCTTGACAAGGTGGATGCAGAGAGGAATTTCCACTGATAATGGGGAGACGAGAACTACAGGGCATAATCTTAGAATAAGGGGCCGCCCACTTAAAAGAAGAAATTTCTTCTTGGAGAGTTGTGGATCTGTGGAATTCACTGCCTCAGAGAGCTGTGCAATCCGGGACATTTAATAAATTTAAGACATAAATAGACAGATTTATAAACGATAAGGGAATAAGTGGTTATGGGGAGCGGACCTGAGTCCATGATCAGATCAGCGATGATGGTATTAAATGGAGGAGCAGGCTCGAGGGGCCAGATGGGCTACACCTCCTCCTATTTCTTATGTTAACCAGTGAGTGCAGAACTGAAACCAGACAGATTCAGCATCTGCATTGGATGAGAGGGGAGCCAGTGAGTTTGGAACAGATTCCAGCCACATTCAGCACCTTAAGGGGAGGAGATCAGTGATTGTAGAATTTGTTCCAGCCAGAGTCGACACCTTTAGGGGAGGAGAGGGAGGGGATCCAGTGAGTGTAGAACTGAACCCAGACAGAGTCAGCACCTTCAGGGGAGGGAACCAGTGAGTGTAGAACTTGTTCCAGCCAGAGTCAGCACCTTCAGGGGAGGGGAACCAGTGAGTGTAGAACTGAACCCAGCCAGAGTCAGTACCTTCAGGGGAGGGGAACCAGTGAGTGTAGAACTGGACCCAGCCAGAGTCAGTACCTTCAGGGGAGGGGAACCAGTGAGTGTAGAACTGAACCCAGCCAGAGTCAGTACCTTCAGGGGAGGGGAACCAGTGAGTGTAGAACTGAACCCAGCCAGAGTCAGTACCTCCAGGGGAGGGGAACCAGTGAGTGTAGAACTGAACCCAGCCAGAGTCAGTACCTTCAGGGGAGGGGAACCAGTGAGTGTAGAACTGAACCCAGCCAGAGTCAGCACCTTCAGGGGAGGGGAACCAGTGAGTGTAGAACTGAACCCAGCCAGAGTCAGTACCTTCAGGGGAGGGGAACCAGTGAATGCACAACTGAACCCAGCCAAAGTCTACACCTACAGGGGAGGAGAGAGAGGGGAACCAGTGAGTGCATAACTGAACCCAGTCAGATTCAGTACCTTCAGGGGAGGGGAACCAGTGAGTGTAGAACTGAACAAAGCCAGAGTCAGCACTTTAAGGGGAGGGCCAGAGGGCAACCAGTGATTGTCGATGAAGTAGGATTTTAGAATCTCACTGTCGAAAGACGCTGGCAATAGTCAAAGTCGGTCAGAAGCAAACCCGGTTGCCCCAGCAACAGGAGGATGGAGCTGTAATAATAAAGTACATCGCATACACCGTTCCAAGAAATCACATGGGACAGGATGTTTGGCTACAAGAATGTAAACCACAGTCGGCTGAGACTGCGAGATGTGCACTTCTCTGTAAATGTCAGACATTGTGGTTGAGTAGTACAAACCACACAATTCGAGCAAAGTTGTATCAATGCACTGTCAACACCATGTTTTAGATGCAATGTTAAATGTCACGAAACCTTGCGTCGGGCCGAGCAGGTGTGTCTCTGACCAAAATAGGTCAATGTCGCTGTAAAACTGAACCCAGCCAGAGTCAGTACCTTCAGGGGAGGGGAACCAATGAGTGTAGAACTGAACCCAGCCAGAGTCAGCACCTTCAGGGGAGGGGAAGCAGTGAATGTAGAACTGAACCCAGCCAGAGTCAGGAACTTCAGGGGAGGGGAACCAGTGAGTGTAGAACTGAACCCAGCCAGAGTCAGCACCTTCAGGGGAGGGGAGAAATGGGAGGGGAGAAATGGGAGGGAGGGGAAGCATGGAGTATAGAACTGAACACATCCACAGAAGGTAGCTTCAGGTTCACTCCCTGGTTCCTCTCCTGTCTGGTGTAGAAATCCCCTCAGCACGGGAATGGAGACAAGTCCAGACCAAAACTGTGTGCAGTACTCCAGCTGTGGTCTTACCAATAACCTGTCCAGTTGTAGCAGGACTTCGACTTTTATACTCCGTCCCCTTGCAATAAAGGCCAGAATTCCATTTGCCTTCCTGATTACTTGCTGTACCTGTATACTAACTTTTTGAGTTTCATGTACAAGAACCCCCAGATCCCTCTGTGTAACAGTATTTTGTAATCATCCATTTAAATAATAATTTGCTTTGTTATTTTTCCTACCAAAAGGAGATAACCTGACATTTTACCACATTGTCATCCATCTGCCAGATTTTTGCCCACTCACTGAGCCTGTCTATATCCCTTTGTAGATTCTTTGCGTACTCCTCACAACTTGCTTTCCCATCTATCTTTGTATCATCAGCAAATTTGGTTGCGTTACACTCGGTCCCTTCATCCAAGTCATTAATATCAATTGTAAATAGTTGAGGCCCCAGCACTGATCCCTGCGGCACCCCACTAGTTACAGTTTGCCAACCTGAAAATGACCCATTTATCCCGACTCCGTTTTGTGTGTTACCCAATCCTCGATCCATGCTGATATATTACCGACAACCCCGTGAGCTCTTAGCCTGTGCAGTAACCTTATCGAATACTTTCTGGAAATCCAAATATACATCAACGGGTTGTCCTTTATCCACTCTGCTCATTACATCTTGAAACAACTCCAGAAAATTTGTCAAACATGATTTCGCTTTCATAAAACCATGCTGACTCTGCTTGACTGCAATATGATTTTCTAAATGTCCTGCTACTACTTCCTAAATGATGGACTCCAGTATTTTCCCATTGACAGATGGTAGGCTAACTGGTCTTTAGTTTCCTGCTTTCTGTCTCCCGCCTTTCTTAAATAGGGATGTTACATTTGCAGTTTTCCAGTCCACTGGGACCTCTCCAGAACTCAGGGAGTTTTGGTAGATTACAACCAGTGCATCCACTATCTCTGCAGCCACTTCTTTTAAGACCCTGGGATGTATATCATCAGGTCCAGGAGACTTGTCCACCTTTAATCCCATTAGTTTGCTTCCTACTTTATCTCCAGTGATAGTGATTCTTTTAAGGTCCCCACCCCCCACAATAACTCCTTTAACAACTATTGGGATGTTTTTAGTGTCTACTGTGAAGACCGATAGAAAATATCTGTTCCAAGTCTCTTCCATTTCCGTGTTTCCCATAATTGATTCTCCAGTCTCATCTTCTAATGGACCAACGTTTAATTTAGCTACTCGTTTCTTTTTTACATACCTGTAGAAGCTCTTACTGTCTTTTTATATTTCTTACTAGTTTGATCTCGTATGCTATCATCTCTGTCTTTCTTATTATTAGTCCTCCTTCGCTGGTTTCTAAACATTTCTCAATCCTCTGGCCTTCCACTGTCCTTCGCAACATTGTATGCTTTTTTTTCCAATTTGATACCATCCTTTACTTCCTTACTTCGCCAGGGATGGTTCATCCTTCTCTTAGCATCTTTGTTTCTCTGCTGAGATTATGAAGTGTCTCCTTATATGTTTGCCACTGCATTTCTACAGTCTTACCCTTGAACATATTTTCCCAGTCCACTTGGTGTCAGTGACAAGGATTGGTTTATATCACATGGGAGGAGATTGGTGTCAGTGACTGTGGGGTTGGGTCAACCTTCTTTGACCTGACCAAGGCCTTTGACACTGTCAACCGTGAGGGATTATGGGGTGTACTTTTCAAATTCGGCTGTCCTCAAAAATGTGTCACCATCCTCCACTTGCTTGGTGATAACATGCAAGCTGTGATCCTGAGCAATGGATCCACCACAGACCCAATTCATGTAAGGACCGGGGTGAAGCAAGGCTGTGTCACTGCAACCACGCTCTTCTCCATCTTCCTTGCTGCATTGCTACATCTCACCGTCAGTAAGCTTCCTGCTGGAGTGGAGATAATCTACAGAATAAATGGGAAACTGTTCAACCTCCATCGCCTTCAGACCAGATCCAAGGTCGTGCCATCCTCTGTCATCGAATTACAATATGCAGATGATGCTTGTGTCTGCGCTCACTCAGAGGACGAGCTCTAAACCATCGTCAACACGTTCACCGTAGTGTCTGAGAGTATAGGCCTTACACTAAACATCTCCGGAAAAGAAAGGTGCTCCATCAACCTATCCCCACCACACAGCACTGTCCTTCACCCCCACCCCACCCTGGATGATCAAAATCCATGATGAGGCCTTTGGCAAAATGGTCCATTTTTCATACCTCGGGAGCCTGCTGTCAACAAGGGCACATATCAATGACTAGGTCCAACACCACCTTCTGTGTGTCAGCACAGCCTTTGGTCACCTAAGGCATAGAGTGTTTGAAGACCAGAACCGTAAAACCGGCATAAAGCTCATGGTCTACCGAGCAGTAGTGATACCTGCCCTCAGACACGCTTCTCAGACATGGACTATGTACAGCAGGCTCATCAAAGCACTGGAGAAATATCATCAACGCTGCCTCCGGAAGATCCTGCTAATCCATTGGCAGGATAGACGCACCAACGTCTGTTCTCGCACAGACCAACATCCTCAGCATTGAAGCATTGACCTCGCTCGATCAGCTACGATGGATGGGACACATCGTCCACATGCCCGATACGAGACTCCCAAAGCAAAGTCTCTACTTGGAGCTTCAACATGGCAAGCGAGCCCCGGGGGCCGAGGAAACGCTTCAAGGACACCTTCAAGGCCTCCTTGAAGTTCAACATCCCGACTGACACCTGGGAATCTCTGGCACAAGATCGCTCAAAGAATAATCCGTGAGGGCGTCGAACACTTCGAGTCTCTTCACCTGGAGCAAGCGGAGACCAAGTGCTTACGGCGGGAGGAGCACACGACAACCCAAGCACTTCAACAAACCGGCACTTCAACCAACGTACTTTCAACCACCGTCTGTCCAACCTGCGACAGAGACTGTAGCTCCTGCATTGGACTTAACAGACATCTGAGACCTCATTTGTAATGTGGAAGCAAGTCATCCTCGACTCCAAGGGACTGCCTATGATGTTGGTTGGTTTATATCAGACAGGAGGGGATTGGTGTCAGTGACTGTGGGGTGGGTTTATATCAGACAGGAGGGGATTGGTGTCAGTGACTGTGGGGTGGGTTTATATCAGACAGGAGGGGATTGGTGACATGGAATCATAGCAGTTTACAACACAGAAGGAAGCCATTTGGCCTCGTGTGTCTGAAAAAGAGCTATCCAGCCTAATCCCACTTTCCAGCTCTTAGTTCATAGCTCTGTAGGTTACGGCACTTCCAGTGCATATACAAGTACTTCGGTAAATGCGCTGAGGGTTTCTGCCTCGACTTTCAGGCAGTAAGTTCCAGACTCTGGAGGTTATGCTAGGACTGTGTAAAACACTAGTTAGACCACAGCTAGAGTATTCGCACAGTTCTGGTCACCACAGTGCAGGAAATACGTCTTTGCACTGGAGAGGGCACAGATGAGATTTTCAAGGATGTTGCCTGGACTGAAGAATTTTAGCTGAAGAATTTTAGATGGGGTGGTGTTATTTTCTTTGGAATAGAGGCTGAGGATAGAATTGCTTACAAAATTATGGAGTGGATAGGAAGGACATAAGAACATAAGGAGAAATAAATAGGAATAGGCCATCGGACCCCTCGAGCCCACTCCACCATTCAATAAGATCATGGCTGATCTGATCTTGGTCCCAACTCCACTTCCCTGCCCTCTCGCATAAACCGTTGACTTCTTTATCTATCAAAAATCTGTCTATCTCCACCTTAAATATGTTCAATGACCCAGCCTCCACAGTTCTCTGGGGCAGAGAATTCCAAAGATTCACGACCCTCTGGAAGAGAAATTCTTCCTCATTTCCATTTTAAATGGACAACCCCTTATTCTGAAACTATGCACCCTAGTTCTAGTTTCCCTCACGAGGGGAAACATCCTCTCTGCATCTACCCTGTCAAGCCCCCTCAGCATCTTATACATTTCAATATCACCTCTCAGTCTTCTAAACTCCAATGAGTACAGGCTCAACCTATCTTCATATGACATCCCCTTCATCTCAGGAATCAACCTTGTGAACCTTCTCTGAACTGACCTATTTCCCTTCGCAGAGAGGTCAATAACCAGGGGGCACAGATTTAAAGTAATTGGTAGAAGGATTAGAGGGGAGTTGAGCAGAAACTTTTCACCCAGAGGGTGGTGGGGGTCTGGAACTCACTGCCTGAAAGGGTTGTAGAGGCAGAAACCCTCACCACATTTGAAACATACTTGGATATGCACTGGAAGTGTCATAACCCACAAGGCTGTGGAGCAAGAGCTGGAAAGTGGGATTAGGCTGGATAGCTCTTTTTCGACCGGTACAGACACAGTGGGCGAATGGCCTCCTTCTGTGCTGTAAATGTCTATGATTCTGTGGTCGTTGAAATCCCCGACTATTGCTGCCCTGTGGTTTTGGACTTCTCAGAAACCTTCCTCCATATTTGCTTTTCTATCTCCCTCTGACTGTTTATAGTACACTCCCAACACTGTGATTGCCCCGCTTTTGTTCATCAGTTCAACACATATGGCCTCATTTGATGATCCTTCCAACATCTCATCCCTCCTCACTGCTGTAACAACACCTCAGCTTATCTGCCTTATCCCCTAGACTTCTTGCATTGAAGTATATACCATTAAGCACGGCCAAACTCCTTTGTTGTCGATTTTCTAGCCTTTGTTTCCTCTGACTTCCAAACTCATTTACGAATTTTCTGCTCCCATTTCCAAGCTTTACTTCTCTCCCTCCTGAATCTACGCTCAGGTTCCCATCCCCCTGCCAAGCAAGTTTAAACCCTCCCCAACAGCATTCGCAAACCCCGGGAGGATAATGGTCGGGGCCCTGTTGAGGTGTGACCTTATCCGGCTTGTACAGTCCCCAGTCCCTCAGGAATCTGTCTGTTCACCCTCACCCCTCAGAATGTCCTGCAGTCTCTCAATGATATCCTTGACCCTGGCACCAGGAAGACAACCGACCATCCTGGAGTTATGTCGGTAGCCGCAGAAAGGCCTGTCTGTTCCTGTAACTATTGAAACCCCTTTCACTATTGCCTACCTGACCTTGCCCTTACCCCGTTCCATACAGTTGAGCCACCCATGATGCCTTGGACTTGGCTCTGGCTGTACTCCCTGAGGAACCACCAGTACAGAGAGTGAGATGCACTGAGAGGTGTCCTGCACTACCTGCCTGGTCCTCCATGTCTGTCTGGGCAGTCACCCATTCCCTCTCTGCCTGCACACTCTTATGCTGCGAGGTGACGACCCCCTGAAAGGTGCTATCCACGTAGCTCTCAGCCTCGCGGATGCAGTGACACTCGCTGCTGCTCAAGCTCCGAAACCCGGAGATCGAGCTCCTCCAGATGACGACACTTATTGCACACGTACTTGACCAGGACACGAGAAGCGTGGTTGTTCCACAATGACAGGGTTTCATCTGTTTAAACAAAAACAGCTCCACTGTTATTCCCTGAAATAATCCCCGCTGCCCGGCCTGAATGAATCCATGTCATTCCCAAACGCTGCAATGTTTGCTCCACCTCACAGGGTTCCATCTCTTTAAATGCACTCCTCCAGCCAAAGTGCCTTGCCCAGTCCCAATATATGCCTCCCCCAGCCAAAGTGCCTTGCCCAGTCCCAATATATGCCACCCCCAGCCAAAGTGCCTTGCCCAGTCCCAATATATGCCTCCACCAGCCAAATTGCCTTGCCCAGTCCCAATATATGCCTCCCCCAGCCAAAGTGCTTCCCCCAGCCAAAGTGCCTTGCCCAGTCCCAATATATGCCCCCACCAGCCAAATTGCCTTACGCCAGTCCCAGTGCATATTTCCCCCAGTCCTGTTTCTCAGTACCACCTGCATGGAATGATTCGGGGGGGGAGGGGGTGGCTGGGTGTGGGGGCCAGACAGTGGGCGGGGCTTGTCGCCTGTCGGTCACAAAGTGCAGAACCAATAGTTCCCTTGGGTTAAATAAACCCCGGGGGGGGGGGGGCGGGGAGGGGGGGGGGTCACACAGCCCGAGTGCGGACCCAGGCCGGAGTGACAACACTCCGCACCATCCGCTTCACACACACCCAGGCTCGGGCCCAGGCCCCGACTCACAGCCCGCAGGCCCCGTGTTCACCCTTCTGGTTCCAGGCCTGGCACACACTATTGGACCAACCTGGACTCACCCTATTGTGCCAGCACAAAAGACCCAGTAGAAACAGAGACAGGGCCCAGTGTAATATAAACAGAGACAGGGCCCGGTGTAATATAAACAGAGACAGTGCTCGGTGTAATATAAACAAAGAGAGGGTCTAGTGTAATATAAACAGAGACAGGGTCTGGTGCACTAATAACTGACAAGGCCGAGTTTTACACTAGAAACAAGTCTTTAATATTGAAAGAACTTTTTGGCAATAATAATTGAAAGAGGTGATAGTGTCACATGAACAGAAGCCTTTAACACTTTAACAATACTAGAAACATTCTCTATAGAATACAACAGAGACACGATCTACAGTTATAATAATAGAGGTGTGCACTAGAACTGGAACTGCAGGGGCAGGTTATTTTCAGGTCTAGTGTAACAATTCCAGAGACAGGGTCCGGAGTAATAACAGCAAATGCATGGCCCACTGTGAGTAACAAAGACAGTGTTTGATCCAATAATAACAGAGGCAGACTCTAGTGTAATACTGAACACAATGCTAGATCGAGTGTGATGGTCACACAGGCAGTGTCTAGTGCAACAAAACAAAGATTGGATCTCCTCTAATAGTGTGTGCAAGTCGGGGCCTATTGCTATAACCTCATTCACCCATCCCCCTGTGCTCACTGACCTACATTGGCTCCTGGTTAAGCAACGCCTCGATTTTAAAATTCTAATCTTTGGTTTCAAAACTCTCCATGGCCTCGCCCCTCCCCATCTCTAAACTCTTACAGCCCCACCACCCTCCGAGTTTCTGCACTCCTCCAAATCTGTCCTTGCCCATCCCTGATTTTAATCGCTCCACCATTGGTGGCCGTGTCTTCAGCTGCCGAAGCTCTAAGCTCTGGAATTCCCCCCTAAACCTCCACCTCCTCTTTCAAGGTTCTTTTTAAAAACTACCTCTTCAATCAACCTTTTGCGAATCTGTCCTGATATCTTTCTCTGTGGCTCTGTGTCAAAAATGTTTTCTTATTGATATCGATCGTGTTAAGCACCGTGAGATGTTTCATTGCATTAAAGGCGCTATATTAATGTAAGTTCTGGTTGTTTTCTTGTTGTAACAAATGCTTTGCCGAATGTGTGATAAGAGAGTCAAGGCCCACTGCAGTATGAATGTGTGGGTCAGTGTAATAACACCGGCACGGTCTAGTGTAACGGGAACAGGGAACAGACCCTGTCAGCCTTGGCTCAGTGGTAGCACTCTCGGCCGAGTGAGGATTCAATTCCCAATCCAGAGCCCGAGCACATCATCTAGGCCCAGACTCCAGGTGTCAGTACAGAGGGAGTGCTGCACTGTCAGAGGTGCCGTCTTTCAGATGAGACATTAAACCTATGCCCTGTCGAGATTTTAAGTTGGATGTAAAAGATCCCACGGCCACGATTCAGAGGAAGAACAGGCGGAGTTCACCCCAGTGTCCTGGGCAATGTGTATCCCTCAACTTACGTCACTGAGAATGGATTGTCTTTTCATCATTACATGGCTGATTGTGGGATCCCGCTGTGCACAAATCGGCTGCTGCATTTCCTACATTACATCTCCTCCCCAAAACCCCCTCACCCCAACCCCTCCTTCACCGCTACTCTCCAAGCCCCTCACCCCAACCCCTCCTTCATCCCTATTCTCCAACCCCCCCTCACACCAACCCCTCCTTCATCCCTACTTTCCAACCGTCCTCAACCCAACCCCTCCTTCACCCCTACTCTCCAACCAACCCCTCCTTCACCCGTACTCGCAGCCCCTCTTGTGTCTTGAATTGCCTTCACTGTAATGGAAACTGACAATTGGAACCAGTCAGGATTTGAAAGATATTTACAACAGATTCGAGATGTTGTGAGAGTCAGTATCTTTCTCTATTCTGCCAACTTGAGGAGTTAGATGACCAACTTTCTTCTGTGAATATAGAGCTGGAGTATTGGGTCGTGATGTATTCACTAGTTCATCCTGTTGACTCTAAATATTGAGTCTTGTGGTTTCAGACACCAGATAATCAAGCTCAGGACAACAGATTGACTTTTACTCATGTTATTAACAGCACTGCAAACATACAGACAGTATAGTTACCGGATCCAGAGAATGGTTTTGTCTGTGACCACTGGCTGTGTCACTGCCACACACAGATACCGTTTCCTTGTTTCACATCTCCATACAAACAACATCACTTCACACATCCCCTTTCTACACAATTACAGCCGACATGAGCAAGGACATGAGTCACATTAAACTATAAAAACATTTCATAACTGGGATAACTGTTCAGTTATTTTCTGTTCAGGCAAAATGCAGAACAATCCAGCAGCTCACCAGCACCTTTACAGCGTCTCATCGGCCGACAGGCTTTCATTAAGTACATTTGCTGAGTGCATTTAAATTTAAAACCAGGTTTGTAGGCGTGATGCTCCATTCACACATCGAAGGTGAGAGAGATGCTGTGGGGCACACGCTAAGTCCAGTATCTGAAAGTGATTAACAGACTGGGTTTTGTGTTTACTGATCCCGGGTGTGTTACAGACACCTTCCCTTGATACCAAAGCTAAGAGAGGGACTTTGGAAGGTATGGGGAACTGGCACTTGTCCCTGAGAGTAGCCGAAGGTATGAGAACTGAAATAATCCAGAGTTAGAAAGGAGAAAAGGTCCCAAAATTGAACAGTCGGTAACAGGACATCAATTAGAAACAAATACTCAACTGTGCGTTTGAAACAAAGCTGACTTGTTTTTTTATTTGTTCATGGGACATGGGATATGGGTGTCACTGGCAAGGCCAGCTCTGGGCCAATAAGAGCGAGGGGCGGGGCTGGAGGACCGAGCGGGCGGTTGGTCCTCGAACCAATTGGAGTGAGCGAGGGGCGGGGCTTGTGGCCCCTCCAGTGGGCGGGGCCGGGCCGGGATCTCCCACACTGAGCATGACGGGCAGCGGCGGCCACAGTTGGTGGAGCCCGGATGATGTCGGACAGGAGACAGTCGACTGTCGGTGCGGGGCAGGAATTGGAGCCACGAGTGGGCGGGTGAACGTCAAACACCTGCTGTAGGCCTCAGGCCCCAATCACAGCCCAGAGGCCCCGGGTTTACCCCGTGGTGACAGGCCCGGGTCAGCGGGGTCACTGGCCGACATCTTGGATGGGTTAGAACATCAGAACATCAGAAATAGGAGCAACAGTGGGCCATTCGGCCCCTCGAGCCTACTCCACCATTTAACACCATCATGGCCGATCCAATCATGGACTCAGTTCCACTTCCCTGTCCGCTCCGCATAATCCCTTATCCCCTTATCATTTAAGAAACTGTCTATTTCGGTCTTAAATGTATTCAATGTCCCAGCTTCCACAGCTCTCCGAGGCAGTGAATTCCACAGATTTACAACCCTCAGAGAAATTCCTTCTCATCTCAGTTTTAAATGGGCGGCCCCTTATTCTAAGATAATGCCCTCTAGTTCTAGTCTCCCCCATCAGTGGAAACATCCTCTCTGCATCCACCTTGTCAAGCACCCTCATAATCTTATATGTTTCAATAAGATCACCTCTCATTCTTCTGAATTCCAATGAGTAGTGGCCCAACCTACTCAATCTTTCCTCATAAGTCAACCCCCTCATCCCTGGAATCAACCGAGTGAACCTTTTCTGAACTGCCTCCAAAGCAAGTATATCCTTTCGTAAATATGGAAACCAAAACTGCACGCAGTGTTCCAGGTGTGGCCTCACCAATACCCTGTACAACTGTAGCAAGATTTCCCTGCTTTTATACTCAATCCCCTTTGCAATAAATGCCAAGATACCATTGGCCTTCCTGATCACTTGCTGTACCTGCATACTATCCTTGTTTCATGCACAAGTAACCCCAGATCCCGTTGTACTGTGGCACTTTGCAATCTTTCTCCATTTAAATAATAACTTGCTCTTCGATTGTTTTCTGCCAAAGTCCAGGACCTCACACTTTCCAACATTATACACCATCTGACAAATGTTTGCTCACTCACTGAGCCTGTCTATGTCCTTTTGCAGATTTTGTGTGTCCTCCTCACACATTGCTTTTCCTTCGATCTTTGTATCATCAGCAAACTTGGCAACGTTACACTCGGTCGTTTCTTCCAAGTCGTTAATATAGATTGTAAATAATTGGGATCCCATCACTGATCCCTGTGGCACCCCATTAGTTACTGGTTGCCAACCAGAGATTGAACCATTTATCCCGACTCTCGGTTTTCTGTTCATTAGCCAATCCTCTATCCATGCTAAATTATTACCCCCAACCCCGTGAACTTTTATCTTGTGCAGTAACCTTTTACGTGGCACATTGTCAAATGCCTTCTGGAAATTCAAATACACCACATCCACTGGTTCCCCTTTATCCATCCTGTTTGTTACATCCTCAAAGAACTCCAGCAAATTTGTCAAACATGACTTCCCTTCATAAATCCATGCTGACTCTGCCTGACCAAATTTTGCTTTTCCAAATGTCCTACAACTGCTATTTTAATAATGGACTCCAACATTTTCCAACCACAGATGTTAGACTAACTGTTCTATAGTTCCCTGCTTTTTGTCTGCCTTCTTTTTTAAAAAAGGGCGTTACATTTGCAATTTTCCAATCTGCTGGGACCTCCCCAGAATCCAGGGAATTTTGATAAATTACAACCAATGCATCCACAATCCCTGCCGCTACTTCTCTTAAGACCCTAGGATGTAATCCATCAGGTCCAGGGGATTTATCTGCCTTCAGTCCCATTATCTTACTGAGTAGCACCTCCTTAGTGATTGTAATTGTGTTAAGTTCCTCCCCCACCCTATAGGCCCTCGACTATCCACTATCGGAATATTGTTAGTTTCCTCTACCCATGTCATTGGTCCCGATGTGGACCACAACCTCCGGCTGTTCACCCTCTCCCCCCAGAATGCCCTGCAGCTGCTCAGTGACATCCTTGACTCTGTAACCAGGGAGGCAACATACCATCCTGGAGTCATGTCTGTGGCCGCAGAAACACCTTTCTGTTCCTCTGACTATTGAATCCCCTACCACTATAGATCTTCCATTCTTCTTTCCTCCCCCCTCCCCCCCCGTGCAGCTGAGACACCCGTGGTGCCGTGGATTTGGCTCTGGCTGCACTCCCCAGAGCCACCATCGCCCTCACCGGTACTCAGAACAGAGAACCAGTTGGAGAGCGAGATGGACTCAGGGGACTCCTGCACTACCTGCCTAGTCCTCCTCTTCTGTCCAGGGGTCACCCAATCCCTATCTGCCTGCACATTCTTAAGCTGTGGGGTGACCACCTCTAGAAACGTGATATGCCCGTAGCTCTCAGTCTCATGGATGCACCGCAGTGACTCCAGCCGCCGCTCAAGCTCCAAAACGTGGAGCTGGAGTTGGTGCAGCTGGAGACACCTCCTGCACATGTGGTCGTCCCGGCTGTGCGAAGCTTCCAGGATTTCCCACATGCCACAGGATGTGTAATCCACGGGACTGAGCTGTCCTGTCATCCCTCGAGTTACACTCGCAACTATCAAGTAGAACTAAACTCTCAACCTTAGAAAAATACACCCAGCAACTACTCAGCAATCCGCTGATTTAATTAACTGGCTCTCCTTAGATAATAAAGTTCACATATATTTACTGGCAGATCCGACTTACAACAATGCCAAAGGTTTCCGACTGAAAAGCAAAAGAAAAAGATTTACCAATCCACCAGCCAATCACTTACCCGCTGGGCTGTGACCCTGCACCAGCCGGTTCCTCCCGGAACTCCCCCTCCCCCCCCCTCCTCCCAGACCGCCCCTCCTCCACTCTCCCCCCCCTCCTCCCGGACCGCCCCTCCTCCCCTCCTCCCGGACCGCCCCTCCTCCACTCTCCACCCCCCCCCCATAGATGACCCCTCTCCCCCCCTCCCCCCCAGGCGGCCCCCCCCCTCCCCCAGACGGCCCCGACTTAATGAAAGCCTGTTGGCTGATGAGACGCTGTTAAGGTGCTGGTGAGCTGCTGGATTGTTCTGCATTTTGCCTGAACAGAAAATAACTGAACATTTATCCCAGTTTAAACTTTGCTATTATGAAATGTGTGTGTAGTTTAATGTGGCTCATGTCCTTGCTCATGTCGGCTGTAATTGTGTAGAAAGGGGATGTGTGAAGTGATGGTGTTTGTATGGAGATGTGAAACAAGGAAACGGTATCTGTGTGTGACAGTTACACAGCCCTGTGGTCACAGGCAGAACCTTGCACCGATATCCTTGTGGTTATGGTTTGAGCAGGGTCAGATCAGGAATGTAGCAAACCAGTTCAGTATAAATATCGCCAGTGTAACCACAGCTTGTTAGACACACCTGGGGAGAGGAGCCCTGGGAACCCACTCCATTATCCCTGTTCTCTGGATCCAGTAACTATACTGTCTGTATGTTTGCAGTGCTGTTAATAACGTCAGTAAAAGTCAGTCTATCGTTCTGTGCTTGATTATCTGGTGTCTGAAACCACAAGACTCAATATTTAGAGTCAACAGGATGAACTAGTGAAAACATCACGACCCAATACTCCAGCTCTATATTCACAGGAGAAAGTTGGTCATCTAACTCCTCGAGTGGGCAGAGTAGAGAAAGATACTGACTCTCAGAACATCTCGAATCTGTTGTATATAGCGTTCAAATCCTGACCGGTTCCAATTGTCAGTTTCCATGACAGTGAAGGCAATTCAAGACAAAAAGGGGCGAGAGGGGGGGATGTAATGTGGGAAATGCAGCAGCCAATTTGTGCACAGCAGGATCCCACAAACAGCCCTGTAATGATGACAAGACAATCCGTTCTCAGTGATGTAAGTTGAGGGATACACATTACCCAGGACACCGGGGTGAACTCCGCCAGTTCTTCCTCTGAATCGTGGCCGTGGGATCTTTTACATCCAACTTAAAATCTAGGCAGGGCATCGGTTTAATGTCTCATCTGAAAGACGGCACCTCTGACAGTGCAGCACTCCCTCTGTACTGACACCTGGAGTCTGGGCCTAGATGATGTGCTCGGGCTCTGGATTGGGAATTGAACCCTCACTCGGCCGAGAGTGCTACCACTGAGCCAAGGCTGACAGGGTCTGTTCCCTGTTCCCGTTACACTAGACCGTGCCGGTGTTATTACACTGACCCACACATTCATACTGCAGTGGGCCTTGACTCTGTTATCACACATTCGGTAAAGCATTTGTTACAACAAGAAAACAACCAGAACTTACATTAATATAGCGCCTTTAATACAATGAAACATCTCACGGTGCTTAACACGATCGATATCAATAAGAAAACATTTTTTACACAGAGTCACAGAGAAAGATATCAGGACAGATTCCCAAAAGGTTGATCGAAGAGGTAGTTTTTAAAAAGAACCTTGAAAGAGGAGGTGGAGGTTTAGGGGGAATTCCAGAGCTTAGAGCTTCGGCAGCTGAAGACACGGCCACCAATGGTGGGGCGATTAAAATCAGGGATGGGCAAGGACAGATTTAGAGGAGTGCAGAAACTCAGAGGGTGGTGGGGCTGTAAGAGTTTACAGAGATAGGGAGGGGCGAGGCCAGGGAGAGTTTTGAAACCAAAGATTAGAATTTTAAAATCGAGGCGTTGCTTAACCAGGAGCCAATGTAGGTCAGTGAGCACAGGGGGATGGGTGAATGAGGTTATAGCAATAGGCCCTGACTTGCACACACTATTAGAGGAGACCCAATCTTTGTTTTGTTGCACTGGACACTGCCTGTGTGACCATCACACTAGATCCAGCATTGTGTTCAGTATTACACTAGAGTCTGCCTCTGTTATTATTGGCTCAAACACTGTCTTTGTTACTCTCACAGTGGGCCATGCATTTGCTGTTATTACTCCGGACCCTGTCTCTGGAATTGTTACACTAGACCTGAAAATAACCTGCCCCTGTAGTTCCAGTTCTAGTGCACACCTCTATTATTATAACTGTAGATCGTGTCTCTCTTGTATTCCATCGAGTATGTTTCTGGTATTGTTAAAGTGTTAAAGGCTTCTGTTAGAGGGGATAGTGTCACACTTTGTTATTATTGCAAAAACGCTGTTTCAATTATTAAATACTTGTTTACAGTGTAAAACTAGGCCTTGTCTCTGTTTGTGTTACGCCGGACCCTGTCTCCGTTTGTATTACGCCGCACCCTGTCTCCGTTTGTGTTACGCCGGACCCTGTCTCCGTTTGTGTTACGCCGGACCCTGTCTCCGTTTGTGTTACGCCGGACCCTATCTCCGTTTGTGTTACGCCGGACCCTGTCTCCGTTTGTATTATGCGGACCCTGTCTCCGTTTGTATTACGCCGGACCCTGTCACCGTTTGTATTACGCCGGACTCTGGGTCTTTTGTGATGCCCAATAGCGTGAGCCCAGGCTGGCCCAATAGCGTGTGCCCGGGCTGGAAGTGGGGGTGCAAACACGGGGCCTGCGGGCTGTGATTCGGGGCCTGGGACCGAGCCCGGGTGTGTGTGTAACGGATGGTGCGGAGTGTTGTCTCTCGAGCCTGGGCCCGCGCTCGGGCTGCGTGACCTCCCGGGATTTATTAACGCAGGGAACTATTTGTTCTGCACTTTTCTGATGGACAGGCGACAAGCCCCGCCCCGTGTCATGGCCCGCCCCCTCTAAGCCCAAATCATTCCATGCAGGTGGTGCCGAGAAACAGGACTGGGGTAAGGCACATACTGAGACTGTGGTAAGGCACTTCAGCTGGGGGAGTCATGCACTGGGAGTAGGGTAAGGCACTTCAGCTGGGGGAGTCATGCACTGGGAGTAGGGTAAGGCACTTCAGCTGGGGGAGGAATGCTTGAGCTTGGGGTTTGAGAGCTTGAGCAGCAGCGAGTGTCACGGCATTCGCGAGGCTGAGAGCTACGTGGATAGCACCTTTCAGGGGGTCGTCACCTCGCAGCATAAGAGTGTGCAGGCAGAGAGGGAATGGGTGACTGCCCAGACAGACATAGAGGACCAGGCAGGAAGTGCAGGACACCTCTCATTGCATCTCACTCTCTGTACTGGTGGTTCCTCAGGGAGTACAAGGCATCATTGGTGGCTCAACTGTAAAAGGGGGGGGGCAGTGGGAAGAGGAAGGTCAGAGATACGGAGGGGTGTCGGGCTGGAGGAGGTTCGAGAGATAGAGAGGTGTGTAGGTGCTGGAGGAGGTTAGAGGGATAGGGAGGATGTAAAAGCTGGAGGAGGTTACAGAGGGGGAGGGGTCGAGTGCTGGAGGAGGTTACAGAGGGGGAGGATTGTAATGCTGGAGGGGGTTACAGAGATAGGGAGAGGTGTCGGACCTGCAGGAGGTTAGAGATAGGATGGGGTTTAGGGCTGGAGGAGATTACAGTGAGGGAGGGATGTAGGGGATGGAGGTTACAGAGATAAGGAGGGGTTTAGGGCTGGAGGAGGTTTTCGAGAACAGGATGAGCGTAAGGGCTGGAGGAGGTTAGAGAGAGAGAGATGTTTGTAGGGTCTGGAAGAGATTACAGAGATAGGGAGGGTTGTAGGGCTGCAGCTTGTTACAGAGATAGGGAGGTGTGCAGTACTGGATGAGGTTACAGAGATAGGAAGGGGCTGGAGGAGATTGCAGAGATAGGGAAGATTCTGGTATTGGAGGTGGTTATGGAGATAGAGAGGGGTGGAGGGCTGGAGGAGATTACAGAGATAGGGAAGGGTGTAGGGGCTGTAGGTTACAGAGAGAGGAAGGGGTGTAGGGGCTGCAGTAGGTTGCAGAGATTGGGAGGGTTGTAGGGGCTCGAGGAGGTTAGAGATAGGAAGGGGTATAGGGCTGGAGGAGGTTACACAGATAGGGAGTTGTATAGGGCTGGAGGAGGTTACAGAGAAAGGGAGGGTTGTCGGGCTGGAAGTGGTTACGGAGATAGGGAGGGGTGTAGGGGCTGGAGGAGGTTAGAGATCGGGACGGGTATCTGGTCTGGAGGAGGTTACAGAGATAGGGAGGGGTGTAGGGGCAGGAGGAGGTTACAGAGAAAGGGAAGGGGTCAGGGCTGGAGGCGGTTCGAGATAAGGAGGGGTGTAGGTTTGGAGGAGGTTACAGAAATAAGCAGGTGCTGGAAGAGGTTGCAGAGATATGGAGGGGTGTAGGGGCTGGAGGAGGTTGCAGAGATATGGAGGGGTGTAGGGGCTGGAGGAGGTTACAGAGATAGGGAGGGGTGTAGGGGTAGGAGGAAGTTAGAGATAGGGAAGGGTTCAGGGCTGGAGGAGGTTGCAGAGATAGGGATGGGTGTAGGGGCTGGTGGAGGTTAGAGATAGGGAGGAGTGTAGGGCGGAAGGAGGTTAGAGGGATATGGAGGAGTGTAGGGCTGGAGGAGCTTAGAGATAGGGAGGGTGGTAGGGGCTGGAGGTTGTTACAAGGGATAGGGAGGGTTGTTGGGGCTGGAAGTGGTTGCAGAGATTGGAACGTTGTCGGGGCTCGAGGAGGTTAGAGATAGGGAGTGGTGTAGGGGCTGGAGGAGGTTACACGGATAGGAAGAGGTATAGTGCTGAAGGAGGTTACAGAGATAGGGAGGGGTGTAGGGGCTGGAGGTTACAGAGGTAGGGAGTGATGTAGGGGCTGGAGGAGGTTACAGAGATAAGGAGGGGTTTAGGCTGGAGGAGGTTAGAGATAAGGAGGGGTTTAGGCTGGAGGAGGTTAGAGATAAGGAGGGTTGTAGGGGCTAGGGGAGGTTACAGAGATAGGGAGGGGTGTATGGCTGGAGGATGTTGCAGAGATAGGGAGGGGTGTACGGCTGAAGGAGGTTACAGAGATAGGTAGAGGTGTAAGGCTGGAGGTGGTGAGAGATAGGGAGGGGTGCAGGGGCTGGAGGAGGTTTGAGAGATAGGGAGGGGTGCAGGGGCTGGAGGAGGTTAGTGAGATAGGGAGGTATGTAGGGGCTGGAGGAAGTTACAGAGATAGCGAGGGGTGTCGGTCTGGAGGAAGTTAGAGATAGGGAGGGGTTTAGGGCTGGAGGAGGTTACAGAGATAGAGAGGGGTGTAGTGGCTGGAGGTTACAGAGATAGGGAGGGGTTTAGGGCTGGAGGAGGTTACAGAGAGAGGGAGGGGTGTAGGCGCTGGAGGGGATTACAGAGAAAGAGAGGGGTGTAAGGGCTGGACGAGGTTACAAACAAAGGGAAAGGTGTAGGGTCTGGTGGAGGTTAGAGATAGTGAGTGGTGTAGGGACTGGAGGTTGCAGTGATATGGAGGGCTGTAGGGGCTGGAGGACATTACAGAGAGAGGGAGGGTGGTATGGCAGGAGGAGGTTATCGAGATCGCAAAGGGTGTAGCGCCTGGAGGAGGTTAAAGAGATAGGGAGGGGTGTATGGGCTGGAGGAGGATATAGAGGGGGAGGCTTGTAGTGCTGGAGAACGTTACAGATAAAGGGAGGGTTGTCAGGGCTGGGGGAGTTTACAGAGATCGGAAGGGTTGTCGGGGCTGGAGGAGGTTACAGATAGGGGAGGGTGCAGGGGTTGGAGGAGACTACAGAGATAGGGAGGGATGTAGGGGCTGAAGGAGGTTCCATAGATACGTAGGGCTGTAGGAACTGGAGGTGGTTACGGAGATAGGGAGGGGTGTTGGGCCTGGATGAGATTAGAGGTAGGGAGGGATTTAGGGCTGGAGGAGGTTATAGACAGAGGGAGGGGTTTAGGGGCTGGAGTTGCTTACAGAGATAGGGAGGGGTCTAGTGCTGGAGGAGGTTACAGAGATCGGGAGCTGTGTCGGTGCTGAAGGTTACAGCGATAGGGACGGGTGTAGGGGCTGGAGGAGGTTAGAGAGATGTGGAGATGTGTTGCACTGGAGGTTACAGATGGGGAGGGATGTAGGGCTGGAGGAGATTGCAGAGATAGCGAGGGGTGTAGGGTCTGGAGGAAGTTACAGAGATAGGGAGGGGTGTAGGGTCTGGAGGAGGTTACAGAGATAGGGAGGGGTATCGGGTCCGGAGGAGGTTACAGAGATAGGGAGGGGTGTAGGGTCCGGAGGTGGTTACAGAGATAGGGAGGGGTGTAGAGGTTGGAGGAGGTCAGAGATAGGGAGAGGTGTAGGGGATGGAGGAGATTAGAGATAGGGAGGGGTATATGGGCTGGAGAGGTTACAGAAATAGGGAGAGGTGTAGGTCTGAAGGAGATTGCAGAGATAAGGAAGGGTCTCGGGGCTCGAGGAGGTTACAGAGATCGGGAGGGGTGCAGCGATTGGAGGAGAGTACAAACATAGGGAGGGGTGAACGGGCTGGAGGAGGTTACAGAGATAGGGAGATATGTAGGTGCTGGAGGAGGTTAGAGATAGGGAGGTATGTAGGTGCTGGAGTAGGTTGGAGAGATACCAAGATGTGTAGTGCTGGAGGAGGTTACAGAGGGGGAGGGTTGTCGTGCTGGAGGAGGTTGCAGACGTAGGGAGGGATGTAGGGGCAGGGGGAGGTTAGAGAGCTAGCAAGAGGTGTAGGGCTGGAGGAGGTTACAGAGATACGGAGGTGGATAGTGGCTGGATGGGATTAGAGATATGGACAGGTGTAGGGGCTGGAGGAGGTTTAGAGATAGGGATGGATGTGGGGCTGGAGGGGGTTTAGAGATAGGGAGGGATGTAGGGCAGGAGGAGGTTCAAGAGATAGGGAGGGATGTAGGGGTGGGGCTTTGGGGCTGGAGGAGGTTTAGAGAGATATGAGAGGTGTCGGTGCTGGAGGAGGTTGAGAGAGATAGGGAGGGATGCAGGGCTGGAGGAGCTTACAGAGATAGGGAGGGTTGTAGGGCTGAGGAGGTTACAGAGATAGGGAGGGGTGTAGGATCTGGAGGTGGTTACAGAGATAGGGAGGTGTATAGGGGCTGGATGGGGTTACAGAGATAGGGAGGTGTGTAGGGGCTGGAGGAGGTTTAGAGAGATAGGGAGGGATGTAGGGCTGGGGCTTTGGCGCTGGAGGAGGTTTAGAGAGATATGAGAGGGGTCGTTGCTGGAGGAGGTTACAGAGATCGGGAGGGTTGTAGGGCTAAGGAGGTTTAGAGAGATAGGGAGGGGTGCAGGGCTGGAGGAGGTTAGAGATGGGGAGGGGAGGGGAGGGGAGGGGAGGGGAGGGGAGGGGAGGGGAGGGGAGGGGAGGGGAGGGGAGGGGAGGGGAGGGGAGGGGAGGGGAGGGGAGGGGAGGGGAGATTGAGGGATATTAACACGAGGCTGAGAATTTTAAATCAGAGCCTCGCTGGGGCCGAGGAGTGGGGGAGAAGTGCAGGAACACAACCCCCTCACTCCCTACCCTGCACTAACCCCCATCATCTGTTAAATCACCTGGAGTTCCAGTGACACTCCTCCCCCTCTCTCTCGGTATTTATCTACTCACTGCCTCACTCAAAGCGTATTGACAGTCCGTGTGAGAGCCCTCGTTGTCCCAGAATTGCTCCCCGTGGACACCGACTGACCTTCCCCGTGCCTCCACCACCCTCCTCCTGTTCCGTGACGTCCGACAAATTCAGGTTGTGTTCCAGTCAGCAAGCGAAAGATCGGGAGTGGGGGTGTATAAATTAAAACATTTGGCGGGCCGGAGGAAGGGGCTTGGGGGGCCGTGTCCTGCCCACAGGCCGTATGTTTGACACCCCTGAGCTACACTGTCAAGCCCTGTAAAAGTTTTCTATGTTTCAATGAAATCACCTCTCATTCTTCTAAACTGTAGAGAATATCGGCCTGGTCTACTCAATCTCTGCTCACAGGACAATCCCCCCATCCCAGGAATCAGTCTGGCGAACCTTCGTTACCATCCTCAATGGTCTGTACATCCTTCCTTGGGTAAGCAGCCAAACTGTACACAATACTCCAGGTGTAGTCTCACCAGGGCCCGATATAATTGCAGTAAGATGTCTGGGAACAAGTTATTATTTAAATGGAGAAAGATTACAAAATGCTGCAGTACAGTGGGACCTGGGGTCACTTGTGTATGAAGCACAAAAGGATAGTATGCAGGTACAGCAAGTGATCAGGAAGGCCAATGGTATCTTGGCCTTTATTGCAAAGGGGATGGAGTATAAAAGCAGGGAAGTCTTGCTACAGCTGTATAAGGTATTAGTGAGGCCACACCTGGAATACTGCATGCAGTTTTGGTTTCCATATTGACGAAAGGATTTACTTGCTTCGGAGCCCGTTCAGAGAAAGTTCACTAGGTTGATTCTGGGGATGAGGGGGTTGACTTATGAGGAAAGGTTGAGTAGTTTGGGCCTCTACTCATTGAAATTGAGAAGAATGAGAGGTGATCTTATCGAAATGTATAAGATTATGA
Source organism: Pristiophorus japonicus (assembly GCF_044704955.1). Taxonomy (NCBI): domain Eukaryota; kingdom Metazoa; phylum Chordata; class Chondrichthyes; family Pristiophoridae; genus Pristiophorus; species Pristiophorus japonicus. The sequence goes on along the minus strand of NW_027254113.1, from coordinate 258,298 downwards.
GGGTGCTTGACAAGGTGGATGGAGAGAGGATGTTTCCACTGATGGGGGAGACTCGAACTAGAGGGCATGATCTTAGAATAAGAGCCACCCATTTAAAGCAAAAATGAGGAGGAATTTCTTCTGAGGGTTGTAAATCTGTGGAACTCGCTGCCTCAGAGAGCTGTGGAAGCTGGGACATGAAATAAATTTAAGACAGAAAGAGACAGTTTCTTACACGATAAGGGGATAAGGGGTTATGGGGAGTGGGCGGGTAAGTGGAGCGGAGTACATGATCAGATCAGCCATGATCTTATTGAATGGCGGAGCAGGCTCGAGGGGCCGTACGGCCTACTCCTGTTCCTATTTCTTATGTTCTCATGTTTACTCTTATCCTCAAATCCTCTTGTAATAAAAGGCTGACATACCATTTGGTTTCTTCATTGCTTGATGTACCTGCATATTAACTTTCAGTGATTCGTATACAAGGACTCCAAGGTCCCTCAAAACACCAACATTTCCCAATCTCTCACCATTTCAAGTAGCTGTTTCCAGTCCACTTTGGCTAAATCACATATCAGCTTAGTAAAATTGGCTTTTCCCCAATTGTGAACTTTTATTCCTAGTCTATCTTTGTCCTTTTCCATAACTACCCGAAATCTAACTGAATTATGATCACTCGCACCAAAATGCTGTCCCATCGATACCCCTTCCACCTGCCCAGCTTCAGTCCCGAATACTAAGTCCAGAACTTCCTCTTCTCTTGTTGTGCTTGCTACGTACTGGCTAAAAAGTTCTGCTGGTTGCTGACCCCTCTGCGAAGGGAAATAGCTCCTTCCTCTCCACTCTATCTAGGCCCCTCATAATTTTATACACCTCATTAAGGTCTCCCCTCAATCTCCTCCGTGCCAAAGAAAACAAACTATTAAGAGGGTTGGTGGGCTGGAGGAAGTTAGAGATAGGGAAGGGCGAGACCCTGGAGAGATTTGAACAAGAGGATGAGTATTTTAAAGGCTGATGCCACCAGCCATCTCGCCCAGCACAGAATGTAACTCACTACCAACAAGAAGGATGTTACTTTAACTGCTAAAGTTGCATAATGCGGGGAAATCAATCTCTGTCCCTTTAACTAACAGCGATATGGAAAGAGGGAAATGAATGACCTTTAAACACCAGGTCCACTTGACACTGAAATGTCTGAAACTCATAATAGGAACTCATAAATAGAAAGAAAATACTGACAAATGTTAAACTGTTTTGTTGACAAAAGAAATCTCGATTTAACTTTAAAAGATGAATTGTTTAACAGAGACTCACCTGACAGGCTGACTCAGGATCCACCCCTCAAGCACCGTGATTGGGAGCAGAACACGCTGCTCCCTGGGCCCTCCGGCCTCTGACCTCTCTTCCTGTTGGTTCCCAGGGCAATCAAACACCACTCGCCAACATTACGCTGCCAAATTAAGTTGAGAGGCTCGGAGGAAGAAATAAAATGAGGCCGTGAATGAGTTAAGAAATAAAATTAGAAAAGCATGATTAAATAAACAAGGAGAGGCAATGTAAATTAAAGGGTACAATCCTAAAGGGGGTGCATGAACAGTGAGACCTGCGGGTATATGTGGACAAATCGCTGAAGGTGGCAGGACAGGTTGAGAAAGCAGTTAAAAAAACTTACAGGATCCTGGGCATCACAGAGTACAAAAGCAAGGTGGTTATGATGAACCTTTATAAAACACTGGTTCGGTCTCAACTGGAGCATTGTGTCCAATTCTGGGCACCGCACATTAGGATGTGATGGCCTTAGAGAGGAAGCAGAAAAGATTGACAAGAATGATTCACGAGATGAGGGACTTCAGTTCCGTGGATTGACTGGAGAAGCTGGGGTTGTTCCTCTTGGAGCAGAGAAGGTTGAGAGGAGAATTGCTAGAAGTGTTCAAAATCATGAGGGGTCCGGACAGAGTAGATAGAGAGATACTGTTCCCATTGGTGTAGGGGTCGAGAACCAGAGGAGACGGACTTAAGGTGAATGGCAAAATAACCAAAGGTGACATCAAAAAAATCTATTTTATGCAGCGAGTGGTTAGGATCCGGAAAGCACGGCCTGAAAGGGTGGTGGAGGAAGACTCAATCACAGCGTTCAAATAAAAAGGAAGTTGGATAAGTATCTGAAAAAAAACATTTTGCAGGGCCGGGGGAAAAGGGAGGGGAGTAGGCAAGGGTTCGATGGGCCGAATGGCCTTCCATGCTGTAACTATTCTCTGATTGTGTGAGCAGAACCACTCTGTTCCCTGACTCAATCTAAAGCCTTCCTGATTGTGAGCACCTGTTAAACCTGCCCTGCACCTTCACTGCTCCAAGGAGCCTTTCCTGCGCCTCTTGCGGACGAGGTTGACGGGACTGGCTCTGCAAGGGCCGGGCGTGGAGGTCGTCCTCTCGGCTTACGCCGATGACGTGCTCCTCGCGGTAGAGGATCCCGCTGACCTGCGGAGGATGCGTGAGTGCCAGGAGATTTACTCGGCCGCGTCCTCCGCCAGGATCAACTGGGAGAAATGTTCCGGACTCCTGGTGGGTCAGTGGCGGGTGGACTCCCTGCCGGAGGAGCTCAGGCCTTTTGCCTGGAGCACGACCCATCTCCTCTATCTGGGAGTCTACCTTAGCCCCGACGAGGGAGCCTGGCCGGCGAACTGGCAGGAGCTGGAGGCCAAGGTCGCCGCTCGCCTAGGGCGCTGGACAGGACTGCTCCGAGTGCTGTCCTACAGGGGTCGAGCGCTAGTCATAAACCAGCTGGTGGCCGCAATGCTGTGGTACCGGCTGGTCACTTTGACCCCTCCCCCTGCGTTTGTCGCCAAGATACAGAAGAAGCTGGTGGACTTCTTCTGGAATAACAGGAAGCACTGGGTCTCTGCCGCGGTCTTGAGTCTCCCGCTTGAGGAGGGCGGTCAGTCGTTGGTGTGCGTCAGCGCCCAGCTCGCGACTTTCCGTCTTCAGACCCTGCAGAGATACCTTTACGTCAAGCCCCCTCCTAGGTGGCGTGCTCTGGCGAGGTATTTCTTCCGCCAGCAGCTCGACCTCAATTACGACACGCAGCTCCTGTTTGTGAACTTGGGGGGTGCCAGGACCGCCCTCCGGGAGCTGCCTGTCTTTTACAGGGAACTCATCAGGGTCTGGAACAAAGTCTCCACCAAGCGCAGCTCTCCGCCGGCTGGAGTGGCGGCCGTCCTGCAGGAGCCGCTGCTCGGGAATCCGTACCTCCACGGCCGAGGCTTCATGTGGCGGTCGGAAGAGAGGGCTGTGGCTGGTGAGGTGACCAGGGTCAGGGACCTGCTCGATGGCGGAGGAGCGGGCTGGATGGCGCCAGTCACGCTGGCGCGGCGCCTAAATTCTGCCAACGTCCGCCGCGCGGCCGATGCCATCGAGTCGCTAAAAACAGCTCTGGGCCCTGACTCCGTTAGGTGTATCGAGGAGGCTCAAGCACGTGGGGAGATCCCGTCCGAACTGACCCCCGTCCGGACGGAATTCCTCATCGGCGCCAAGCCCCGGAACCTCCCTCGGGGGCCGGCGCCTCACAACTTGAGCCGCCTCGGGGAAATCCCCTCCGTGCCTTTCAGTTCCGCGCGGAGGGGTTTCCTGTACGGGCTGCTCCTGCACACCCTCAACTTTGCCATCCTCGCCGGCCGTCCGGACACGCCATGGCGCACCATCTTGCCGTCCGGAGGAGGCGGGGGTCCCCGATGGAGGGCACTCTACGCAGGGGTCCTCCCACTATTCATCGGGGACTTGGCCTGGAGGGTGGTGCACGGAGCAGTGCCGTGCAACAAATTTTTAAGCCGGTTCACGGACTCCCAGGCCGCCTGCAATTTCTGCGGTCTGGAGGAGTCCGTGTTCCATGTTTTTATAGAGTGCACGAGGTTGCAGCCCCTGTTCCATTATTTGAAGGGGCTGCTCCTGAAATTCTGGCTGCACTTCAGTCCCACTCTCCTGATCTTTGGGCACCCTGTGCGGAGGGGAGCGGGTAGGTCCGAAGGCCTCCTCGTAGGACTGCTCCTGGGCACGGCCAAGGGTGCCATCAGCCGGTCCAGGCAGCGGGCGGTCGAGGGGGTCGTTCAACCTGACTGCCTGCCTCTCTTCCGCTCTTACATCCGGTCCAGGGTGTCCTTGGAGATGGAGCACGCGGTGTCCACCGGTACGCTCGCGGCCTTCCGCGAGAGGTGGGCACCGGAGGGACTGGAGTGCATCATCACGCCCGGCAACCAAATTTTAATTTGATTTTACGTTTTAAAGTTAATTTGTTTTAATTGCCGGTGCTTTTAGTGTCCCCTTCCCTTTTATAGGGGGCACTGGGGAAAAATTGTGATTTTAGTGCCCAAAAAAAAAAAACCAAAAAAAGAAAAACACAAAAAAAAAAGGGGGGAAAAAAAAAAAGGGCCTTGTAAATGTCTGGAGTGTCACCCAGGTCGGGTGGCACCGTTTAATGTTTTTTATGTTTTGCAGGTAAACTCAAAAGAGTTTCACTGCTCCAAGGAGAACCACCCCAGATGCTGCAGCCATCATCTTATTGAGTGGCGGCAGGCTCGAGGGGCCAAAGGGCCGACTCATCTCCTATTTCTGATGTTCTCATGTATTGATGTCACTGGTCCCCATCCTGCACCTGCTCCCTGCAGTAAGATGGCCGCCGCGCATGCTCCCTGACCTGCAGCGGGACAATGGAAAGTATTGTGACATCGAGGAAGCCCCGCCCCTGTTGCTCCCTGCTCCCCGTGGCGGGTGGACCCATGCTGCCCAAAGCTGGCGGCTAAACTCCCGGCAATCCCCGACAGTAACCAAGGCCCGTCCCTGCCCGAAGGTACCCCACAGCCGCCACCCAAATCTCACCGCCCGCGCGTGTCCGTGAGAAGGTGAGTCCTCAGGGAGGCTGGGCACACTGCCCGGGCTGCTCATCCATCCTCCACGGCTGGGGGGGGGGGGGGGGCAAAACGTCGCCCGTCGGCAGCTAATCTCCCACAATAGGCTGGCACCGCGCCTGCGCACAACTCAGTCCCGCCTCACCTGGGCCCCGAGCTCAAAGGCTGCGAGCGGAGCCCCCCAACATACCGCCCACCCGCAACACTCAGCCCGCAGCCAATGGCGAGGCGGCGCGGGGCACCAGCCCACCCAGCGCCTTGCTCCGCGCCAATCAGTGGCGGGGGGCGGGGCCGGGGCACCAATCAATCACTGGTCCCTGAAGGTGCTGACTCTGGCTGGGTTCAGTTCTACACTCACTGGTTCCCCTCCCCTGAAGGTACTGACTCTGGCTGGGTTCAGTTCTACACTCACTGGTTCCCCTCCCCTGAAGGTACTGACTCTGGCTGAGTTCAATTCTACACTCACTGGTTCCCCTCCCCTGAAGGTGCTGACTCTGGCTGGGTTCAGTTCTACACTCACTGGTTCCCCTCCCCTGAAGGTACTGACTCTGGCTGAGTTCAATTCTACACTCACTGGTTCCCCTCCCCTGAAGGTACTGACTCTGGCTGGGTTCAGTTCTATACTCACTGGTTCCCCTCCCCTGAAGGTACTGACTCTGGCTGGGTTCAGTTCTACACTCACTGGTTCCCCTCCCCTGAAGGTACTGACTCTGGCTGGGTTCAGTTCTACACTCACTGGTTCCCCTCCCCTGAAGGTACTGACTCTGGCTGGGTTCAGTTCTACACTCATTGGTTCCCCTCCCCTGAAGGTACTGACTCTGGCTGGGTTCAGTTCTACACTCACTAGTTCCCCTCCCCTGAAGGTGCTGACTCTGGCTGGGTTCAGTTCTACACTCACTGGTTCCCCTCCCCTCATGGTACTGACTCTGGCTGGGTTCAGTTCTACACTCACTGGTTCCCCTCCCCTGAAGGTACTGACTCTGGCTGGGTTCAGTTCTACACTCACTGGTTCCCCTCCCCTGAAGGTATTGACTCTGGCTGGGTTCAGTTCTACACTCACTGGTTACCCTCCCCTGAAGGTACTGACTCTGGCTGGGTTCAGTTCTACACTTACTGGTTCCACTCCCCTGAAGGTACTGACTCTGGCTGGGTTCAGTTCTACACTCACTGGTTCCCCTCCCCTGAAAGTACTGACTCTGGCTGGGTTCAGTTCTGCACTCACTGGTTCCCCTCCCCTGAAGGTGCTGACTCTGGCTGGGTTCAGTTCTACACTCACTGGTTCCACTCCCCTGAAGGTGCTGACTCTGGCTGGGTTCAGTTCCAGACACTAGATGGCCGCGCATGCGCTGTGCTACTCACTGAATCAAGATGGCGGAGCGCGGAACCTGTACGAAGATGGCCGCCGTTAGTCTGGGCCTGTGAGCGGAGAAAGCCCTGAAGCTGCAACCGCTGATATTCCGGTTATTATTCCGGGCTTGCGGCGGGCACCGGTTGTTTATGAAGCCTCCCCAGCTCCACGCTGGTCCCTTACCCGGCTCCGTCCCGCTGAAAAAGAGACTCCTTAGGAGCTTGTCCAAAACATGTCTTCTCCGCCATTACACGCACGGCGCATGCTCCAAACACAGCCACGGCCCGCGCCTGCGCACTGAGCTCCTGCAGACTGGATGCAGCACATTTTCCCCCGTAGGGTATGCTGGGTAGATAAGACCATGACAAACAGGAGCAGGAGTGGGCCAGATACTGCAAGGGTTATATACAGAGTGAAGCTCCCTCTGTACTGTCCTAAACAATCCCAGGGCAGGTACAGCACGGGTTAGTTACAATTTAAAGCTTGCTGTACGCTGACTTTCATCAAACACTCCCAGGGCAGGTACAGCACATGTTAAATACACAGTAAGGGTCCCTGCACACTGTCCCACCAGGTATTCCCAGGGCATGTACAGCACGGGTTAGATAAAGAATAAAGCTCCCTCTGCACAGTCCCAAGAAACAATCCCAGGGCAGGTACAGCGCAACTATTTTGTTGCTAATCTGTAAATCAAATGCCCCTGATTAAAGGGAGGAGGGCACTATAACCAACAAAATAAACTAAGTAAACTTTAGGTGGTAAACTTAAATCAAATTAAAATTTGGTTGCTCGAGATGACGATGCACTCCAGTCCCTCCAGTGCTGACCTCTTACAGAAGGCCGCAAGCGTACAGGTAGCAGGTACAGCAGGGGTTAGAGACAGAGTGAAGCTCCCTCTACACTGTCCCATTAAACACTCCCAGGGCAAGTACAGCATAATTTAAATGCAGGGTAAACGTCTTTCAAAACAGCCAATCCAAAAATTCACAGGACAAGCACAACACAGGTTAGGTACACATTATCATCATCATAGGCAGTCCCTCGAAATCAAGGAAGACTTGCTTACACTCTTAAAGGTGAGTTCTTAGGTGACTAAACATTCCAATACGGGAATTACAGTATCTGTCACAGGTGAGACAGCCGGTCATTGAAGGAAATGGTGGGTGGGACTGGATTGCCGCATGCTCCTACGCTTGGTTTCTGCATGCTCTCAGTGATGAGACTCGAGGTGCTCAGCACCCTCCCGGATGCACTTCCTCCATTTAGGGCGGAATTTAGCCAAGGGCTCCTAGGTATCAGTGGGGATGCTGCATTTTTATCAAGGAGGCTTTGAAGGTGTCCTTGAAAAGTTTCCTCTGATCACCTTGGGCTCGCTTGCCATGTAGGAGTTCTGAGCAGAATGCTTGCTTTGGGAGTCTTTTGTTAGCCATGTGAACAATGTGGTGAGCCAGGGTATCTCTGGAGATGGAGCACGCCGTGTCCACAAGAGATGGACACTGCAGAGACTGGAGTGCATCATTTCAAGAGAGAACAGAATTTTATTTTAATTAATTTGATTTGATTTGACAAAGGTTCCCTTTATGTTGAATTATTAAGTTGTGTTTTTGGTGCCCTCAAAAAAAAAACAAGGGGGCACTTTAATGAAAGTTTCTGGAGTGTAACTCTCCCCCCCCCCTTTAATCAGGGGGCACTTGATTATTGTTCTACTTAAAATAGTTGTGAACAATGTGGCCCACCCAACTCAGCTGATCGAGTGTGGTCAGTGCTTCGATGCTGAGGATGTTGGCCTGATCGAGGAAACACCAGTAATGGTTTGATGAGAATGACCAGGAGATCCAAGATCTAATAAATCGCAAGCACAGGGCATTTCTGAAACTAAAACAACAACCCAACTCGGGACCAACAAAGCAGCATTACAGGTGGTTTCAGGCCGAGGTCCAAGAAAAAACCTGTGACCTAAAGCATAGATGGTTCGTGGAGAAATCACAGGAGGTTCAGCAGCTGGCTGACAGCCATGATGTGTGAGGATTCTTCACATCAGTCAACGCCACCTACAGCACAACCACCCAAGGCACCACCCCACTGTTGGCCAAGAATGGGGAAACACTCATCAAGGACATCGAGGCAGCCAAGACCCGCTGGAAGGAACACTTCGAAGATCTCCTTAACTGACACTCTGCCTTTGACTCGAGTGTCCTCGACTCCAACCCACAGCATGCTACCCACCACCATCTCAGCAAAACCCCAGCCCTGTACGAGATGGAAAAGGCCATCCGCCAGCTCAAAACCAACAAGGCAATGGGAGTGGACGAAATCCCCACTGAGGCACTAAAGTATGGCGGAGAGGCACTATTGGCACAAATGCATGACCTCATCTCTCTCATCTGGAAGAAGGAGGGCATGCCTGGAGATCTCAGAGATGCAGTAATCATGACCATCTTTAACTAGGGGACAAGTCCGACTGCGGCAATTACAGATGAATCGCCCTCAGAAAGCCATCACTTGAATCGTCCTCAACCATCTTCTCCCATGTCGCTGAGGAGCTCCTCCCGGAGTCACAGTGTGGTTTTCATCCTCTGCGGAGTATAACGGACCTGAGTAGTTACACAGTAAGGATCTCAATACACTCTCCCACCAGACACTTGCAGGTAAGGTACAGCATGGGTTAGATACAGAGTAAAGCTCCCTCGACACTGTCCCATCAAACATTCCCAGGGCAAGTACAACATGGGTTAAATAGATATTAAAGCTTCCTCTATACTGTTCCATCAGACGTTCCCAGGGCAAGTACAGCAGAGGGTAGACAAAGACTACATCTCCCTCTGACTTGTCCAGCCATTCCACGGCAGATACAGCATCAGATCGATATAGAGAAAATCTCCCTCTATACTGTTCTGCTGGACATTCCCAGAGCAGGTACAGCACGGGTTAGATACAGACTAAAGCTCCCCTTACATTGTCCCATCAACCATTCCCAGGGCAGATACCACCAAGCTCATGGTCTACAGGGCTGTAGTAATACCCGCCCTCCTGTATGGCTCAGAGGAATGCACCATGTACAGTAGCCACCTCAAGTCGCTGGAGATATATCATCAATGATGTCTCCGCTTGATCCTACAAATCCCCTGGGAGGACTGGCACAGCAACATCAGCGTCCTTGTCCAGGCTAATGCCCCAGCATTGAAGCACTGACCACACTTGATCTGCTCCGCTGGGCAGGCCACATAGTTCGTATGCCAGACACGAGACTCCCAAAGCAAGTGCTCTAGGTGGAGCGCCTTCACAGCAAATGAGCCAAAGGCGGGCAGCGTAAACATTACAAGGACACCCTCAAAGCCTCCCTGAAAAAGTGCGACATCCCCACTGACACCTGGGAGCCCCTGACCAAAGACTGCCCTAAGTGGAGACAGTGAATCCGGGAGGTCGCTGAGCACTTCGAGTCTCAATGCCGAGAGCATGCAGAAATCAAGCGCAGGCAGTGGAAGGAGCATACGGCAAAGCAGTCCCACCCACCCCTTCTCTCAATGACTATCTGTCCCACCTGTGACAGAGTCTGTGGCTCTCATATTGGACTGGTCAGCCACCAAATAACTCACTTCAGGAGTGGAAGCAAGTCTTCTTTCGATTTTTCCTCGATTCCGAGGGACTGCCTGTGATGATGATGATGATGATGATGATGATGACAACGCAGGTTAGATGCAGAGTAAAGCTCCCTCCACAATGTCTCACCAGACATTCCCAGGTCGGTACAGCGTGGGTTATTAAAGGTTAAATCTCACTCGAGCCTGTCCCAAACACTCCCAGGGTAGGTACAGCATAGGTTAGATACAGAGTTAATCTCCCTCTACGCCGTCCGATCAAACACTCGCACAACAGACACAGCACGGGTTAGTCAGAGAGTAAAGCTCTCCATGGACTGATCCATCAAACACTCCCATCGCAGGTACAGCACGAGTTAGATACAGAGTAAAGCTCACTCTACACTGTCCCATCAAACACTCCGAGGGAAGATACAACACGGATTAGATAAGAGAGAAAAGCTTGCTCTACACTATCCCATCAAAAACTGCCAGAGCAGGTACAGCATGGGTTCGACAGAGAGGTTTAGGCTCGGTTTTCCAGGACTTGGGACCTGGGCAACAGAAGGCACAGTCACCAATTATAATCAGGGATGCTCAGGAAGACAGATATCTCATGGGTGGGGGGCAGGATGGAGGTTGTGGGGCTGGAGGAATTTACAGAGCTAGGGAGGGGCGAGGCAATTTAGGGGTTTGAAAATATTAGAATTTTCAAATCAAGGTGTTGCTTAACTAGAAGCCAATGTAGGTCAGTGAGGACAGGGGTGGTGGGTGAGCTGGACTTGGTGAGAGTTAGGGCATGGGCAGCCGAATTTTTGATTAACTCTAGTTTATGTAGAGTCAAATGTGGGAGGAGTGCATTGGAATAGTCAAGTCCAGAAGTAACAACAGCATGGATGAGGGCTTCAGCAGTGGATGAGCTGAGGCAAGAGCGGAGACGGATGATGTTACAGAGATGGAAATAGGCAGTCTTAATTATGCCGTGGATATCTGGTTAAAAAAACTATTTTAGGGTTAAGTATGACACCAAGGTTGCAAAAAGTCTGGTTCAGGCAGAAGTTGGGGAGAGGAAAGGAGTCTGTGGCTAGGGAACGGAGGTTGCGGCAATGACAATTACAAATATCAGAATATTTGACAGGCTATCATGTGCAAAATGTGTGGATGAGTTTGTAAAATTCAATCGGTTACAAAAACGGGTTACAGAAAGTAACGGATTTCGAACCCTATGCAAGATGGTTCAATAAAGCGGTTGTTCAAAGGAGTTCAGTTGAGTTTAAACTGACACACTGCAGTTAAGTCTACTACAACTACAACTCGTACTCAAATGGAACAAGTTTGGAGTTTTATCGAAGGTGAACTAGGTGAGAAATGACTTAAGTTAGATTCAGAAAAAGCACTAAAATGGAACAGTCAGTATCAGAACATCAATTAGTCTCCTCTGATCATGGAGGAATCAAATATTCGACAGACTGTGTTTGAAACAAAGATAATTTATTCAACATTTATAAACAATATTAATCTCCAGCTCAGGTATAGGGGTTATTAAGATCATCAGAAACAAAGTAGAGCTGCCGGAGTGAACATGTTTCAGTGCCCAATGCAATCACAGTAAATCATGTTCTATTCACAAATGCAGCCTTTCTCCTCAGCCCATTCAAAACTGAGATAAGGAGAAATGTCTTCTCTCAGAGGGTTGTAAATCTTTGGAATTCTTTGCCGCAGAGAGCAGTGGAGGCTGGGTCATTGAATATATTTTAGGCGGAGATAGCCAGATTTTTGAGCGATAATGGAGTATAGGGTTCTGGGGAGCGGGCAGAGAGGTGGAGCTGAGTCTATGATCAGACCAGCCATGATCTTATTGAATGGGGAGCAGGCTCAGGGGTCCGGGTGGCCCACTCCTGCTCCAATTTATCATGGTCTTTATACCCAGCATGCCCCGCGCGGAAGAATGTACCGCACCCAGACTACAGGAGCTCAGTGCGCAGGCGCCGATCTTGGATGTGTTTGGAGCATGCGCGGTGCGTGTAATGGCGGAGGAGACACCGTTTGGACATGCTCCTTAGAAGTGGCCTTTTCAGCGGGACGGAGCGGAATAATGGACCAGCGGGGTGCCGGGGAGGCTTCATAAACATCCGGTGCCCGCCGCAAGCCCGGAATAATAACCGGAATATCGGCGGTTGCAGCTTCGGGTCGTTCTCCCGGTCACAGGCCCAGACTAACGGCGGCCAGCTTGGTACAGGAAGGCAGGGTCATCGCTCCGCCATCTTGGTTCAGTGAATAGCATAGCGCATGCGCTGCTATCTTGGTGCCGGAACAAAGTGAAAGATGTCAGTGTCTGGAACTGCACCCAACCAGAGTTAGAACCTTCAGGGGAGGGGAACCAGTGAGTGTAGAACTGAACCCAGCCAGAGTCAGTACCTTCAGGGGAGGGGAACCAGTGAGTGTAGAACTGAACCCAGCCAGAGTCAGCACCTTCACGAGAGGGGAAGCAGTGAGTGCAGAACTAAACCCAGCCAGAGTCAGCACCTTCAGGGAAGGAGATGGAGGGGAGCCAGTGAGTGTCGAACTGAACACAGCCAGAATTGGTGGTGAAAATTGGGAGTGGAGGGAAAACCGTCTATAACATAAGAAATAGAAGCAGGAGTAGGCCATTTGGCCCCTCGAGCCTGCTCCCCATTCAATAAGATCATGGCTGATCTGATCATGGACTCGGCTCCACTTCCCTGCCCGCTCCCCATAACCCTTTATTCCCTTATCGTTCAAAAATGTGTCTATCTCCATCATAAATTATTCAATGACTCAGCTTGCACAGCTCTTTGGGGCGCAGAATTCCAGGGATTTGCCACCCTCAGAGAGGAAATTCCTCCTCACCTCACTTTTAAATGGGCGGCTCCTTATTCTGAGACTATGTCCCCCGAGTTTTAGTTTCCCCTATGAGTGGAAATATCCTCTCTGCATCCACCTTGGCGAGCCCCCTCATTATCATTAAGTTTCAATAAGATCACCTCTCATTCTTCGAAACTCCAATGTGTATAGGCCCAACCTACTCAACCTATCCTCAGAAGTCAACCCCCTATCTCCGGAATCAACTTAGTGAACCTTCTCTGAACAGCCTTCAATGCAAGTGTATCCTTCCTTCAATATGGAGACCAAAACTGTACGCAGTACTCCAGGTGTGGCCTCACCAATACTCTTTACAGTTGTAGCAGGACTTCTCTGCTTTTATACTCTATCCCCCTTGTAATACAGGCCAACATTCCATTTGCCTTCCTGATTACTTGCCGTACCTGCATACTAACTTTTTGTGTTTCATGCACAAGACCCCCAAGTCTCTCTGTAATGCAGCTATTTGCAATTTTTCTCCATTTAAATTATAATTTGCTTTTCTATTATTTCTGCCAAAGTGGATAACTTCATATTTTCCCACATTATACTTCATCTGCCAAATATTTGCCCTCTCACTTAACCTGTCTATATCCCTTTGCAGATTTTTTGTGTCCTCTGCACAATTTTTGTAACAACAGCAAACTCGGTCCCTTCATCCAAGTCATTAATATGGATTGTAATTAGTTGAAGACCCAGCACCGATCCCTGCGGCACCCCACTAGTCATGTTTGCCAACTGGAAAATGACCATTTATCCCGACCCTCTGTTTTCTGTTGGTTTGCCAATCCTATATCCACGTTAATACATTACCTCCAACCCTGTGAGCTTTTATCTTGTGCAGTAACCTCTTATGTGGCACCTTATCGAATGCCTTCTGAAAATCCAAATACACCACACCCACTGCTTCCCCCTTATCCGCCCTGCTCATTACATCCTCAAAGTACTCCAGTGAATTTGTCAAACATGATTTCCCTTTCAGAAAACCATGTTGAATCTGCTTGATTGAATCATGCTTTTCCAAATATCCTGCTACTGCTTCCTTAATAATGGACCCCAGCATTTTCCCAATGACAGATGTTAGACTAACTGGTCTAAATTGTCCTGCTCTTTGTCTGCTTCCTTTTTCAAATAGGCACGTTACATTTGCGGCTTTCCAATCTGTTGGGACCGCCATAGAATCCAGGGAATTTTGGTAGATTACAACCAATGCATCCATGAACTCTGCAGCCACTTCTCTTAAGATCCGAGGATGCAAGCCATCAGGTCAGGGGACTTGTCTGCCTTTAGTCCTGTTATTTTGCCTAGTACTACGTCATTAGTGATAGTGATTGTATTGCGTTCCTCCCTATCTATAGCCCCTCGCTTATCCACTGCTGGGATGTTTTTACTGTCTTCTACCATGAAGGACTCTTACTATCTGTTTTTATATTTTGTGCTAGTTTTCTTTCATAATCTATCTTCCCTCTCAATCATTTTTTTTAGCCATTCTCTGCTGGCTTTTAAAAATGTCATACATCTCTGGCCTCCCACTAGACTTGGCCACACTGTATGCCTTTGTTTTCAATTTGATACCTCCCTTATTTCCTTAGTTAGCCACGGATGGTTATCCCATCTCTTACAGTCTTTGCTTCTCATTGGGATATATTTTTGTTGCAGGTTATGAAATATCTCCTTAAATGTCTGCCACTGCTCATCAACCATCCCATTCTTTAATCTATTTCCCCAGTCCAATTTAGCCAACTCTGCCCTCATACCATTGTAGTCTCCTTTATTTCAGCTTGGGACCCTGGTTTGAGAACCAACTCTCTCACCAACCAGAATATGGTTGAATTTGAAATTCAACCATATTATGGCCACTCGTTCCGAGATCCGGGACGGGAAACTATCTCGGATACACTCTATGGACTCCTCCTCAAGGCTACCCTGGCCAATTTGCTTTGTCCATTCAATATGAAGTTTAAAATCACCCATAATTATTGCCGTTCCTTTATTACAATCCTCCATTATTTCTTGATTTATACTCCGTCCAACAGTGTAGCTACTGTTAGGGGCCTATAGACTCTTGTCCACCAGTGATTTTCCCTTTATTATTCCTCATCTCCACCCAAACTGATTCAATATCTTGATCCTCTGAGCAAATATCGTTTCTCACCAACGCACTGATCTCATTCTTTATTAACAGAGCTACCCCACCTCCTTTTCCTTTCTGTCTGTCCTTCCGAATTGTCAAATATCCCTGAATATTTCGTTCCTAGTCCTGGTCACCTTGCAACCACATCTCTGTAATGGGTATCAGATCGTACCCATTTGTACATATTTGTGCCGTCAATTCATCTATTTTGTTACAAATGTTATGTGCATTTAGACAAAGAGCTTTTAAATTTGTGTTTTTTCCTGTTTTTCCTGCTTTTTTCCTCTGTCCTTCCAACTCACTTTCTATATTTTTGCTTTCTAATTCCAGCTTTACTTCCCTCCCACTGAATCTATTCTCAGGTTCCCATCCCCTGCCAAGTTAGTTTAAACCCTCCCCAACAGCACTGACAAACCTCCCCCCCCGCCCCGGACGAGGATATTGGTCCCGGCTCTGTTGAGGTGCAACCCGTCCGGCTTGTACAGGTCCCACCTCTCTCCAGAAGCGGTCCCAATGCATCAGGAATCTAAAGCCCTCCCTCCTGCACCATCTCTCCAGCCAGGCATTCATCTGCTCTATCCTCCTATTTCTGTACTCACTAGTTCATGGCACCATGAGTCATTCTAAATATTACCCTAGACCATGTCACTGTTTGTTTATAATTACACATGACCCAGTCTCGGTTTATATTACATTCGACCCTGCCTCTGTTTATATTACACTAGACCCTGTCCCTGTTTATACTACACTTGACAGTATCCCTGTTTATAAATAGAAGTATAGAGTACAAACGCATGGATATTATGATGAACCTGTACAAAACAGGAGCAGCTGGGGTTGCAAGGGGGATAGAGTATAAAAGCAGAGAAGTCCTGCTACAACTGTACAGGGTATTGGTGAGGCCACACCTGGAGTACTGCGTACAGTTTTGGTCTCTGTATTTAAGGAAGGATATACTTTCATTGGAGGCAGTTCAGAGAAGATTCACTAGGTTGATTCCTGAGATGAGGGCATTGACTTATGAAGAAAGGTCAAGTAGTTTGGACCTATACTCATTGAAGTTCAGAAGAATGAGGGGTGATCTTATTGAAACTTAAAACATACTGGAGGGCTTGACAAGGTGGATGCAGAGAGGATATTTCCACTCATAGGAGAATCCAGAACTAGAGGGCATAGTTTCAGAATAAGGGGTTGCCCATTTAAAACTGAGATGAGGGGGAATTTCTTCTCTCAGAGGGTTCTAATTCTGTGGAATTCTCTGCCCCAGAAAGCTGTGGAGGCTGGATCATTGAATTTTTTTAAGGCGGAGATAGACAGATTTTTTGAGCGATATGAGAGTAAAGGTTTATGGGAGCGAGGGGGAAGTGAAGTGGAGTTGAGTCCATGATCAGATCAGCCATGATTTTATTGAATGATGGAGCAGACTCGAGGGGCCAAATGGCCTACTCCCGCTCTTATTTCTTGTGTTCTCCTTAGAGCAGGGAAGATTGAGAGGAGATTTGATCGAGGTGTTCAAAATCATGAGTGGTCTTGCCAGAGTAGATCGAGAGATACTGTTCCCATTGGCAGAAGGGTCGAGAACCAGAGGACACAGATTTAAGGTGATTGGCAAAAGAACCAGAGGCGACACAAGAAGAAACCTTTTTGCGTAGCGAGTGTTTAATATCTGGATTGCACGGCCTGAAAGGGTGGTGGAGGCAGACTCAATCACGGCTTTCAAAAGGGAGTTGGATAAGTATCTGAAAGAAAAACATTTGCAGGGCTGTGGGGTAAGGGCGGGGGAGTGGGACTAGCTGAGGTGCTCTTGCAGAGAGCTGGCACGGGCTCGACGGGCCGAATGGTCTTGTTCCGTGCTGTAACCATTCTCTGATTCTATGGTTCTAACTCTCTCAGCATAAGCCTCTATTCCCTTCTCCCTCATATGCTGATCTTCAGTGCATCGATACTGGAAACACAGAGAGACCAATCCAGAGCCGCTCTGTATCAGGGTGGGTGCTGGATACGGAAGTCACTCCCTGGCCTCCTGTGTGGGTCTGTTTGTTGCATCAGTTTGACCTGGAGTGGAGAGGGGGAGAAGCTGCTTGGTTTAACCCCCAGAACCTCTGGGCCCAGTTGGGACCAACAATTTCCGATGAGAGACTGTCAACGGCGGTGGATTCTAGGGGAGATTAGTTGTGAAACAGACACTGCCCGCACAATGTAGAAGCGTATTGTTTTAGGAACAAGTATTTCTGCAGAGGCTTTCAATATACAGATTTGTTTTAATCCATTCTTAGGATGTGGGTGTCGCTCGTAGGGCCAGAATATATTTCCAATTTCCATTTGCCCCTTGACAAGGTGATGGTGGGCCTTCTCGAACCGCTGCAGTCCGTGTGGTGAAGGCCCTCCCACAATGCTGTTCGGTGAGGAGTTCCAGGATTTTCACCCAGTGACGATGTAGGAACGGCGATATATGCCCAAGTCAGGATGGTGTGAGACTTGGAGGGGAACTTGGAGGTGATGGATTTCCCATGCACCTGCTGCCCTGGTCCATCTAGGTGGGAGAGGTTGCGGGTTTGGGAGGTTCTGTCAAAGTTCTGGTCGAGTTGCAGATGTTTAAATTCCCTCCCCTTCACCCCGCCCACCTCTCCCTCCTCCCATAGAGGCCAGAGTCTTGTGTCGGCCCAGACCGGTTGGTGGGTTCCCTTCCCTGCAGGACATTAGTGACCAGTTGGGTTATTACGACAATCCGTCAGCTTTCATGGTCACTTTATTTCTGCTGATGGCCGCACAAATAGCCAGGTTCATTCAGCTCAATTTCACAACCTGCCTTTGTGTTTTTGTGGGTTCTCTCTCACCCACCCTTTTTCCTGTTTGAAACTCACTTTACAGGGTATTAAAAGGGGAGGATTTGTCAACCAGAGGCTCAAACCAACCATCACATTAAGATCTGACGGAGTCACTCGATTCACCGGGAACGGAATATCATCGGCCTTTGACCATGGAAGCAAAAAGCACTGTTCACAGCGGGGAGAAACAGTACACGTGCTCTGTGTGTGGACAAGGCTTCAGCCGATCATCCAACCTGGAGAAACACAAGTGCAGTCACTGGGGAGAAACTGTGTAAATGTGGGGACTGTGGGAAATGTTTCAACTACCCATCCCAGCTGGAAACACATCGGCGAGTTCACACTGGGGAGAGGCCATTCAGCTGCTCCGATTGTGGGAAGGGATTCACTCAATTTTCCAACCTGCTGATACACCAGCGAGTTCACACTGGGGCGAGACCGTTAAGCTGCTCCGATTGTGGGAAGGGATTCACTCGGTCAGCCGACCTGCTGAGGCACCAGCGAGTTCACACTGGGGAGAGGCCATTCACCTGCTCCGAGTGTGGGGAAGGATTCACTCAGTCATCCAACCTGCTGATACACCAGCGAGTTCACACTGGGGAGAGGCCGTTCACCTGCTCCGATTGTGGGAAGGGATTCCCTCGGTCCTCCCACCTGCTGGCACACCAGCGAGTTCACACTGGGGAGAGGCCGTTCACCTGCTCCGATTGTGGGAAGGGATTCACTCGGTCCTCCCACCTGCTGAGACACCAGCGAGTACACACCGGGGAGAGGCCGTTCACCTGCTCCGATTGTGGGAAGGGATTCGCTCGGTCCTCCCACCTGCTGGCACACCAGCGAGTTCACACTGGGGAGAGGCCGTTCACCTGCTCCGATTGTGGGAAGGGATTCACTACATCATCCCACCTGCTGGCACACCAGCCAGTTCACACTGGGGAGAGGCCGTTCACCTGCTCTGAGTGTGGGAAGGGATTCACTCAGTCATCCCACCTGCTGAGACACCAGCGAGTTCACACCGGGGAGAGGCCGTTCACCTGCTCTGAGTGTGGGAGGGGATTCACTCAGTCATCCACCCTGCTGAAACACCGAGAGTTCACAAGTGACTGCAGGGGTGGGATTCTGCTGTTATTGCTGCTGTTAATCACATGTGATCTGAACCATGTTCATTTTGACAGTTGGGGTTTGTTTCCGCTGATATCAATAACTCCTGTAACTGGACTGGAGTTTAATATTTGGGAGAAAGACAAATAAATTCTTGTTGCTTTCAACACATTGGTGTGGATTTCGTTCTTTCCCACCCGAGAGTTTAGCATCACCTGGCTGGAGCTCAGTGAGGACAATCTGGGCGGAGGATCGTATGGGGGAGAAATTCAGCCTGGACACAGTCCTTCAGGGTCACACTGAGAGGGGCAAATGGCACTTTGGTCTTTCTAATCACTCTTCATTGACAGCGAAGTCGCCATGCTGGTTCACCTTGACATTGTAAGGTATGGATGATATCCACCCAAGGGTGTTTAAAGAGATGGGACGGCTGCTCTGTCAGCCCCTTGCCCAGATCTCCATCAGCTCAGTAGAGTCATGGGTTGTTCCCCGAGATTGGAAGGTAGCACACATAGTTCAAATTTTGTAAATTGGCCACAAGTTGGGAACTGAAGGCCCATCAACGTGACCTCGATCACTGGGAAGGTGCTTGAAGGGATCCTGCAAAATGCTGTTTTCGATCATGGGGAAAGGGAAGGGCCCATTACACATACTGAACATGGATTCCGGGAAAAATGGTCACGCCTTACAAACTAGCTTGAGTTTGTAAAGAAGTTGTTCGGTTGGTGAATGGGGGAATCCAGTTGACATTGTCTACCTCAGGATGTCAAACTCATTTTCTATGGTGGGCCTGATCCGATACCCTGGCACTTGGCATGGGCCACATTCAGCAAAAGCTATTAAAATAGGAATAAATGAAGAAAAACTGCATCGGAATTTACATTTAGATTTTATTTACTGCCACTACTCCCGATCCCTGGCACCTCTTAGCTTGAGCATTCATGAACTGACCCTGCTCAAACCATAAGCTCAAGGATATCGGCGCATGGTTCTGCCTCTGACCACAAGGCTGTGTCACTGCCACACACCGATACCGTTTCCTTGTTTCTCATCTCCATACAAACACCATCACTTCACACATCCTCTTTCTCCACAATTGCAGCAGACATGAGCAAGGACATGAGGCTTATTAAAAGACACATTTCATTACAGCAAAGGTTACACTGGGAGAAATGTTCAGTTACTTTGCATTACAGGCAAATTCCGGACAAACCAGCAGCACACTAGCACCTGAGCAGTGTCTCATCGGCCTTCAGGCTTTTCTTAAATAGATTTTCTGCCTGGATATAAACTTAAACCAGCTTTGCAGGCGTGATGCTCTATTCACACATTGAAGGTGAGAGAAATGCTGTGGGGCACACACTAAGTCCAGTAGCTGAAAGTGATTGACAGACTAGGTTTTGTGTTTAGTGATCCCGGGCATGTTACCAATACCGGCAAAGATGAAGCCCATGGAATAAAAGGGACAGTGGATACTGTCTCACTTTGAACGAGTCAGAATGAGAAGCTTTAACAACAGCCGATGTTTCACAAAGGGAGACCTCACCAGACCAAAGGACATTGGTGGCGTTTAATGGGCTGTTTGTGTCACTGGGCTACAGGAGGCTATTTGTGACAGAAGGAAAGCTGGTCACAGCAAACAGTTTCCCGACCTGTCCAGGGCCCACTCTGACCCCCACCTTCTCTCTCTCACCATTGATGGACACTGCTGCAGTAATTGCTCCTCTGACCTTTCCTCTCTTGTCCCTCCTACACCCCTAATACACGGCCCGCCACAATCTCCCTCCCCCGACATCATCACTGTGCTGGAATCCACACCAGTCTCCCCATCTGTTCCTTTTTCTCTCCCTGGATCCTGAAACTACAGTCTGAATCCCACTGTACTTAAGGAAGTGGCCCTCGAAATACTGAATGCATTGGTGATCATTTTCCAACAGTCTATCGACTCTGGATCAGTTCCTATGGACTGGAGGGTAGCTAATGTAACACTACTTTTTGAAAAAGTCAAGAGAGTGAAAATGGGGAATTATAGACTGGTTAGCCTGACATCCGTAGTGGGGAAAATGTTGGAATCAATTGTTAAAGATAAAACAGCAGCACATTTGGAAAGCAGTGACCGGGTCGGTCCAAGTCAGCATGGATTTATGACAAGTCTTCGAAAAATTTTTGAGGATGTAACTTGTAGAGTGGACAAGGGAGAACCAGTGGATGTGGTGTATTTGGACTTTCAAAAGGTTTTTGACAAGCTCCCACACAAGAGATTGGTGTGCAAAATTAAAGCACAGGGTATTGGGGGTAGATAGAGACGTGGATAGAGATCTGGTTGGCAGACAGGAAGCAGAGAATTTGGATAAACAAGTCCTTTTCAGAATGGCAAGCAATGACTAGTGGGGAGCCGCAGGGCTCAGTGCTGGAACTCCAGCTATTTACAATATACATCAATGATTTAGATGAAGGAATTGAGTGTAATATCTCCAAGTTTGCAGATGACACTAAGCTGGATGGCGGTGTGAGCTGTGAGGAGGATGCTAAAAGGCTGCAGGGTGAATGGACAGGTTAGGTGAGTGGGCAAATGCATGGCAGATGCAGTATAATGTTGATAAATGTGAGGTTATCCACTTTGGTGGCTAAAACATGAAGACAGAATATTATCTGAATGGCGACAGATTAAGAAAAGGGGAGGTGCAATGGGACAAGGGTGTCATGGTACATCAGTCATTGAAAGTTAGCATGCAGGTCGAGCAGTTGGTGAAGAAGGCAAATGGCATGTTGGCCTTCATAGCTAGGGGATTTGAGTGTAGGAGCAGGGAGGTCTTACTGCAGTTGTCTAGACTTTTGCTGAGGCCTCACCTGGAATGTTGTGTTCAGTTTTGGTCCCCTAATCTGAGGAAGGACGTTCTTGCTATTGAGGGAGTGCAGTGAAGGTTCAACAGATTGATTCTCGGGATGGCAGGACTGACCTATGTTGAGAGACTGGTTCGACTGGGCCTGTATTCACTGCAGTTTAGAAGAATGAGAGAGGATCTCATAGAAACATATAACATTTTGACGGGACTGGACACGTTAGATGTGTGAAGAATGTTCCCAATGTTGGGGAAGTCCAGAACCAGGGGTCACAGTCTAACGATAAGGGGTAAGCCATTTAGGACCGAGTTGAGGAGAAACTTCTTCACTCAGAGACTTGTTAACCTATGGAATTCTCTACTGCAGAGAGTTGTTCATGCCAGTTCGTTAGATATATTCAAGAGTGGGTTAGATATGGCCCTTGTGGCTAAAGGGATGAAGGCGTATGGAGAGAAAGCAGGAAAAGGGTACTGAGGTGAATGATCAGCCATGATCTTATTGAATGGTGCTGCATGCTCGAAGGGCCGAATGGCCTACTCCTGCACCTATTTTCTTTGTTTCTTACTCACTCTTCCCCTCCTGAAGCCGACAAGCACTAAAACTGAAGCTTGATGGCCCTCAGTCCCCACTCCTTGATTTACCTCCACTTCTCTCCTCCTCTTTCCCCCTTGGTTCTGTTCCACACTGTGGGACTTGGGCCATCCCTGGGGATTCTCAGAATGAACAGGGGGATGTGTGTTGAGACAGGATGTCTCAGCTCTCCTCCTCTTTTGCCTTTGGTTGTGTTCCACACTCTGGACCTTGGGCCTTCCCCGGGGATTCTCAGTATGAACAGGGGGATGTGTGTTGAGACAGGATGCCCCAGCTCTCTACCTTTAAAGCGACAAGGAGATGACCAGCTGGGCTGAATGGCCCTGCTTTATGACATCACTGCAGTGCCTAGCAAACAAACTCCCTGAGCCCTGCTCATTATGGGCTGGGTTGAGCTCAGTGCTGTTCCAGGAAGGGAACCAGGAGCAGGATTCGACCCGTGTGGAGCCCAGCATTAATGGGGAGAGGTACAGGATCAATTTATACCTTATTGAATGAGAAATGTCAGTGTCCCTGACACTCCCTGTCCCTCAGTATCTGTGTCGGGGAGCGACCAATGGGTTCACTCTGTATGTAACCTGTGCTGTGCCTGACTGGAGAGTGTTTGATGCTGGCACGAGGTGCTCAGCTCGATAAGCACAACATTTAACCCAAAGATGATCAGATAACCCATCACCTTGTCATTGGACACAGGTCCTGAATGACAGAAAGGGTTTCTAATAATTTGGCTGGTGTCCTTGATCAAATTGAACCACCTCCAATCTGTCTTTAAAAATTTGTTTATGGGATGTGCGTGTCACCTCTCACCTCTCCTTCTAAATGCTGGGGAATATAGGCCATGTCTACTCATTCTCTCAGGACAATCCCCCCATCTCAGGAATCAGTCTGATGAACTTTCATTGCACTCCCTCTGCAGCAAGTTTATCTTTCCTTAGGTAAGGAGACCACTCAGCAGGGCCCTGTATAATTGTAGTAAGATGTAAGTACTCAAATCTTTTTGTACAA
Source organism: Pristiophorus japonicus (assembly GCF_044704955.1). Lineage (NCBI taxonomy): Eukaryota > Metazoa > Chordata > Chondrichthyes > Pristiophoridae > Pristiophorus > Pristiophorus japonicus. Next base: position 235,109 of record NW_027254113.1, on the reverse strand, counting down.
AGGCCATTATAGCATTTGCTTTCTTAATTGCTTGCTGGACTTCATATTAACTTTTAGCGATTTCTGTACAAGAACACCCAGGTCCCTCTGAACACCAACATTTCCCAATTTCTCACCATTTTAAAAAATACTCTGCCTTCCTATTTTTACTATCAGTGTCTAACTTAACATTTCTTCACATTATATTCCATTTACCATGTTCTTGCCCACTCACTGAGCCTGTTTCTATCCCTTTGAAACCTCTTTTCATCCTTCTCACACTTACATTACCAACTAGCTCTGTATCCTCAGCAAACTTCGCTATATTACATTTGGTCCCCTCATCCAAATTATTGATATAGATTGTGAATAGCTGGGGCCCAAGCACCGATCCTTGCAGCACCCCACCAGTTACAGCCTGCCAACCCGAAAATCACCCGTTTATTCCTATTCTCTGTTTTCTGTCCGTTAACCAATCCTTAATCCTTGCTCGTATATTACTTTCAATCTCATGAGTCCTAATTTTGTTTAATAATCTCTTGTGTGGCACCTCATTGAATGCCTTCAGTAAATCTAAATACAGTGGTCCTCCCTTATCTATCCTACTAGTTACAACCTCAAAAAACACTAACAGATTTGTCAAGAACAATTTCCCTTTAATAAATCCGTGTTTATTCTGCCCAATCCTGTTATCACTTCCGAAGTGTCCTGTTACCACGTGCTTAATAATAGATTGAACATTTTCCCGCTACTGATGTCAGGATTACCGGTACTGTACGAGTTAGATACAAAGTAAATCTCACTCCAGCCTGTCCCAAACACTACCAGGGTTGATGTCGAGTAAATCTCAGTCTACAACATCCTAAACATTCCCAGGGCAGGTACAGCACTTGTTACATATAGAGTAAATCTCCCTCTGCACAGTCCCATCAAACTCTCCCAAGGCAGGTACAGCATAATGTAGATAGAGGGTAATTCTCTCTCTAACCTTGCTCTACAATTGCACAGGACCTTGGTGAGACCACACCTGGAGTACTGTGCACAGTTTTGGCCTCTTTATCTCAGGAAGGGTATATTTGAGTTGCTTAGATACAGAGTACAGCTTCCTCATCACTGTCCCACCAGACATTCCAAGGGCAGGAGAAGGCCACCTGGCCCCTCGAGCCTGCTCCATCATTTAATAGGATCATGGCTGATTTCATCATGGACTCAGCTCCAGTTCCCTGCCCGCTGCATATAAACCTTTATTCCCTTATCGCTCAAAAATCAGTCGATCTCCGCCTTAAATATATTCAATGAACCAGACTCCACAGCGCTCTGGGCAGAGAATTCCATAGATTTACAACCATCTGAGAGAATAAATTCTTCCTCATCTCAGTTTTAAATGGGCAGCCTCTTATTCTGATACGATGTCTCCTAGTTTTAGTTTCCCTGATGAATGGAAATATCCTCTCTGCATCCACCTTGTCGAGGCCCCTTATTTTCTTATCTGTTTCGATAAGATCAGCTCTCATTCTTCTGAACTCCAATGGGTATAGGCCAACCTACTCAAACTATCTTCATCAATCAACCCCCTCATTTCTGGAATCAACCTAGTGTCCCTTCTCTGAACAGCCTCCAATGCAAGTATATCCTTCCTTAAATACGGAGACCAAAACTATACGCAGTACTCTAGATGTGGCCTCACCAACACCCTGTAAAGTTGTAGAAATACTTCTCTGCTTTTATACTCCATCCCCCTTGCAATAAGGGCTAATATTCCATTTGCCTTCCTGATTACCTGCTGTACCTGCATACTAACTTTTTGTGTTTCATGCACAAGGACCCCCAGGTCCCACTATAATGCAGCACTTTGCAATTTTTCACCATTTAAACTATAATTTGCTTTTCTATTTTTTCTGCCAAGGTGGATTACCTTACATTTTCCTACATTGTACAACATTTGCCAAATTTTTGCCCACTCACTTAGCCTGTCTATCACTTTGCACATTTTTTGTGACCTCCTCACAATTTGCTTTCTCAGCCATCTTTGTATCATCAGCAAACTTGACTACATTACAGTTAGTCCCTTCATCCAAGTCATTAATATAGATTGTAAATAGTTGGGGACCCAGCACCGATCCCTGCAGCTCTCCACTAATCACTGTTTGCCAAAAGAAAAATGACCCATTTATCTTGACGCAGATACAAAGTAAATCTCCGTCTACACTGCTCCATCAAACACTCCCAGGGCAGGTATAGTACAGGTTAACTACAGCAAAAAGTTCTCTCTCTACTGTCCCATCAAACACACCCAGGGCAGGTATGGCACGGGTTGGATACAGAGTAAAGCTGCCTCTACACTGTCCCATCAACCACTCCCAGGGCAAGTGCTGCATTGGTTAGATACTAAGTAAAGCTCCCTCTACACTTTCCAAATAAACATTCCTAGGGCAGGTACAGCATAATTTAGATTAAGGGTTACCCTCTCTCGAAATTCGCTCTACAATTGTACAGGGTTTTGGTGAGACTACACCTGGAGTACTGTGCACAGTTTTGCTCTCCTTATCTAAGGAAGGATATAGTTGCCTTGCTTAGATACAGAGTAAAGCTCCCTCAACACTGTCCCACCAGACATTCCAAGGCCAGGAACAACACAGGTTAGATACGGATTATATCTCCCTCTACTCTGTCCCAAGCATTCCAGAGTAGATGCTGCATTGGTTAGATACAGAATAAAGCTCCTTCGACAGTGTCCCATCCATCACTACCAGGGCAGGTACAAAACGGGTTAGATACAGAAATAAAGCTCCTTCTACACTGTCCCATCAAACACTGCCAGGGCAGGTACAGCACGGGTTAGCTACAAAATAAAGCTGCCTCCACACTGTCCCATCAAATCATAGGGCAGGTACAGAATGGGATAATACAGAGTAAAGCGCCCTCTACACTGTCCCATCAAACACTCCCAGGGCAGGTCCAGCACGGGCTAGAAATCTGACACAAACACCCCAGAGGTGCCACATAAAAAGTTACTGCACAAGATAAAGTTCACGGGGTTGGGGGTAATATATTAGCATGGATAGAGGATTGGCTAACGAAAAGAATACAGAGTCGGGATAAATGGTTCATTCTTGGGTGGGCAACCAGTAACTAGTGGGCTGCTGCAGGGATCAGTGCTGGGCTCTCAAATATTGACTATCTATATTAACGATTTGGAAAAAGGTACTGAGTGTAACGAACCCAAGTTTGCTGACGATACAATTATGGGAGGAAAAGCAATCTGTGAGGACACAAAACACCTGACAAAGGAAATAGACAGCCTAAATGAATGGGCAAAAATTTGTCAGATGGAGTATAATGTTGGAAAGTGTGAAGTCATGCACTTCGGCAGAAAAAATTCGAAGAGCAAATTATTGTTTAAATCGAGAAACATTGCACAGTGCTGCAGGACAGCGGGATCTGGGGGTACTTCTGCAGGAAACACAAACAGAGAGTATGGAGGTACAGCAAGTGATCTGGAAGGCCTTGGCATTTATTGCAAAGGGGATGGAGTATAAAAGCAGGGAAGTTTTGCTACGGCTACATAAGGCCACACCTGGAATACTGCGTGCAGTTTTTGTTCCATATTTAAGAAAGGATATACCTGCTTTGGAGGCAGTTCAGAGAAGATTCACCAGGTTGACTCCGGGGATGAGGGGTTGACTTATGAAGAAAGGTTGAGTAGGCTGGGACTCTCTACTCATTGGAATTCAGAAGAATGAGAGGTGATCTTATCGAAACGTATAAGATTATGATGGGGCTTGACAGGGTGGATGCTTCCACTGATGTGGGAGACTAGAACTAGAGGGCACGATCTTAGAATAAGGGGCCACCCATTTAAAACAGAGATGAAGAGAAATTTCTTCTCTCAGTGGGTTATAAATCTGTGGAATTCGCTGACCCAGAGAGCAATGGGAGCTGGGACATTGAATCAATTTAATGCAGAAATAGACAGTTTCTTAAACGATAAGGGGATAAGGGGTTATGGGGAGCGGGCAGGGAAGTGGAGCTGAGTCCATGATCAGATCAGCCATGATCTTATTGAATGGCGGGGCAGGCTCGAGGGCGGAATGGCCTACTCCTGTTCTTATGTTCTTATGTTCTACTCTGCTCCGTTCCCTCTGATACCATCTCCCTGAACTCACTGATTATCACTCTGGGGATCCTGTCTCCCTGCTCTGCGCCATTCCCTCTGATACAATCTCCCTGAACTCACTGAAGATCACGCAGGGATCCACCAGTGACATTCGCTCCCTGTTTCCCTGAAGTTTGGGAACACTGTCCTTCACCATCTGAACTTTCCTTCGGAGCCACCCGACCATGGAACACCTACTGCGGTTTCTGGTCACACCCGAGTATCTTCCGGAATTTTCCATTGATGCCACACTGCTCTTCCTCTAAGCTCATGGGGTCCAGGCCTGAGGCCTCCTGTAGTAGAATAGTGCTTCGGGTTGCCGGGAGGGAAGAATCATCGGTGCTGCTGAAGAGGCTTGCAAGTGAATTTGGGAATGTGTGGAGTTGGTGAATATTGTAATATATCACCTATTGACAGATGTTAGAAGTTAGTATTAAGAAGCTTATTTTACACATCTTTAATTAATGAATGTTCTTTATGTTTGTAACCTCCTGTATATGCATTGATTGTCTGTAAAACTAGTTTTTAAATGATAGAAAATGGCAGTAAAACATAAAATGGGGTTTAAAATGGCCAAAGGCTGAGAAGCAAAGCGTCATGGTAAATTGAGCCATTATTATGTTATCCATTTTTGTAACTGCTGATACAGCTTCACTTAGAACTGGGAGGATCATGGCCAAAATTATTAATAGTTAAGATAAAGGAATGCAGCATGTACCATTTATTTTCATAATTTTGTAAAGCCAAGCTCAGTAATGAATTCTGTGTGACATGTTCTGTATAATTGTTCTCAGAGAACTGATTCCTGCCACAGAGATGGAGGGGAGATAGAGATAACATAGAAGGTCAAAGGCATTAGATAATATGATCTATTGTAAGGCGACAACAGCTACAGATTTTCACAGCATTTGAATGGGAGAAAAGGGGTATAAAGTAACAGCTCTTCTACTCAGAAGGCAGTGCGAATCAAGAGAACAGGAGAAAAGGAGTCGGCACCACGGTCAGCTCGAGAGGACGCTATCGAGAATTAGGCTGTGACTATAATTTGTTAAGTATTACTTTTTATAACAGAAGGTATTTATTTGATAAAACTCTGTTGTTTTTACTCACTATACCTGTAGAAACATAGAAACATAGAAAATAGGTGCAGGAGTAGGCCATTAGGCCCTTCTAGCCTGCACCGCCATTCAATGAGTTCATGGCTGAACATTCAAATTCAGTACCCCATTCCTGCTTTCTCGCCATACCCCTTGATCCCCCTAGGAGTAAGGACCTCACCTAACTCCTTTTTGAATATATTTAGTGAATTGGCCTCAACAACTTTCTGTGGTAGAGAATTCCACAGGTTCACCACTCTCTGGGTGAAGAAGTTCCTCCGCATCTCGGTCCTAAATGGCTTAACCCTTATCCTTAGACTGTGCCCTCTGGTTCTGGACTTCCCCAACATTGGGAACATTCTTCCTGCATCTAACCTATCTAACCCCGTCAGAATTTTAAATGTTTCTATGAGGTCCCCTCTCATTCTTCTGAACTCCAGTGAATACAAGCCCAGTTGATCCAGTCTTTCTTGATAGGTCAGTCCCGCCATCCCGGGAATCAGTCTGGTGAACCTTCGCTGCACTCCCTCAATAGCAAGAATGTCCTTCCTCAGGTTAGGAGACCAAAACTGCACACAATACTCCAGGTGTGGCCTTACCAATGCCCTGTACAACTGTAGCAACACCTCCCTGCCCCTGTACTCAAATCCCCTTGCTATGAAGGCCAACATGCCATTTGCTTTCTTAACCGCCTGCTGCACCTGCATGCCAACCTTCAATGACTGGTGTACCACGACACCCAGGTCTCTTTGCACCTCCCCTTTTCCTAATCTGTCACCATTCAGATAATAGTCTGTCTCTCTGTTTTTACCACCAAAGTGGATAACCTCACATTTATCCACATTATACTTCATCTGCCATGCATTTGCCCACTCATCGAACCTATCCAAGTCGCTCTGCAGCCTCACAGCATCCTCCTCGCAGCTCACACTGCCACCCAACTTAGTGTCATCCACAAATTTGGAGATACTACATTTAATCCCCTCATCTAAATCATTAATGTACAGTGTAAACAGCTGGGACCCCAGCACAGAACCCTGTGGTACCCCACTAGTCACTGCCTGCCATTCTGAAAAGTACCCATTTACTCCTACTCTTTGCTTCCTGTCTGACAACCAGTTCTCAATCCATATCAGCACACTACCCCCAATCCCATGTGCTCTAACTTTGCACATCAATCTCGTGTGTGGGACCTTGTTGAACGCCTTCTGAAAGTCCAAATATACCACATCAACTGGTTCTCCCTTGTCCACTCTACTGGAAACATCCTCAAAAAATTCCAGAAGATTTGTATTAAAAGCAATTGGTGTGATCTGAACAAGAGTATCCTAATTTTGAATTATATATAAACCCTGAGAATAGTTGAATTGCTATAGTTAGCAAAGCGGCAAAAAGCTGCTAAGTAGTTAAAAACTACATCTGGCCACCACGAAGGGACAAAACAAAGAGATAGCTGACAAAATAAAATATACTTATTAAACAAGTTAATTGGGGACTCTTGTATTTTTTTCTCTCCATTTAAAAACAGATTGTTGTGTATAAACAGCAGACGCAAGGCAGCTAGTTTGATCACCGATCGAACCTTAGGTGGGTTGATTTACGTCAACTGATAGTGACTATTATCTTCGGTAAGGAAGCTTAATTAAAAATAATTAATTTTAAAATGCCAGAGGAGTGTCTTTGGGAAGAGTATCAGAAAAAGTTAGAAAAAAGATGTGGCGAGTCGCAAGTGTAGACACTTTTGGTAGATTGCCTAGGGAGAAACCCGAAAGTGTCTGTTAAGGATGCGGTCATTTTTGTTGATGAACAGATTAAAGCTAAGAAATGGAAGCTGGGTAAGGCGATGAATCTAGTAACCTATGCAGCTTCATACTGCGCAGAACGTGAATCAAAGGCCGAGAAACATAGAAAAAAAAACATAGAAACATAGAACATCGGTGCAGGAGTAGGCCATTCGGACCTTCAAGCCTGCTCCACCATTCAATAATATCATGGCTGACCATTCGCCTCAGTACCTTTTCCTGCTTTTTCTCCATACCCCTTGATCCCTTTAGCCGTAAGGGCCATATCTAACTCCCTCTTGAATATATCCAATGAACTGGCATCAACAACTCTCTGTGGCAGGGAATTCCACACGTTAACAACTCTGAGTGAAGAAGTTTCTCCTCATCTCAGTCCTAAATGGCCTACCCCTTATCCTAAGACTGTGTCCCCGAGTTCTGGACTTACCCAACATCGGGAACATTCTTCCCGCATCTAACCTGTCCCGTCCCATCACAATCTTATACATTTCCATGAGATTCCCTCTCATCCTTCTAAACTCCAATGTATAAAGGCCCAGTTGATCCAGTCTCTCAACATAGGTCAGTCCAGCCATCCCGGGAATCAGTCTAGTGAACCTTCGCTGCACTCCCTCAATAGCAAGAACCGTCCTTCCTCAGATTAGGAGACCAAAACTGAACACAATATTCCAGGTGAGGCCTCACCAAGGCCCTGTACAATTGCAGTAAGACCTCCCTGCTCCTATATTCAAATCCCTTAGCTATGAAGGCCAACATGCCATTTGCCTTTTTCACTGCCTGCTATACCTGCATTCCAACTTTCAATGACTGATGAACCATGACACCCAGGTCCCATTGCACCTCCCCTTTTCCGAATCTGCCGCCATTGAGATAATATTCTGCCTTCGTGTTTTTGCCACCAAACTGGATAACCTCACATTTATCCACATTATACTGCATCTGCAATGCATTTGCGTACTCACCTAAGCTGTCCAAATCAACCTGCAGCCTCTCAGCATCCTCCCCACAGCTCACACCGCCACCCAGTTTAGTGTCATCTGCAAACTCCAAGTTACACTCAATTCCTTCATCCAAATCATTAATCTATACTGTAAAGAGCTGGGGTCCCAGCCCTGAGCCCTGCGGCACTCCACTAGTCACTGCCTCGCATTCCGAAAAGGACCTGTTTATCCTGACTCTCTGCTTCCTGTCTGCCAACCAATTCTCTATCCACGCCAGTACATTACCCCGAATACCATGTGCTTTGATTTTGCACACCAAACTCTTATGTGGGACCTTGTCAAAGGCCTTTTGAAAGTCCAAATACACCACATCCACTGTTTCTCCCTTGTCCACTCTACTAGTTACTTCCTCAAAAAATTCCAGAGGATTTGCCAAGCCTGATTTCCCTTTCATAAATCCATGCTGACTTGGACCAATCCTGTCACTGCTTTCCAAATGCGCTGCTATTTCATCCTTAATAATTGATTCCACCATTTTCCATACTACTGATGTCAGGCTAACCAGTCTATAATTATCCGTTTTCTCTCTCCCTCCTTTTTTAAAAAGTGGTTTTACATTAGCTACCTTCCAGTCCATAGGAACTGATCCAGAGTCGAAAGACTGTTGGAAAATGATCACCAATGCATCCACTATTTCTCGGGCCACTTGCGTAAGTACTCTGGGATGCAGACAATCAGGCCCCAAGCATTTATCAGCCTTCAATCCCATCAATTTCTCCAACACAATTTCCCGCCTAATAAGGATATCCTTCAGTTCCTCCTTCTTACTCGACCTTCAGTCCCCTCCGGAAGGTTATTTGTGTCTTCCTTTGTGAAGACAGAACCAAATTATTTGTTCAATTGGTCTGCCATTTCTTTGTTCTCCATTATAAATTCACTAAGTCCGACACAAGGGACCTACGTTTGTCTTCACTAATCTTTTTCTCTTCACATATCTATAGAAGCTTTTGCAGTCAGTTTTTATGTTCCCGGCAAGCTTCCTCTCATACTCTATTTTCCCCCTCCGAATCAAATACTTTGTCCTCCTCTGTTGAATTCTTAATTTCTCCCAGTCCTCAGGTTTGCTGTTTTTTCTGGCCAATTAATATGCCTCTTCCTTGGATCTAACACTATCCTTAATTTCCCTTGTTAGACATGGTTGAGCCACATTCCCCGTTTAATTTTTACTCCAGACAGGGATGTACACTTGTTGAAGTTCATCATGTGATCTATAAATGTTTGCCATAGCCTATTCACCGTCAACCCTTAAAGTATCATTTGCCAGTCTAGTCTAGCCAATTCACACCTCGTGCCATCGAAGTTAGCTTTCCTTCAGTTCAGGACCCGAGTTACAGAATTAACTGCATCATTCTCCATCTCAATAAAGAATTCTACCAGATTATGGTCACTCTTCCCCAAGGGGCCTCGCACAACAAGATTGTTAATTAGTCCCTTCTCATTACACATCACCCAGTCTAGGATGGCCAGCTCCCTTGTTGGTTCCTCGATATATTGGTCGAGAAAACCGTCCCTAATACACTCCAGGAAATCCTCCTCCACCGCATTGCTACCAGTTTGTTTAGCCCAATCTTTATGTAAATTAAAGTCGCCCATGATAACTGCTGTACCTTTATTGCGCACATCCCTTATTTCTTGTTTGATGCTGTCCCTAACCTCACTACTACTGTTTGGTGATCTTTACACAACCTCCACCAGCGTTTTCTGCCCGTCGGTATTCCGTAGGTCTACCCATACCGATTCCACATCATCCAAGCAAATGTCCTTCCTTACTTTTGTATCAATTTCCTCTTTAACCAGCAACGCCACCCCACATACTTTTCCTTTCTGTCTATCCTTCGTAAATGTTGAATACCCCTGGATGTTGAGTTCCCAGCCTTGGTCACCCTGGAGCAATGTCTCTGTGATGCCAATTACACATATCCATTAACTGCTATCTGCACAGTTAATTCATCCACCTTATTCTGAATACTCGTCGCATTGAGGCACAGAGCCTGAGGCTTGTCTTTTTAACACACTTTGCCCCTTTAGAATTTTGCTGTAATGTGGTCCTCTTTGTTTTTTGCCTTGGATTTCTCTGCTCTCCACTTTTACTATTCTCCTTTCTATCTTTTGACTCTGTCTCCCTTTTATTTCCATCCCCCTGCTATATTAGTTTAAATCCTCCCCAACAACACTAGCAAACACTCCCCCGAGGACATTGGTTCTGCTCCTGCCCAGGTGCAGACTATCCGGTATTTACTGGTCCCACCTCCCCCCAGAACCGGTTCCAATGTCCCAGGAATTTGAATCCCTCCCTTCTGCACCACTCCTCAAGCCACATATTCATCTGAGCTATCCTGCGATTCCTGCACTGACTAGCACGTGGCACTGGTAGCACTCCTGAGATTACTACTTTTGAGGTCCGACTTTTTAATTTAGCTCCGAGCTCCCTAACTTCGTCTCGTAGGACTTCATCCCATTTTTTACCTATATCTTTGGTATCTATATCTTTGGTACCTATATGCACCACGACAACTGGCTGTTCACCCTCCCTTATCAGAATGTCCTGTACCCGCACTGAGACATCCTGGAGTCTCGGGTGCGGCCGCAGAAACGCCTATCTATTCCCTTTACAATTGAATCCCCTATAACTATAGCTCTCCCAATCTTTTTCCTGCCCTCCTGTGCAGCAGGGGCACCCATGATGCCATGAACTTGGCTGCTGCTGCCTTCCCCTGATGAGTCAATAGCAGCCAAAGCGGTGTATCTGTTTTGCAGGGCGATGATCGTAGGGGTCCCCTGCACTTCCTTGCTTGCACTGCTCTTCCTGTTGATATTCCATTCCCTATCTGGCTGTGGACCCTGTACCTGCGGTAAGACCAACTCGCTAAACCTGCTATTCACATCATGGATGCTCCAGAGTGAATCAACTCACAGCTCCAGTGCCGCAATGCGGTCTGTCATGATCTGCAGGCAGATACACTTCCCACACACGTAGTCGTCAGGGACACCAGAAGCATCCCTGAGTTCCCACATAGTACAGGAGAAGCATAACACGTGCCCGTGCTCTCCTGCCATGACTTAATCCTTGGATTAACTTAATGAGGCAACAACAATGTTAAAAGTTTACTCACTGATAAAAGAAAGAAAAAGAAAAACTTACCCCCTTGGTTGTGACATCACCTTTTGATTTCTTTCTACGTCTTTTTTGCTGCCCTGCTGCAGCTGCACCGGCTGGGCCTTTATAGGCCTCTCAGTGATCTCCTGCTCCACCTCTCCGACACTGCCGCCGATCCCCGATCTCCCGCTGGACCTTTATAGGCCTCAGTGATTTCCTGCTCCACCTCTCTGACACTGCCGCCGATCCCCAGACTCCCGCTGGGCCTTTATAGGCCTCAGTGATCTCCTGCTCCACCTCTCCGACACTGCCGCCGATCCCCAGACTCCCGCTGGGCCTTTATAGGCCTCAGTGATCTCCTGCTCCACCTTTCCGACACTGCCGCCGATCCCCAGACTCCCGCTGGGCCTTTATAGGCCTCAGAGATCTCCTGCTCCGCCTCTCTGACACTGCCGCCGATCCCCGGTCTCCCGCTGGGCCTTTATAGGCCTCAGTGATCTCCTGTTCCACCTCTCCGACACTGCCGCCGATCCCCGGTCTCCCGCTGGGCCTTTATAGGCCTCAGTGATCTCCTGTTCCACCTCTCCGACACTGCCGCTGATCCCCGATCTCCCGCTGGGCCTTTATAGGCCTCAATGATCTCCTGTTCCACCTCTCCGACACTGCCGCCTATCCCCGATCTCCTGCTGGGCCTTTATATTCCTCAATGATCTCCTGCTCTGACTCTCTGACACTGCCGCCGATCCCCGATCTCCTGCTGGACCTTTATAGGCCTCAGCGATCTCCTGCTCTGCCTCTCCGACACTGCCGCCAATCCCCAGACTCCCGCTGGGTCTTTATAGACCTCAGTGATCTCCTGCTCTGCCTCTCCGACACTGCCGCCAATCCCCAGACTCCCGCTGGGTCTTTATAGACCTCAGTGATCTCCTGCTCCGCCTCTCTGACACTGCCGCCGATCCCTGGAATCCCGCTGGGCATTTATAGGCCTCAGCGATCTCCTGCTCTGCCTCTCTGAGGCTGCCGCCAGTCCCCGGATTCCCGCTAAGCCTTTATAGGCCTCCCGAACTCCTACTCCGCCTCTCAACGCTACCGCCGGAATTGGAGGATAAGATATCAGCATTGAGAAAACAAAATTCGGCTAAGAATGAAGAATTGCAGAAAATAGATTCAGACAGTAAACAAATTGAGAATTTGCAGAGTCAATTTGCCTCAGCTACTGCATTAATGCAACAGCAGAATATCAATGCAAATCACGCAGGACTGCAATGAAAAATTACGCAATCTTGAGATTCAAAACGAAGATCTAAGCAGATAGAATAGCCATCTCACCAAACAATTATAGAACTCATGGGGAGCAATGAGGGAGGCTTTGCATCGACCCCAAAGAGAGGCAGACCATCAACCTTGTCAGGCTACGATCCGACAGTTTTTCAACTAGTTGGGAGTAAAAACATGCAGTTGTAGCCGCAGCAACGATGGAACATACCTGCTCAGATCTTAATGAGAGTCTGGCTCATTCTGGTTGAAATTTGGAGCCATTCCTCCTCGCTCTCTTACTGCTAAATACCACATCATGTGGTAATAATGACACAACAATTAAAAAGGATGAGAAAAAGGCTCCGCTCAAACCCCCGGCTATCGAAAACCAGTAAGTATCGTGACTTGAACTAATGTCACCTCAACTCAACACCAGATGACACTGGGGCAGATACTGATTGAGTTTCACCACCGGCACTCCTGTTTGGTAGGAGCTTATCAGCGTTCTCAGCCTTCAAAAACTAAACTAAAAAAGCCAGTTAGAAACCAGAAAACAAAACATACCTCTGCGCGTAGCATAGAAACTTGTGAAACAGGATAAGCATGAATTGCAGGAGAGAGAGTAGGAAGATCTAAGAACTCAGCAAAGGAAGGAAAAAACGGAACTAGAAAATATGTTGCTGAAATAAAATAATTGAAAAAAAATGCAAGTATGAATAAATTGAGCGTTAAAATATTCAATGTGTACTTAAAATTGAATTACATTTTAAGTTAGAAACGCAGGTGCCTAGTTAGTTTAATTATGATTTATGCAGCGATGGGTTTGTAATAAGGATGGGTTTGTTTAACAAAAGATAAAATTTAAGCCTCGAAGTTATAGTTGCTAAAAAAATGATTTGGAAGTTTTAATTGGATTACAGTAAAAAAAATAAATGCGTGGTCTCATTTTAAATTAATTCAGATTGTAACAAAGCACTGTCTTTTCAATTTTGTTATTACAAGCTGAAAAATTCCGAGATGCTCACTTACCTGTCAAAATAAAACTTAAAAATTGATTACATTGGTTTGAAAGATAAGTGCCTTTAAAAAAAGCCTGCATAAATTTCTCGAAGCTACAAGCTAAGGGAAAATCCCCTCTCTTTTGCCTTTTGTGTAGAATGTGTTTCTGATGTTTGTTAAATACAAAAACGATTGTTTCTCCAGTTACATTCAGAATTTTAAAATTAACCTGGTCAGCAGAAAGTCGACACCATTTGGACACTTCCGCTGCCTGTGTCAAAGACAGTGCTGTGATCCTTCTTGGGACTGATAGGATATCAAAGGAATTTAATTCTGCATTTTGCAAATAAAACAGAACCTCTGTATGAACAGTTGAAAAATGAGTATGGGACAGACTTTCGACCGGCCTGGGGAGATATCCAGACAAATTCAGTAAAATGCTTTAAAACAAGCTATAATACAGGCAACTGCTCTTATCTCTCTGGATGGGATTCAGAGTGAACACCCACTCATCTCAGCAAGCAGAATTGGTAGCCATTATTCGCGCCACCCACTACACAGTATCTGAAGCAATAAACATTTGGTCTGACAGAAGCTATGTATGCCATGCAGTTATGGCCTTGCACCGATACCAAAAACTGCGTACTATTTGTTAGATAGTAAAATTTTAATACATTCTGGTCTCCTCCGTAAACTTTGGAAAGTGCTCCAGAAACGACTCGCCCTTGTCATATAGGCCACCAGAAAGATTCCTCACCCCATAACAATGGCCATAATGCAGCTGGTCAGTTGGCTAAAGAATCTGCAATAACCGGATTAAATGTACCAGGTTGCGTTTTTGAAACTCCCCAGATATCTGCTGTAGCGGCTGCCACTAAAACACAAGCCATCGACTTGCATAAACTCCAGTCCGAGCACGACACTACATGCGACGACGAGTAAGTCCATATGAGGCTATGACTGGGAACCAATTGTGGATACCAATAGACATAAACCTGGGGAATAACATACCACTCAAATGGACGGGTCCACATCAAATAATTGATAAATTAAATCCAGTTATGTGCCTATTGAAACATACATAGAAACATAGAAAATAAGTGCAGGAGTAGGCCATTTGGCCCTTCGAGCCTGCACTGCCATTAAATAATATCATGGTTGATCTTTCCCTTAGTACACCTTTCCTGCTTTCTCTACGTACACGTTGATCCCCTTAGCCGTAAGCGCCATATCTACCTTCCTCTTGAATATATCCCATGAACTGGCATCAACAAATCTCTGCGGCAGGGAATTCAATATGTTAACAACTCTCTGAGTGAAGAAGTTTGTCCTCATCTCAGTCCTAAATGGCCTACCTCTTATCCTAAGACTATGTCCCCTGGTTCTGGACTTCCCCAACATCGGGAACATTGTTCCCACATCGAACCTGTCCAGTCCCATCAGAATATTATACATTTTTATGAGTTTCCCTCTCATCCTTCTACACTTCAGTGAATAAAGGCCCAGTTGATCCAGTCTCTCCTCATATGACAGTTCAGCCATCCATGGAATCAGTCTTGTGAACCTTCGCTACACTACCTCAATAGCAAAAATGTCCTTCCTCCGATAAGGACACCAAAACTGAACACAATATTCCGGGTGAGGCCTCATTAAAGTCCTGTACAACTGCAGTAAGACTTCCCTGCTCCTATACTCAAATCTCCGAGCTATGAAGGCCAACATACCATTTGTCTTCTTCACTGCCTGCTGCACCTGCGTGCCAACTTTCAATTTCTGATGGACCATGACACCCAGGTCTCGTTGCACCTCCCCCTTTCCTAATCTTCCACCATTCAGATAAAATTCTGCCTTTGTATTTTTGCCCCCAAAATGGATAACCTCAAATTTATCCACATTATAGTGCATCTGCCATGCATTTGCCTACTCACCTAAGCTGTCCAAATCACCCTGCCGTCTCTTAGCGTTCTCCTCAAAGCTCACACCGCCATCCAGTTTTGTGTCATCTGCAAACTTGGAGATATTACACTCAATTCCTTCATCTAAATCGTAAATGTATATTGTAAAGAGCTGGGGTCCGAGCACTGAGCCCTGCGGCACTCCACTAGTTACTGCCTGCCATTCTGAAAAGGACCCATTTAACCTGACTCTCTGCTTCCTGTCTGCCAACCAGGTCTCTATCCACGTCAGTACATTACCCCCAATACCATGTGCTTTGATTTTGTACATCAATTTCTTGTTCGGGATCTTGTCAAAAGCCTTTTGAAAGTCGAAGTACACCACATCCACTGGTTCTCCCTTGTCCACTCTACTAGTTACATCCTCAAAAAATTCCAGAAGATTCGTCACGCATGATTTCCCTTTCTTAAATCCATGCTGCCGTGAACTGATCCTGTCACTGCTTTCCAAATGCGCTGCTATTTCATCCTTAATAGAAACATAGAAACATAGAAAATAGGTGCAGGAGTAGGCCATTCGGCCCTTCGAGCCTGCACCGCCATTCAACAAAATCATGGCTGATCACCCACCCCAGCACCTACCCCCACGACCCCTCCATCCCCTCCCCCGACCCCCCCAGCCGCAAGGACCACATCCAACTCCCTCCCGAACACATCCAATGAACTGGCATCAACAACTCTCCGCGGAAGGGAACCCCACAGGCCAACAACTCCCTGAGTGAAGAAGTCCCCCCCAATCCCAGCCCCAAACAGCGTGCCCCACTGGCTCCGGACCCACCCAACACCGGGAACACTCCCCCCGCACCCAACCCGCCCCGTCCCGTCAGAATCCTTCCCAAACACCCCAGGATGTCGAGCCCCCAGCCGCGGCCACCGCGGAGCCACGCCCCCGCAACGCCAACCACACCACATCCACAAACCGCCATCTGCGCAGTCAACCCGTCCACCCCACTCCAAACACTCCCCGCACCGAGGCACAGACCCCCCAGGCCCGCTCCTCCAACACACTTCGCCCCCCCAGACCTCCGCTGCAATATGGCCCCTCCAGTCCCCCGCCCTAGATTTCTCTGCCCCCCACCTCCACCACTCTCCCCACCATCCCCCGCCCCCGTCTCCCCTCAACTTCCGTCTGCCTCCCCGCACAGGCTCCCATCTTGGGGGCGATAACCTTCTGGGGCAGGGAATTTTAGCCCCCAGCGTGGAAGTCCTGCTCCTGCCGCAGAATTGGCCTTACCGCCCCTCAATGGAAGCGGAGTGCAATTTCCCACACTCCACTTCCTTTGGGGGCAGTTACCGGGGCACGATTGGATGCTCCTGTGACAGTTGGAACTGGTGCTCTCCACTCTCTCGTCCTGTGACAGTTTGAACTGGTGATTGATTCCAATTAATGATTGATTCCAACATTTTCCCCAATGCTGATGTCAGGCTAACCGGTCTATAATTACCTGTTTTCTCTCTCCCTCCCTTTTTAAAACGTGGTGTTGCATTAGCTGCCCTCCAGTCGATAGGAACTGATCCAGAGTCGATAGACTGTTGGAAAATGATCACCATTGCACCCACTATTTCTAGGACCACTTCCTTAAGTACTCTGGGATGCAGACCTTCAGGCCCCAGGGGTTTGTTGGCCTTCAATCCCATAAATTTCCCTAACACAATTTCCCGCCTAATAAGGATATCCTTCAGTTCCTCCTACTGACTAGACCCACTCTTCCCGAGTACATTCGGAAGGTTATTTGTGTCTTCCTTCGTGAAGACAGAACCAAAGTCTTTGTTCAATTGGTCTGCCATTTCTTTCTTCCCCATTATAAATTCACCTGAATCCGACTGCAAGGGACCTACGTTTCTTTTCACTAATCTTTTTTCACTTCACATGTATATAGAAGCTTTTACAGCCAGTTTGTCTGTTCCCTGCAAGCTTCCTCTTGTACTCTATCTTCCCCTCTTAATTAAACCCTTCGAACTCCTCTGTTGAATTCTAAATTTCTTCCAGTCCTCAGGCTCGTTGCTTTTCTAACCAATTTATATGCCTCTTGCTTGGTTTTAACACTATCCTCAATTTCCCTTGTTAGCTACAGTTGAGCCACCTTCCCCGTTTTATGTTTACTCCAGACAGGGATATACAATTGCTGAAGTTCATCCTTGTGATCTTTAAATGTTTGCCATTGCTTATCCACCATCAACCCTTTAAGTATGATTTGCCAGTCTATTCTAGCCAATTCATGCCTCATACCGTCGTAATTACCTTTCCTTACGTTCAGGATCCTGGTTTCTGAATTAACTATGTCACTCTCCATCTTAATAAGGGATTCTACCATATTATGGTCACTCTTCCCTAAGGGGCCTTACACAACAAGATTGCTAATTTGTCCCTTCTCATTACACATCACCCAATCTAGGATGGCCAGCTCTCTGGTTGGTTCCTCGACATATTGGTCTAGAAAACCATCCCCAATACACTCCAGAAAATCCTCCTCCACTGTATTGCTACCAGTTTGGTTCACCCAATCAACATGTAGATTAAAGTCACCAATGATAACTGCTGTACCTTTATTGCACACATCCATTATTTCTTGTTTGATGCTGTCCCCAACCTCACTACTACTGTTTGGTGGTTTGTACACAACTCCCACTAAAGTTTTCTGCCTTTTGCTATTCCGCAGCTCCACCCATACCAATTCTACATCGTCCAGGCTAATGTCCCTCCTAACTATTGATTTAATTTTCTCTTTAACCAGCAACGTCACCCCGCCTCCTCTTCCTCTCTGCCTATCCTTCCTAAAGGTTGAGTTCCCAGCCTGGAGCCATGTCTCCATGAAGCCAATTACTTCATACCCGTTAACTGCTGTCTGTGCAGTTAATTCGTCCACCTTATTCCGAATACTCTTCGCATTGAGGCACAGAGCCTTCAGGTTTGTCTTTTTAGAATTTTGCTGCAATGTGTCCCTGTTTATTTTTTGCCTTGGGTTTCTCTGTCCTCCACTTTTCCTATTCTCCTTTCTATCTTTTTCTTCTGCCACCATTTTATTTCCATCTGTCTCACTGCATAGGTTCCCATCCCCCTGCCATGTTAGTTTTACTTCTCCCCAACAGCACTAGCAAACACTTCCCCTCGGACATTGGTTCCGGTCCTGCCCAGGTGCAGACTGTCTGGTTTGTACTGGTCCCACCTCCCCCAGAACCGCTTCCTATGTCCCAGGAATTTGATTCGCTCCCTTTTGCACCACGCCACGTATTCATCTGAGCTATCTTGCGATTCCTACTCTGACTTGCATGTGGCACGGGTAGCAATCCTGAGATTACTACTTTTGAGGTCCTACTTTTTAATTTAGCAACTAGCTCCCTAAATTCATCTCATAGGACCTCATCCCGTTTTTTACCGATATTATTGATACCTATATGCACCACGACAACTGGCTATTCACCCTCCCTTTTCAGAATGTCCTGCACCCGCTCCAAGACATACTTGACCCTTGCACCAGGGAGGCAACATACCATCCTGGAGTCTCGGTTGCTCCCGCAGAAACGCTTATATATTCCCCTTACAATTGAATCCCCTATCACTATAGCTCTCCCACTCTTTTTCTTGCCCTCCTGTGCAGCAGAGCCACCCACGGTACCATGAACTTGGCTGCTGCTGCTCCCCTCTGATGAGTCATCCCCCTCAACAGTACCCAAAGCGGTGTATCTGTTTTGAATGTTCCGCATGGCCTAAAGGAAGAACCAAAACTGAAATGGTTCCATATCAATCAGATGAAACCTGTTCAGAACGAAAAAATATTATGCTTGGTTTTCTTGCACGTGAATGATGTGGATCTATGCGCTTCTATTGCTACTAGGAAGTTTGGGATAGACAACGAAAGAAGAGCAGGACTGCAGAACACTCTCAGACGATAAATGTACTCAGCTCCTCTTTTTTGGAACATTTCCACTGGTTCTTGGTGGACTTAAAAAAAGACATAATGAATCATATGGATGGCATTTCCCATTGTGGATGAAGCAGGATAATAATGTAACAACAGAATACACGGCAGGTTGTGGTGCTATAACGGAAGGTGTAGATCAGTGGGACATAAAAGAAGTATACGGAGTATGTATGAGATGTCCGTTTAGAGATAGGGAAGGCCGACAGGTATGGAGATTTCTGAAAAAGAGTGGGGGATTGTGGGGAGAAAAAAAAACAAGGCACAATAGCATCAGAAAAGAAAGCATACAACCAATTGTTTTGTCCTAGATGGTGGAAAAAACATGAAGGGCAGTACTCATGCATTGGGACACATATTAAACCTACCCACCCGGAAAATAAACCTGTCATGACTACATTCAAGGCTTGTGGAAAATATACCTACCTCACACGTGACAGAAGTGGGATAGGTGCACAGATGGTGAAATTTGACGATGCTGTCGAAAGTGGTTTAAATGATAGAGGGGAATTCTGTAGTATTAGGTTTGAATCGTAAAATGAAAGTAATGACTCAGATCAGGATCAGAGATGCGGAACTATGTAAAATTTAAAGTTTGATTAAAGTATATTCAGTCAAGCACGAATGCCACAAGGTAGGGACCAAAGGTTATAGGGATTAATATAGAAAATCTTCCCTGGATTAGAATAATTTCACATTTATTGTTAATTGTTCAACTCACATTGTTAATATGATTAATAGTGCACATCTTCAATTTAAAGCATCTCATACGCCAGACACAAACATGACTTAACGTTATAACCGCCCAAAACCGATTAGACAAAAGTCAAAATGAAAACTTAGGAAGTCCCTCCACCTCAAGGTAGGGATTGTAAGATATCAGCTATTGACAGATGTTAGAAGTTAGAATGAATAAGCTTATTTTACACGTCTTTAAATAATGAACAGCCTTTACGTTTGTAACTTCCTGTATGTGCATTGATTGTCTATAAAACTAGTTTATAAATGATAGAAAATGGCCATGTAATATAACGTGTTTCAAAATGGCCAAAGTCTGAGAAGCAAAGCATCATGGTAAATTGAGCCATTATTATGTTATTCATTTTTATAACTGCTGATAGAGCTTCATTTAGAACTGGAAGGATCATGGCCAAAATTATTAATAGGTAAGATAAAAGTATGCAGCATGTACCAATTCTTATCATAATTTTGCAAAGCCAAGCTCAGTATAATTGTGTGTGTGAAGGTCTGTATAACTGTTCTCAGAGAAGTGAGCCCTACCACAGAGAACGAGGAAAGATAAAGATAACATAGTAGGTCAAAGGCCGTAGTCAATATGATCTATTGTAAGCTAAAAACGGCTGCAGATTTTCACAGCATTTGAATGGGAGGAAAGGGATATAAAGCAACAGCTCTTCTACCAGGAAGGCAGTGCGAATCAAGACAACAGGAAAAAATCATCTTCAGAAGGAAAAGAGGATAACGGGTCGGCACCACGGTCTCTCAAGAGGACGCAATGGAGAACAGGCTGTGACTATCATTTGTTAAGTATTGCTTTTTGTAACAATGTAATTTACTTGAAAAATCTCTCTTGTTTTTACACAATATCCATGTAATAAAAACATTTGTTCTCATCTGAACAAGATTCTCCTAGTTTGAACTGAATATAAACCATGAGAATAGTTGAATTTCTATAACTTGCAAAGTGGCAAAAAGCTGCTAAGTAATTAAACATGTGAACGGCCTCTCATCAGTGTGAACAAACTCGTGTCCCTTCAGCTTCCCAGAGCTTTTAAAGCTCTTCCCACAGTCAGAACACAGTCAGTGTGAACTCGCTGGTGTATCTGCAGGCAGGATGAATTAACAAGTCCCTTCCCACACACAGAATAGGCGAACGGACTGTCCCCGGTGTGACTTCACCGATTAACTTTCAACAGAGACGAGGAACTGAATCCCTTCCCGCCGTGCCCACCTTCACCCGGTTTCTCCCCAGTGTGACGGTGCACATGTCTCGCCAGGTCAGGCGATCGGGTGAATCCGGGTCCACACTCGGGACACGTGTTTGATTTGTACGTGCTGCGATCGCTGCCCTCCCGTTCCATGAGCAAAGCCGATGATATTCACGTCCGAATGAATGACGTTACCCTGTCAGATCCTGACGTAATGTTTGGTTTCAGCTTTCTGTCTGTAAATGCTCCACTTCTAAAACCTTTCAAATACCAGTTTCGAAAAGTGATAAATGTTACTAAATGTCCCCACCTCCCAGTCCGGGGGCAGTGAAGCTGATTTTCAGCCGCAGCTGCTGCACAGGTTGGTTGAAAGGACCAACAGTAATGGCGGCTACACTACCCACAAGCCCCCGCGCTCCGGCCACCGCCCGGAGTTGTGACTGACGCCGCGCATGCCCCCCTTGCCCCGCCCACTCCTCCAAAGGCACCGGGTCCGCACCGCGCATGCTCAGCACACACACAAACACACACACACACACACACACACTGGGACCCTATCAATCATCCTCCGCCCCCTCCCCCCCATCCCCCGCCTGCTCGCTGGGCCCCTGAGTTTCAGGCTGCCGCGCCGGCATTTCTTTGTAAACATAGAAACAAAGTAATTTACAGCGCAGAAGGAGGCCATTTCGGCCCATCGTGTCCACGCTGGCCGACAAAGAGCCACACAGCCCGGTCATCAGCCCTGAAGTTAAATATAAACCTATGTACAATGAACAATGGTGGACAGATAAAGACTACCCGGTCCAACCAGTACGCCCCCCACAACTGCGATACTCCATGTATCGCAACATTCTACTCTCCACAACTCCCAGAGCCATACGCTCTCCAGGGAGAGGCAAAAAAAACAGGTAAAAACTCAGGCCAATTGTAGATCAGAAAAAAATCTGGGAAAATTCCTCTCCGACTGCTCCAGGCAATCGAACCGATTCCAGGAGATCACTCTGGCCATATTAGATTCCCTGAAGTACTTACTATTGTATCTGCACCAGCCAACAAGAGGTTATCCAGTCGAATCCCACTTACCAGCTCAAGTTCCTTAACCCTGCAGGTTATGCTACCTCAAGTGCCCATCCATGCACCTTTTAAATGTGGTGAGGGTTTCTGCCTCTACCTCATTTCCAGGCAGTGATGTCCAGACCCCCACAACCCTCTGCGTGAAGAAGCTTTCTTTAAATCCCCTCTAAACCTTCGGTACTGGTGAAGAGCCGCAATCAGAGAGGGAAAGTGAGTTTTCCCCAATATAGATACATAGAAAATAGGAACAGGAGTATGCCGTTCGGCCCATCGAGCCTGCAACGCCATGCAATATGATCATGGCTGATCCTATTATTCAACACCTTATTCCCGCTTTCTCTCATTATCCCTTGATGCCTTTTGCGTGTAGAAATCTATCTATCTCCTTCTTAAATATATTCAATGCCTTGGCCTCCACAGCCATCTGTGGTCGGGAATTCCACAGGTTCACCACCCTGTGAGTAAAGAAATTTCTCCTCATCTCAATCCTAAATTTCCTATCCCGTATCCTGAGAGTGTGACCCCTTGTTCTAGACTTCCCAGCCAGGGGAAACCTCTTCCCCGCATTCGGTGTGTCCAGCCCTGTCAGAATTGTAAATGTTTCAATGAGATCCCCTCTCATTCTTCTAAACTCTAGTGAATACAGGCCTAGTCGACCCAATCGCTCCTCATACGACAGTCCTGCCATCCCAGGAATCAGTCTGGTGAACATTCGTTGCACTCCCTCGAGGACAAGTATATCCTTTCTTGGATAAGGAGGCAAAACTGCACACAATACTCCAGCTGTGGTCTCACCAAAACCCTGTATAACTGTAGTAAGAGATCCTTGCACCTGTACTCAAATCCTGTTGCTGCTTATTGCACCTGCATGTTTGCTTTCAATAACTGGTGTACAAGGACACCCAGGTCCCTTTGTACATTGATATTTCCCAAGCTATCACCATTTAAATAATACGTTGTCTTTATGTTTTTCCTACCAACGAGGATAACTTCACATTTATCCACTTTATACTGCATCTGCCAAGTGTTTGCCCACTCACTAAACCTATCTAAATTGCCTTGCAGCGTCTTTGCATCCTCCTCACAACTCACAACCCCATCTAGTTTTGTGTCGTCAGCAAATTGGAAATATTACATTGATTCCCTCATCCAAACCATTTATATATATATTGTGAATAACTGGGGCCCAAGCACTGATCCCTGTGGTACCCCTCTAGTCACTGCCCGTTACGCCGAAAAAGAACTGTTTATTCATACTCACTGATTCTTGTCAGTTAACCAATCTTCAATCTATGTCAGGATATTACCCCCAATCCTAAGTGTTTTAATTTTGTACACTAATCTCAAATTGGCAATTTATCAAAGTCCTTCTGAATATCTAACTCCACTGCATCACCTGGTTCTCGCTTATCTATTCTCAGTTACTTCCTGAAAAACACCATTAGGTTTGTCAAGCACGATTTTCCTTTCATAAATCCATGTTGACGTTATCTAATCCCGTTGATATTATCAAAGTGTCACGTTATCACATCCTTTATAATAGACTCTAGCATTTTCCACACGACTGATGTTAGGCTAACTGGTCTGTACTTCCCTGTTTTCACTCTACCCCTTTTTTCAAGAGTGGGGTTACATTTGCCACACTCCAATCTGCAGGAACTGTTCCATAATCTGTAGAATTTTGGAAGATGTCAACCAATGAATCCCTTATTTCCATGGCTACATCTTTTAGTATTCTGGGATGCAGGACATCAGGCACTGGGGATTTATCTACCTTCCGTCCCATTAGTTTCTCCAGCAATATTTTCTTACTAATAATCATTTCCTTTAATTCCTCTTGCTCCCTAGACCCTTGGTTCCCTAGCATGTCTGGGACGTTATTTGTCTCCTCTTCTGGGAAGACAGAATCGAAGCCTTTATTTAGTTGTTCTGCCGTTTCCTTTTTCCGAATTATAAATTCTCCGGTTTCTGACTGTAAAGGACCTACATTTGTCTTCACTAATCTTCTTTTCTTTTTACATACTTGTCGAAACGTTTGCAGTCGTTTTTTATGTTTCTTGCAATTTACTCCCATACTCTAGTTTTATGCTCTTAAATCAATCTTTTGGTTCTTTTTTGTTGAATGCTAAACTTTTCCCAATCCTCAGGCTTGCTACTTTTTCTGGCAACTTCGTATGACTTCTTTTTAGATCTAATACCATCCTTAATTTCTTTTGTTAGCCATGGTTGGGTCACTTTTACTTTTGTGTTTATGCGCCAGAAAGGAATGTATAAATGTGACAAATCATGCATTCGTTCCTTAAATGATAGAAATTGTATATCCACCACCATGCCTTTTAATGAATCTGCACATTCTATCATAGCCAATTAATTTCTCATACCTTCGTAGTTTGCTTTGTTTAGATTTAGGACCCTAATTTCGGATTGGACTACTTCACTTTCCATTTAATAAAGAATTCAATCATGTTATAGCAACATAGAAACATAGCAAATGGGTGCAGGAGTAGGCCTTTCGGCCGTTCGAACCTGCACCATCATTCAATAAGATCATGGCTGATCATTCTCCTCAGTACCCCTTTCCCGCTTTCTCTCCATACCCCTTGCTCCATTTAGCCGTAAGGACCATATCTAACTCCCTCTTGAATATATCCAATGAACTGTCATGAACAACTCTCTGCTTTCGAGAATTCCGCAGATCAACAACTCTCTGAGTGAAGACGTTTCTCCTCATCTCAGTCCTAAATGGCTACATCTTATCCTTAGACTGTGTACCCCTGGTTCTGGACTTCCCCAACATTGTAACAGTCTTCCTGCATCTAACCTGTCCAATCCCGTCAGAATTTTATATATTTCCATGAGATCCACTCTCATCCTTCTAAACTCCAGTGAATACAGGCCCAGACGATCCAGTCTCTCCTCATATGTCTGTCCTGCCATCCCGGGAATCAGTCTGGTGACTCTTTGCTACACTCTCTCAATAGCAAGAACGTCCTTCCTCAGATTAGAAAACCGAAACTGAACACAATATTCCAGGTGAAACCTCACCAAGGCCCTGTACAAGTGCAGTTAGACCTCCCTGCTCCTATACTCAAATCCCCTAGCTATGAAGGCCAACATGCCATTTACCTTCTTCACCGCCTGCTGTTCCTGCATGCCAGCTTTCAATGACTGATGTACCAAGACACCCAGGTCTCGTTGCACCTCCACTTTTCCTAATCTGCCGCCATACAGATAACATTCTGCCTTCGTGTTCTTGCCACCAAAGTGCATTACCTCACATTTATCCAAATGATACTGCATCTGCCGTGCATTTGCCCACTCACCTAACCAGTCCAAGTCAGCCTGCAGCCTCTTAGCATTCTCCACAAATCTCACACCACCACCCAGCTTAGTGTCATCTGCAAACTTGGAGATATAACACTCAATTCGTTCATCTAATCATTGATGTACATTGTAAATAGCTGGGGTCCCAGCACTGAGCCCTGCGGCATCCCACCAGTCACTGCCTGCTATTCTGAAAAGTACCCGTTTATCCCGACTCTTTGCTTCCTGTCTGGAAACGAATTCTCTATCCACATCAGTACATTACCTCCAATACCTTGTGCTTTAATTTCGCACACGAATCTCTTGTGTGGGACTTTGTCAAAATCTTTTGAAAGTCCAAATACACCACGTCCACTGGTTCTCCCTTGTTCACTCTACTAGTTACATCCTCAAAAAATCCAGAAGATTTGTCAAGCCTGATTTCCCTTTCATAAATCCATGCTGACTTGGACCGATCCTATCATTGCTTTCCAAATGCGCTGCTATTTCATCTTTAACAATTGATTCCAACATTTCCCCCCACTACTGATGTCAGGCTAACCGGTTTATAATTACCTGTTTTCTCTCTCCCCGTCACTCTTCCCTAAAGGACTCCGCACAACAAGACTTAATTAATCTCTTCTCATTGCACAATACCTAATCTGTTGTGATGGTAAATGGTATGTTGGCCTTCATAGCTAGGGGATTTGAGTATAGGCGCAGGGAGGTCTTACTGCACTTGTACAGGGCCTTGGTGAGGTTTCTCCTGGAATATTGTGTTCAGTTTCGGTCTCCTAATCTGAGGAAGGACGTTCTTGCTATTGAGAGAGTGCAGCGAAGGTTCACCAGACTGATTCCCGGGATGGCAGGACAGACATATAAGGAGAGACTGGATCGTCCGGGCCTGTATTCACTGGAGTTTAGAAGGATGAGAGTGGATCTCATGGAAATATATAAAATTGGGTATGGTGCCTGTTTCCGCATAGGCTGCTCAACATATAGGTCGAAAGAAAACACCTCGTATACACAAAGGAATTTATCTTCCACAGTATTATTGCTAATTTGGTTTGGCCAGTCTAAATGCAGGTTAAAGTCACCTACGTTTACTGTAGTACCCTTGTTACACGCATCTCTAATATCCTGTTTGATGCCATCCCCTACATTACCACCATTGTTTAGAGGCCTATAGATAACTTCCACCAATGTTTTCTGCCCCTTGGTGTTGCCTAGCTCCACCTGGACTGATTCTACATCTTGATTTTCTGAGCCAATATCCTTTCTCACTCTTAATCGGATTTCATCCTTTACTAACAACGCCACACCATCCCCTTTTCCATTTTGCGAAATATCGAATATCCTGGGCGATCGAATTCACAGCCCTGATCACCCTGCAACCATGTGCCGTAATTGCAACTATATCGTATCCATTTACATCTATTTGCGCTGCTAATTCATGTACCTTATTACGGATGCTTCGTGCACTCAGATACAGTGCTTTTAGATTAGTATTTTTAGCATTATTAGACATCTCAACATTATTTTGTACGATTGCCCTATTTGTCTCATCGCTATTTTTTCTTACCTGGACCCTATTTGCAAGAACAGTTTTTTGTTTGTATGCTCTATCCCTTCCTGACGTAAACTGTGTATCATTACCACAGTCATTTTCCTGCATTGCTTCCTTTTCTTTTCTCTAGCATTCTGGATTTCACTTTATTGTGAACCTCTCCCCCATTATTTACTTTAAAGCCCTATCTACCTCCCTGGTTATTCGATTCACGAGAATTGTGCTCCCAGCATAGTTCAGGTTTAGTCTGTCCCCACGGAACAGCTCTCTCTTTCTCGAGTATTGGTGCCAGTGCCCCAAGAATCGAAACCCACTTCTTCGACACCAACCTCTGAGCCAAGTATTTATCTCCCTGATTCGACTGACCCAATGCCAGTTTGCTCGTGGCTCAGGTAATAATGCAGAGATTATTAGCTTTGTGGTTCTGTTTTCCCATTTAGTACCTAGCTTTTCAAACTCTCTCAGCAGAAACTCTTTCTTAGTCCTACCTATGTCATTAGTACCTACGTGCAACACGACAAATGGACCATCCCCCTCCCACTAAAACTACTTCTCCAGCCCGGAAGAGTTGTCCGTTATCCTGGCACCGGGTATGAAACAAAATCTTCAGGACCCATGCTCTAGGTTGCAGAGAACCCTGTCTATCCCCCTAAAATTAATGTTCCCTACCACAACCACTTTCATAGAAAAATAGAAACATAGAAAATAGGTGCAGGAGTAGGCCATTCGGCCCTTCTAGCCTGCACCACCATTCAATGAGTTCATGGCTGAACATGCAACTTCAGTACCCCATTCCTGTTTTCTCGCCAAACCCCTTGATCCCCCGAGTAGTAAGGACTACATCTAACTCCTTTTTGAATATATTTAGTGAATTGGCCTCAACAACTTTTTGTGGTAGAGAATTCCACAGGTTCGCCACTCTCCGGGTGAAGAAGTTTCTCATCATCTCGGTCCTAAATGGCTTACTGCTTATCCTGAGACTGTGACCACTGGTTCTGGACTTCCCCAACATTGGGAACATTCTTCCTGCATCTAACCTGTCTAAACCCATCAGAATTTTAAACGTTTCTATGAGGTCCCCTCTCATTCTTCTGAACTCCAGTGAATACAAGCCCAGTTGATCCAGTCTTTCTTGATAGGTCAGTCCCGTCATCCTGGGAATCAGTCTGGTGAACCTTCGCTGCAATCCTTCAATAGCAAGAATGTCCTTCCTCAAGTTTGGAGACCAAAACTGTACACAATACTCCAGGTGTGGCCTCTACCAAGGCCTTGTACAGCTGTAGCAACACCTCCCTGCCCCTGTACTCAAATCCCCTCGCTATAAAGGCCAACATGCCATTTGCTTTCTAAACCGCCTGCTGTACCTGCATGCCAACCTTCAATGACTGATGTATCATGACACCCAGGTCTCTTTGCACCTCCCCTTTTCCTAATCTGTCACCATTCAGATAATAGTCTGTCTCTCTGTTTTTTCCACCAGAGTGGATAACCTCACACTTATCCACATTATACTTCATCTGCCATGCATTTGCCCACTCACCTACCCTATCCAGGTCGCTCTGCAGCCTCATAGCATCCTCCTCACAGCTCACATTGCCATCCAGCTTAGTTTCATCCGCAAATTTGGAGATATTACATTTAATCCCCTCGTCCAAATCATTAATGTACAATGTAAACAGCTGGGGCCCAAGCACAGAAACTTCCCTCCCTCCCCCTTCCTCCCTCCCTCCCCCTTCCTCCCTCCCTCCCTCTTCCTCACTCCCTCTTCCTCCCTCACTCTTCCTCCCTCCCTCTGCCCCGCTCCCGCTCCCGCTTCCTTCCTCTGCCCCGCTCCCGCTCCCTCCTTCTGTCCTGTATCTTCCCTCCTACCCCGCTCCCTCCCTCTGCCGCGCTCTCTGATGTTGCCCCGCACAAAGATGGCATGTTCTTTCCTCTTTACTCACCTGACTTCAACGGCATTATGCACCACGGTGCCTTGGTCAATCTGCTATTCCACCCCGCAGTCTGCACCCTTGTCCACAAGCTTTTCAAGAACTTCAAATCTATTGGAGAAGTGCAGGGACTGAGGCTCCAGCAATACTAACTCCTGGATCCCCGTACCTGCCTCACTCGCAGTCACACCCTCCTGTCCCTGACTACGTGCCAATTCTAAAGTATTTAATTTACATGGTGTAGCTGCCTCCTGGAGGAAAAGGTCCTGGTAACTTGCTCCTGTCCTGATGTCTCGCGATGTCTGCAGCTCGGACTCCAGCTCCTCAACTTGGAATCGAATTTTGTCGATTCGCAGACACTTACCGCAGATGTAATCGCCCTGGACCAAAACTTTCAGAAGCTCCCACATATTGCAGCAGCTCCTGTTTCACCATTATTTAATTTAATGAATTAGTTTAATGTTAATTAAATTATTTACCATATATTCTTTATTCAATTAGTTAAACAAATATAGTCAGTTTTTAGAATGCAGTTATATGCTATATGTTAATTTAAAAGAAACATTTATCCCGCTATCACTACCAATCATGTACCTGCCTTACCTGTGATGTCACATAGCAGAGGTCTCCCCATCTGGAGCCGTGCGATCTCCTGGGAGAGGCAAAAAAACAGATAAAAACCCAGGCCAATTGCGGAATAAATCTGGGAAAATTCCTCTCGGTCCCGACCAGGTGATGGAAATGAGCCCAGGAAATCACACTGGCCGTCTTAAATTCCTTGAATTTGCAGGTCTGCTTTTCACCCCACTCCCGGGACTCAGTCTACTCCCGCAAATGAAATTGCCCAAGGTAGCCTTGAAGAAATGTTGATAGAGTGTTTTCATTCAACAGTATGTTACAGAACCAATCAGGTAGCAAGCTATCCTGGATCTGGTACTGTGTAATGAGTTAGGATTAATAAATGATCTCGTAGTAAGGGATCCTCGAGGAAAGAGAGATCATGGAAGGGTTGAATTTTAAATTCAGTTGGAGGGTGAGCAAGTTGGATATCAAACCAATATCCTGAAGTTAAATGAAGACGATTAGAAAGGTATTAAGGCAGAATTAGAAAAGTGGACTGGAAAAATAGATTAAAATGTAAGATGGTTGATAAGCAGTGGCAGACATTTAAGAAGATATTTCATAAGTCTCAAGAAAAATTTATTCCCGTGAAAAGAAAAGACGTTAAGAGAATGGAGAAGCATAGTGTCTAACTAAGGAAGTAAAGGACGGTATAAAATTGAAAACAATGGCATACAAAGTGGCCAAGATTGATGGGAGGCGAGTGGATTGGGAATTTAAAAATCCAAGAAAGTACGACTAAAAAATTAATAAAGAAAGGGAAGATAGAATATGAGAGTAAACTAGCAAGACATGTTAAATCAGATAGTAAGAGCTCCTACAGGTACATAAAAAGTAAGAGAGTAGCTAAAGTAAACATTGTCCCTTAGAGGATGAGACTGGGGAATTAATAATAGGGAACAGGGAAATAGTGGAGATTTTAAATATATATTTTGTATCGGTCTTCACGGTAGCAAACAATAAAAACATCGCAATAATGGACAATCAGGGGGCTCCGGGGAGGGAGGAACTTAAAACAATCTCTATCACTAAAGAAAAAGTATTTGGTAAAATAATGGGACTAAAGGTAGACAAGTCACCTGGAACTGATGGCTTGCATCCTAGGGTCTTAAAATAAGTGACTGCAGAGATAGTGGATATATTGGTGGTAATCTACGAAAATTCCCTCGAATGCGGAGAGGTCCCAATGGATTTGAAAACTGCAAATATAACGCCCCTATTTTAAAAAGGAGATACACAGAAAGCAGGAAACTATGGACCATTCAGTCTAACATCTGTTGTTGGGAAAATGCTGGAGTCCATTCTTAAGGACGCATGAGCAGGACATTTGGAAAAGCATAATATGGTCATGCAGAGTCAGCATGGTTTCATGAAAGGGAAATCACATTTGACAAATGTGCTGGAGCTCTTTGAGGGTGCAACACGCAGGGTAGAAGGCTGGATAATGGGGAACCAGTGGATGTCATGTATTTCAATTTCTAGAAGACATTCGATAAGGTTACTGCATAAGAGGCTGGGGCAATGTATAATCCGGTTGGCAAACGGTACCTAGTGGGGTGGATCAGGGATCCATGTTGGGGCCTCAAATATTTACAATTTACATTATTGACGTGGATGAAGGGACCGAGTGTAATGTAGTTAAGTTTGCTGATGATACAAAGATGTTTGGAAAAGCAAGTTGTGAGGAGGATACAAAAGATCTGCAAAGGGACATAGACAGACTAACTGCATGGGCAAGCATTTGTTGAATGGAGTATAACATGGGTAAGTATGAGGCGATCCACTTTGGCAGGAAATATAAAAAAAACAAATTACTCTTTAATTGGTGAGAAGTTACAAAATTCTGCAGGAGAGCGGGACCTGGGGTCCTTGTGCATGAAACAAAAAAGATAAGTATACAACTGCACAGGTTACTGTGAGGCCACACCTGGATGACTGTGTCCAGTTTTATTGTCCTTATTTAATTAAGCATATTTTGCATTGGAGGCAGTTCAGAGAAGGTTCACTCGTTTGATTCCTGAGATGAAGGGGTTGACTTCTGATTAAAAAATTGAGAAGGTTGGGAATTTACTAATTGGAGTCTAGAGGAATGAAAAGTCATCTTAATGAAACGTATATGATTTTGAGGGTCCTCGACTAGGTAAATGCAGAGAGGATGTTTCACCTCGTGGGGAAATCTACAACTAGGGGGCATACTTTTAGAATAATGATCGCCCATTTGGAAGTCAGATGAGAAGGAATTTCTTCTATCAGAGGCTTGCAAATCTGTGGCATTCTCTGCCCCAGAGAATCCAACCTTGATCTTCAAATGTAGTCACTGCAATGTTTGCAATATTAGAGGGCAGCATCGCTCCACCAATTGAACTAATGTAATACACACAGTCCAATCATCTTGGCGATGGTTCCCTTAACCGAGACCAGTATATTTTTCTGTGGCATTATATGAGCGCAGTTCATGTTGATGGAGCACCATCAACATAACAATGATTAAGGGACCATCAGACTGTTTTCCATGGGAGGCGTTTCTTGTTTTAGTTCAGTTATCTACTGGTGGAGTGCTGCACTATCAGAGGCGCCCTCCTTCACTCCAGTCCACTACTGGTGGAGCGTTGCATTGTCTGAGGCGCCCTCCTTCACTGCAGTTCACTACTGGTGGAGCGCTGTGCTGCCTCAGGCGCCCTTCTTCACTGCAGTTCACTACTGGTGGAGTGCTGCACTGTCAGAGGCACCCTCCTTCACTCAGGTCACTACTGGTGAAGCGCTGTACTGTCTGAGGCACCCTACTTGACTGCAGTTCACTATTGGTAGAGAGCTGCATTGTCAGAGGCACTCTCCTTCACTCCAGTTCACCACTGGTGGAGCGCTATATTGTCGGAGTCGTCCTCTTTCCAAGTTAGTGCTTGATCAGAGATTGCCTCGACCTTCTCTTCACATTCATGGTCGGTCAAATATAGGGCTATTTCAAGGAGAACATGGTGCTCTCGGTGTCCACACCAGTATTGCCACACCAGCCAACATCAGCAAAACAATTTACCAGCTGCTGCGTGAAAAATTGCGGCTAATTTTCCTACACGTGCTCTTTACTTAAGGTGTGTAAATGTAAAACACTTGCTACATTTCTCACAGATAGGATGCAAAGCTGTTTTAATAGATATTAGAGAGATATTTTAATTTAAAATGAGTGTTTCAAGTTCAAATATATATTGCAATACACGTTTCCACTCAAACCGGGAAAGGTTGAACGTATCAGTGCTCGGGGCACCGCTCCCACTGAATCAATGGAATTGAGAAATCAAAGGAGCAGCGTTATTATAAAAACATAAGAACATTAGAAATAGGAGCAGAAGTAGGTCCTTTGGCCCCCGACCCTGCTCCGTCATTTAATAACATCATGGATGATCTGATCATGGACTCAGCTCAGCTCATTTCCCGCTCGCCAAAACCCTGTATTCCCTTATCGCTCAAAAATTTGCCTATCTCCACCTTAAATACATTCATTAACCTAGCCCTCACAGCTCTCTGGGGCAGATAATTCCACAGATTTTCAACCTCATCTCAGTTTTTAATGATCGGTCCCATATTCTGAGACTATGCCGCTTAGTTTTGTGCCCAATGAGTGGAAATATCCTCTCTGCATCCTTCTTGTCGTGCCTCCTCATTGTCTGATATATTTCGATAAGATCACATCTCACTGTGGGACCCCAGCTATTTACAATCTATATTAATGACTTATGAGGTAGCGTGTGCCAATTATACCCATCTCTCTGATCATAATACAAGCAAGATTTTGGATTAGCAGAGGCACCACCTTCAAACTTCCTGGACCCGAACACAAAGCTCACCGACCGTACCCATTAACACCCGAAGCTGAGGTAGCGGTCTGTCAGATAGTGCAGGAAATAGAGGAGCAAAGTGAATTGAAACAGGTAATAGCCTCCACTAATTCACCTGTGTGGCCGCTAAAAAAACCCGACAGGTCTTACCGACTGACTATCGATTTTGCCACGTTGAATAAGGCGACTCCCCCAGAACACACAATAGTGGCAAATCCGGCCACAATTTTTAATGGCCTGGATCCAGACCATAAGATATTCACCGTGCTGGATATAGCGAATGGAACATGGGCCATACCCTTGGACAAAGAATCGCAAGGAAAATTTGCCTTCATGGTAAAGGGAAAACAATACACATGGCCAGAGTACCACATGAATTCCATAACAGTCGGAGCATACTTCATCGAATATTGTCAGGGATGTTGGAATCAGTAGACGTAGGAGAAGAAAGGATCAAAGTAACATCTCTAGAATACATAATATCGTAAGGGAAGAGACAGATGCCCGCGGACAGAAAGGAAGCAATTCAATCAATCCCCAGGCCAGGAACCGTGAAAGGGGTCAGGCAGGTACTAGGGCTATTCAACTACTGCAGAAATTTTATTCCCGAATATGTCGAGATGGCTAACCTATACAGGACCATGTAAAACCATCCCAAGAGCCAGTAAACTGAGGCCCAGATCAAGAAGCTGCATGTGTGCAGTTAAACAAGCTCTCACAAGTGCTCCAGCCCTGTGACTACCAGACCAGAATAGGCCTTTTCACGTCTATACCTACCATATTAACCATCATTATAACGCGGTAGCGATTCAATTACACGGGGACAGGCAAATACCAGTGGCATATTACTCAGATAAATCGCAACCTGTAGCTGCAGGACTGTCCAGGTGCGTTGCTGCCCCAGTCTGTGCGACTTGGGCCATCAGAGTTAGCGAACCAATAATAATGTCAGGGTGCATTATTCTACATACCCAGCATACCTTTGTAGAATTACTTAACACTGGAAGGCTAAAAACGATGCACAAAGAGCAAGTTGGGAATCAATGCTCTTACCTCCCCAATGGGACGGTAACAATAATAAAATACGACTGTAACGCCCCTGCAGGGTGGATCATTACAGAGAGAGAGGAACATCAGTGTACCCCAACAGAAGAAGACGAGGGAAGTAGTCAGGCAAGTGAAACACCGCTTGAGGAGGCAGACATGGATCTATATGTAGATGGAGCTCGGTGTGATATCAATGGCACACCAAGGACGTGATGGGCCATGGTAGTTAGCAGCGGACAGGTCAAAGGGGAAGGACGGTTAGAAGAGAGTCTATCAGCTCAAGTGGTTGAATTAGTGGCTCTCACTCTGAGGATAGCTAAAGGAAAAAGTGTAAACATCTATACAGGCAGTGAATATGCTTTTGGAGTATTGCATGATTATATGATAGCCTGGAGCAGGTGTAGTTGCATGACCTTTGGAGGAGCACCGATTAAAAATGAGATTGTTAAGCACCTAGTGAAAGCCTCCCTCTTACCCCAGGAGTGTTCGATATTAACGATCAAAGAGCACATAAAAATTAATGATCAGTATCAACAGGGGAATGCATGGACAGATGAAGCAGCAAAGCGAGTGACAGAGACAGGTACACTGGCCGGGGAAGCCCAAGGCGGAGCATGTATAATCGGACCTGAGGAAGTAAACATGCTTAAGTTACAGGAACCGGAGGAGTGGAAGCAGAGATGGGCCCAACAAGGGACCGACAGGATATGGAGGAAGGATGGCAATGTGCTGGCCCGGTATGCACTCAGGGGAGCCTATTAAATTCATACTGCGGGTATTTCCATACAGGTAGAAACAACATGATAAGCTCGATCTCCAGATGCTGGTGGTGGAAGGGATTGAGTAGAGATATAGGGGGCCACTGTCGAAGGCGCTTGATAAACATAAAATACAACCCAGGGGGAAAGTAAAGATCAGAATGGGACATCAGCCCCGACCGAAAGGACCTTGGGAAAACTTGCAGTTACATTTTACTAGTCAGTTACCCAGCAACAAGGGGAAGGCATGCTGCTTAGTTATAATAGACCAGTTTACGAAGTGAGTGAAAGCTTTTGCCACTTGAAATTGTTCAGCAAAAACCATGTCCAGGATCCTAGCAGAAGAAATAATGGCACTACAGCTGAACTCACATCAAGGTACACAATTCACAGGGAAGATAATGAAACAGGCCTGCGCTTAGGGATTAGGCAAAAATATCCCATATCAAGGAGACTGGAAAGGGATGGATAGATGGCATACCCCGCGGACAAATGAAGCTCAAGGCAACCCCTAGTCGGACGACAGGACTGATACATTTTGAAGTAAATAAAATACAGGAAATGGAAATTTGTAATGGAACTCTGTAAGCAGTTACATGATGTAAAGACACAGGCTAGAGATTAGCAAATCAAGGATTTAGAGAACGATACTAAGAAACAGAAGGTCCAACCACCCCAAATAGGCAGCCAGGTGATTACTCCAGAGAGGTCCAGGCTGGCACCCAAATGGACCGGACTCTATCAGGTAATAATGGTAAGTTATGATAGTTATAAGGAGTATCGGCAAGTGGAAACACTGGAACCAATTAAAAAAGCATGCTCACTAACTAACCAGTGACGACCGGGAAATATTGCTTTTTGCTGGACTCTGGTGCTCGTGGAAACAACGTGGGGTAAGGTAGCCTCATATCAAGGACAACAGACTGAGGGGTGGCAAGGCCTGTATTACAGGAACTCGGGCGACATTAGTTTAATAAAGAATCAAAAACACTAATGGTGACGGATGGAGCAACAGTAGACTTAAATAACGGACATAAAACAAGGTAACAAGGAAACGAAATAACATTGGGTATGGGCCAATAATACGGGACCATAATTAGTGGGAATAAGACCGCGGTGTGTTTTATAATCAGGAGGGACAAACATACTGCACCCGGGGAAGGGGGTGCAGATTTCACTCAACATCTATGAATGGTGGTGGAGGGATATCTCCATAGATAAACCCACCAACACGGCCCCACCCACTACTTTAGCAACATTGAGCACTACCAGTACCTTGACCATCACACACCCAGCGCCACAAACGTGCTCAACTCTGAACGCTGGGGCAAAAGAGAAATTAATAAGGCAGACCAAGGATAAGATACACTTCAGGGTACGTCAGCTAATTATTACTGTATTCCTAAATTTAAACATTATAACTACCCCCCAACATCTGCGGGTTAAAAAGTGTAAAAAGTATAAACCTAACCCTGCGAGCGCTTAAAGGCACTGAATCAAAAACCATGAAGATTAATGTGGAAAAAGGGACAGGTAAAAAACGGGACAGGGGAAAAAGAGGGAAACTAGAAATGGTACGCCGCGGGATACACTGTAGGATACCCGGCGGGATACACGGCGGGTGTAGCGACACTATAGATCTACATACGATAGATGATTGAGTTAACGCCCTATCACGAACCTTACAGGGATTGCTGGAAAGGGATCAGGATAATGAAAAGATACAGGCACAACTGGGTAATGGCGCAGAAAGGGAATTGTTACAGAAGCCCACACATTGCGAGACCACGCCAGAATTTAAATGAATAGAGAAAAACGGAAGTTAAGTAAAACCATACAGACAGAACGAGTACGTACAGGATATGGAGCATGGTTGCTCAATGGAATACAACATAACATAGAGCAGCTTCAGAATGGAAAGGTGCCGGATTGGATAACACTCGATATATTTACCAACTGGACCTTAGTCAAAAACATGACTCATGCCTGCGAGATGTAGAGAAACAGTCATGCTTGGGTCCCAAAGGCCAGCTGTGTATCCGGACATTTAAATAGATTTTGTATTATCTATACGACATATGAGATGACAAGGCAAGATCCTCTACAGCAAACAATGTAGGAGAAATAAGGAATCAAACTCGCACACGGTACCATGACAAATCAGAAATGTAACTGAGGAGAACAACAGTACGACGAGTCTCAGCAAATATAGATTGTTATAAAAATAACCAGGTTGCTTTATGTCGAGATCCAATACGAATGATCAAAGATGACTGTGGATATAACCAAGTGGACGGATGCACCTTGAGTATCACCCCGCTAACACATTACTACTAAATTACCGCTGTTCCACGAGGTTATGGAGATTGATGTGTGAGCACCACGGCAACTGAAATGAAGAAAGGAACATCTCATGCACCATTATGGATATTGACCTCGGCTTTACTTCAACTTGACGAGACAGATATAAACGTATTTATTATAACCCCTGAGCTAAAGGAGGAAAGATCGATGGGACAATGATGGACATTACCTGAGGAGGTTATGCGAAGGCCATCGGGCCATAAGGAAAACCGATAATCGAACTGAAAGAGAAACAAACTAGACTGAAATGGATATCCCAGGCGGGGCAGAAATTCGGCTTTCATCCGAAAGTCAACAGCTTTAACAATGCAAAATTCCCCAAGTACTGCATCTGAGTGTCAGCCAAGATGATGTGCTCAAGTCTGAGGAGTAGGACTTACACACACAACCTCCTGATTCAGTCGAGAATGGAGTCACTGAACCAAAGCCGATACCAAAGTTCACAACCGTATTATTTTCCACAATTCTTTTAAAAAGTTCAAAAGGACATACCAAATTCATGGTGATGATTTCCATAGACAGTTGCACATACACAGAGACATACATACAGATAGACATACACAGACACACACACAATAACCAAAAATATACACTCATCAACATAGAAACATAAAAACATAGAAATTAGGTGAAATAATCAGTCATTCGGCCCATCCAGCCTGCACCACCATTCAATAAGATCATGGCTGATCATTCAACCTCAGTTCCCCATTTCCTGCTTTCTTTCCATAACCCTTAATCCCTTTAGCCGTAAGGGCCATATCTAACTCCCTTTTGAATATATCTAACAAACTAGCCTCAACAACTTTCTGCGGTAAAGAATTCCACAGGTTAAGCACTCTCTGAATGAAGAAGTTTCTCCTCATCTCGGTCCTAAATGATTTACCCCTTATTCTTAGACTGTGATCCTTGATTCTCGAACTCCCCAACAACAGGAAGATTCTTCCCGCCTCTAAGCTGTCCAATCTCGTCATAATTTTATATGTTTCTATGAGTTGCCCTCTCATTCTTCTAAACTCCAGCCAGCCCAGTTGATCCAGTCTCTCTTCATATGTCAGTCCTGTCATCCCCATAATCAAGCTGTTGAAGCTTCGCTGTACTCCCTCAATTGCAAAAACGTCCTTCCTCAGATTTGGAGAACAAACTGACCACAATATTCCAGGAGTGGCCTCACCAAGGCCCTGTACAACTGCAGTAAAACCTCCCTGCTCCTATACTCAAATCCCCTCGCTATGAAGGCGAACATGCCATTTGCCTTCTTCACCGCCTGCTGCACCTGCATGCCCACTTTCAATGACTGATGTACCATGACACCCAGATCAATATATACACAGAGTACCTTAG
This sequence comes from Pristiophorus japonicus, assembly GCF_044704955.1. Taxonomy (NCBI): domain Eukaryota; kingdom Metazoa; phylum Chordata; class Chondrichthyes; family Pristiophoridae; genus Pristiophorus; species Pristiophorus japonicus. Next base: position 196,055 of record NW_027254113.1, on the reverse strand, counting down.
ACAAATAGAGGGATAGACAGGCAGGGTCATTATCGCTACTTTGGCTGGCTTTTGCTTTTTTCTATCCGTTTGTATCGTAATATTGCAGATTAATGAAAGCAAGAAATCAGCGGCTGTGTTAAAAGGTGTGGGACGTTGTTCCATCTATCTGAAAGTCACTTTTGCAGGAACCTGGTTAAATTGTCAAACAGAATGAAATATGCTGAGAAACGTAGTCGGCAGGATTCAAATCTGCACGGGGAAACCACAATGGATTTTTAGTCCATCGTCTTAACTACTCGGCCATGACTACTGGTCCGCTGCCTCTTTCAATGTTACTCAGATAAAACTCAGTCATCCATCACTGTGCAGCAGACGGCCACAGAATCCTGAAACAGTCTCCGTTTGCTAAAAATCTGGAAGAGGCAATCTGCTCTTGCTGTATTTTTACTGTTCTATATTACTCTGGAACTTTTTAACATGAATCTATACCAAGAAACAAAAATAAAATTATGCATTTTGAAAAAAACTGCCGCTTTGTTGGGGAATTGAACCTCGGTCTCTCGCGTGATAGGCAGGAATACTCACCACTATACTAACGAGGAACTGAAGAAACAAGCTCTGTCAGAGCCGGAATCGAGCTGTGAATAGAACTGGACACCATTAGAAGCCGATCGACACATTGAGAGACAGAGACAAACCGACAAACAGGGAGAGACAGACAGCGAGATCGAGACAACGAGAGACAGAAAGTGTGAATCTGAGAAGGAGAGGCAGACTGAGTGAGAAAAAGACTCAAACACACATATCCAGAGATGTGTGTGTGTGCTCTGTAAAGAGAGAGAGGGAAAGAGTGAGAGAAAGACAGTGATAAATACAATTACAAGGAGAGAGACAGATAGAGAGAGGGAGAGAGACAGATCGACAGAGAGACAGAGATAGAAACAGAAAATGATGGAAATACTCAGCAGGTTAGAGACAAGAACTAACAGAGACAGGTCAAAAGAGGCAGACAGACAGAGACATAGACAGACAGAAATGATGGGGAAGAGAGAGACAGACAAACAAAGAGATTGAGAGAATGCCATTGGAACAGAATTGGACACCGTGAGAAAGAGACAGACACATTGAGAGACAGAGACAAACAGGGAAACAGGGAGAGACAGACAGTGATATAGAGAGAAAGAGAGACAGAAAGTTCAGACTGAGAGGGAGGGTCAGACTGAGTGAGACAAAAACTCAAACACATACATACACATAGATGTGTTTGCGTGCTCCATAACGAGAGGGAGGCAAATAGTTTTGGAATGACAGAGAAAAATACAGGGACAAAGAGAGAGACAAAGAGGGAGACAGAGAGAAAGACAGATAGAGAGAGAGAGATAGACACAAAAACAGAAAATGATGGAAATACTCTACAGGTTTGAGACAGGGACTAACAGAGACAGGCAAAGACATGGACAGACAGAGATGATGGGAAAGACAGAAACAGTCAGACAGAGTCTGAGAGAATCCCATTGGAACAGAACTGGACACCATGAGAAAGAGACAGATTGAGAGACAGAGACAAACAGAGAAACAGAGTGAGTCAGAGAGAGGCAGACTGAGAGAGACAAAGACTCAAACACACAAACACATACAAAGCTCTCTAAAAAGAGAGAGAGAGGCAGACACTGAGCGACACAGATACATTTCACAATTTCATTTCATTATCGGCTCAGAGTGTCACAGAGTTACAGAAAAATGCAGATTCAAAAGTTTAAAATTGGGTATCACTGAGCAGAATGGGAAGCAATCTGTGTTAAATTAAGAAGTTACCAGAACCGGGGTTTGAACCCATGCGGGTATCAAACCATCAGATCGCAAGTCCGACACATTCAACACTCATCCTTCCTCGTGCTGTCAGTAGCTGGATTCTGTGTCTATGAGGATCTGGGCTCTAACTCCACCCCCACAGGCACACACATGCACATAGGTTTTCAGTGAGCATTTTCGAACATTTTTAGTAATATTGACACGGGGGCAACTCTCCTATTCTGTTTCGACTAATGCTCTGGAAACTTTCACATCCACCCGAGTGTGCAGACGGAGCTTCAATTTAACATTTCATCCGAAGGTCAACAGCTTCAACAATGCAAAATTTCCCAAGTATTACATTTAAGTGTCAGCCAAGATTATTTGTTCAAGCCTCAGGAGTGGGACTTGAACACACAAACTCCTCATTCAGTCGAGAATGCTGCCACTGAACCAAAGTTCACAACCGTATTATTTTACCCAATTATTTTTTTTTTTAAAGTTCCAGGACATGCCAAATTCACAGTGATGATATCCACAGACAGTTGCACACACACAGTGACATACATACAGAGAGACAGACACAGAGACACACACACACACAACCAAAAATATACACGCACCGACGGACATGCACAGAGTGCCTTAGATATTTCGGGGGATAGACAGGCAGAATCAATGTCGCTAATTTGGCTGATTTTTGCGTTTTTCTATCCGTATGTATCGTGAATATTGCAGATAAATGAAAATGAGAAAAAAAATGTCCGTGTTGAAATGTGTGGGTCGTAATTCCACCTAACTCAGGAACAGTTTTGCAGGTATCTGATTAAATTGTGAAATGGAATATAAAATACTGAGATCTGTAGTTGACAGGATTTGAACCTGCGCGATGAAACCCCAATAGAATTCTCGTCCATCACCTTAACCACTCGGCCACGACTACAGGTTCGCTAGCTCTTTAAATGTTACTCAGATAAAACTCAGTCATCCATCTCTATGCAGCAGACAGCCAAAGAATCCTGAAACAGTCTCCGTTTGCTCAAAAACTGGAAGAGGCAATCTGCTCTTGCTGTATTTTTACTGTTCCATATTACTCTGGAACTTTTTATCATGAATCTATGCCAAGAAACAAAAGTAAAATTCTGCATTTTGAAAAAACTGCCTCCCCGTCGGGGAATTGAACCCCCGTCTCCAGCGTGACGGACGGGGATACTCACCACTATACTAACGAGGAACCGATAAATATGAGCTCTGTCAGAGCTGGAATCCAGCTGTGAACAGAACTGGGCACCATGAGAAGCCGACAGACACGTTGAGAGACAGAGACAAACCGACAATCAGGGAGAGACAGACAGCGAGATAGAGACAATGAGAGACAGAAAGTGTGAGTCTGAGAAGGAGAGGCAGACTGAGTGAGAAAAAGACTCAAACACACACATATCCAGGTGTGGGACGTTATTCCACCTATCTCGGGATCACTTTTACAGAAACCTGGTTAAATTGTGGAATGGAAAATGCTGAGATCCGTCGTCGGCAGGATTGGAACTTGCACTGGGAAACCCCAATGTATTTGGGGTCCATCATCGTAACCACTCAGCCACGACTACTGGGTTTCTGCCGTGTTAAATGTTACTCAGATTAAAACGCAAGCATCCGTCTCTCTGCAGCAGAAGGACACAGAGTCCTGAAAAAGTCTCCGTTTGCTAAACCTCTGAAAGAGATAATCTCCTCTTGCTGTATTTTTACTATTTGAGATTGCTCCAGAACTTTTTAACATAAATCTATACAAAGGAACAGATGTAAAATTCTACATTGTTGAAAATGCTGCCTTCACCGTCGGGGAATTGTACACCGGTCCCCCGCGGGACAGGCGTAATTATTCACCACTATACTAATGAGGAACTGACGGGCACATACTCTATCACAGCAGCAATCGAGCTGCCTGCAGAACTGGACACTGTGAGAAAAAGACAGACATATTGAGAGACAGAGACAATCAAACAAACAGAGAGAGACAGACAGCGAGATAGTAACAAAGAGAGAGAGACAGTGTGAGACTGCGAGGGAGGGTCAGTCTGAGTGAGACAAAGACTCAAACACATACATATACAGAGATATGTGTGTGCTCCATAAAGAGAGAGGCAAAGAGTGATGAAAAGACATATGAAGACAAAGAGAAATAGAGATACAAAGAGAGAGACAGAAAATGAGAGAAATACTCAGCAGGTTAGAGACAGGGACTAACAGATAGGCAGAGAGATCGACAGAGGCAGTAATCTAAGGATTGCTACCAGTGCCACATGCTCGGCAGAGCACGAATCGCAGGATAGCTCAGATGAATACGTGGTTTGAGGAATGGTGCAAGGGGGAGGGATTCAAATTCCTGGGACATTGGAACCGGTGCAGGGGGAGAGGGGAAAGTACTTAACGGACGGTCTGCACCGGGGCAGAAACGGAACCGATGTCCTCGGCAGAGTGTTTGCAAGTGCTGTTGAGGAGGATTTAAACAAAAAAGGAAGTGGGTGGGAATCTGTGCAGGGAGGCAGAGGGAAGTAAAAAGGGGGCAGGAGCAAAAGGTAGGAAGGAAAAAAGCAAGTGTGGAGGTCAGAGAAATCAAGTGCAAATTCAAAAAGGGCCACATTACAACATAATTCAAAAAAGGACAAAGAATGTTTAAAAAAACAAGGCTGAAGGCTCTGAGTATCAATGCGAGTAGCATTCGTCATAAGATGGATGAATTAACTGCGCAGATAGCTGTTAACGGATATGATGTAATTTGGATTACGGAGACATGGCTCCAGGGAGACCAAGGCTGGTAACTCAACATCCAGGGGTATTCAATATTCAGGACGGACAGAGAGAAAGGAAAAGGAGGTGGGGTAGCATTACTGGTTAAAGAGGAGAATCACGCAAGAGTAAGGAAGGATATTAGCTTGGATGATGTAGAATCTATAGGGGTACAGCTGCGAAACACCAAAGGGCAGAAAACGTTAATGGGAGTTCTGTACAGGCTACGGATCAGACTGAATGAGAAAAAAAACTCAAACACATAGATACACAGAGACGTGTTTGCATTGTCCATAAACAGAGGGAGGCAAATAGTGATGGGATGTCAAGAAAAATACAGGTACAAAGAGAGAGACAGATAGAGGCAAAGACAGATAGAGAGAGCGAGACATAGAAACAATAACAAAAAATGATGGAAATACTCATCAGGGTACAGTCATAGAAACATAGAAACATAGAAAATAGGTGCAGGAGTAGGCCATTCGGCCCTTCTAGCCTGCACCGCCATTCAATGAGTTCATGGCAGAAAATTCAACTTCAGTACCCCATTCCTGCTTTCTCGCCATACCCCTTGATCCCCCTAGCAGTAAGGACCTCATCTAACTCCTTTTTGAATATATTTAGTGAATTGGCCTCAACAACTTTCTGTGGTAGAGAACTCCACAGGTTCACCACTCTCTGGGTGAAGAAGTTCCTCCGCATCTCGGTCCTAAATGGCTTACCCCTTATCCTTAGACTGTGACCTCTGGTTCTGGACTTCCCCAACATTGGGAACATTCTTCCTGCATCTAACCTGTCTAACCCCGTCAGAATTTTAAACGTTTCTATGAGGTCCCCTCTCATTCTTCTGAACTCCAGTGAATACAAGCCCAGTTGATCCAGTCTTTCTTGATAGGTCAGTCCCGCCATCCCGGGAATCAGTCTGGTGAACCTTCGCTGCACTCCCTCAATAGCAAGAATGTCCTTCCTCAGGTTAGGAGACCAAAACTGTACACAATACTCCAGGTGTGGCCTCACCAATGCCCTGTACAACTGTAGCAACACGTCCCTGCCCCTGTACTCAAATCCCCTTGCTATGAAGGCCAACATGCCATTTGCTTTCTTAACCGCCTGCTGTACCTGCATGCCAACCTTCAATGACTGATGTACCATGACACCCAGGTCTCTTTGCTCCTCCCCTTTTCCTAATCTGTCACCATTCAGATAATAGTATGTCTCTCTGTTTTTACCACCAAAGTCGATAACCTCACATTTATCCACATTATACTTCATCTGCCATGCATTTGCCCACTCACCTAACCTATCCAAGTCGCTCTGCAGCCTCACAGCATCCTCCTCGCAGCTCACACTGCCACCCAACTTAGTGTCATCCGCAAATTTGGAGATACTACATTTAATCCCTTCATCTAAATCATTAATGTACAGTGTATTCAGCTGGGGCCCCAGCACAGAACCTTGCGGTACCCCACTAATCACTGCCTGCCATTCTGAAAAGTACCCATTTACTCCTACTCTTTGCTTCCTGTCTGACAACCAGTTCTCAATCCATGTCAGTACACTACCCCCAATCCCATGTGCTCTAACTTTGCACATCAATCTCTTGTGTGGGACCTTGTCGATCGCCTTCTGAAAGTCCAAATATACCACATCAACTGGTTCTCCCTTATCCACTCTACTGGAAACATCCTCAAAACATTCTAGAAGATTTGTCAAGCATGATTTCCCTTTCACAAATCCATGCTGACTTGGACCTATCATGTCACCTCTTTCCAAATGCACTGCTATGACATCCTTAAGGGACTAACAGAGACAGGCAAAGACATGGACAGTGATGATGTGAAAATGAAAGACAGTCAGACAGAGAGTCTCAGAGAATCCCTTTGGAACAGAACTGGACACCGTGAGAAAGAGACAGAGACAAACTGAGAAACAGGGACAGACAGAGTGAATCAGAGAGAGGCAGACTGGGAGACAAAACTCAAACACACAAACACATACACAGCTCTCTAAAGAGAGAGAGAGGCAGAGACTGAGCGACACGGATACATTTCACAATTTCATTTCATTATCTGCTCAGAGTGCCACAGAGTCACAGAAAAATGCAAATGCAACAAATGAAAATCGGGTATCACTGAGCAGGATGGGAAAAATCTCTGCTTAATTAAGAAATTACCAGGAGTGGGGTTCAAACCCATGCGGGTATAAACCCATTGGATCTTAAGCCAAAAGCCTTCAGCACTCGGCTATCCTTGTCCTGTCAACGCTTGGACTCAGCGACAGGCAAAGAGAGGCAGACAGACAGATGATGGGAAAGTGTGAGCCAGTCAAGCAGAGAGTCTGAGAGAATCCCATTGGTACTGAACTGGACAACGTGAGAAAGAGACAGATTGAGAGACAGAGACAAACAGAGAAACAGGGACAGACAGAGTGAGTCAGACTGAGAGAGACAAATACTCAAACACACAAACACATACACAGCTCTCTAAAGAGAGAGAGCGGCAGAGACCGAGCGACACAGATACATTTCACAATTTCATTTCATTATCGTTTCAGAATGTCACATAGTTACAGAAAATTGCAGATGCAACAGGTGAAAATCCGGTATCACTGATCAAAATGAGAGGAAATCCGTGTTAAATTAAAGAGATACCAGGAGTGGGGTACGAACCCACGCGGAAAAAACTCATTGAATTTTAAGGCCCACGCCTCAACCACTCGTCCATCCTCATCCTGACAGAATCTGGATCCTGGCTCTGTGAGAATCTGGGCTACAACCCCACCCCCACATACACACACAAACACATAGGTTTTCAGTGAGTATTTAAGAACATTTTTTGTAATATTACACAGGGGCAACTCTTCTATTCTTTTTCGAGTAATGCTCTGGGAACTTTCACATTCACCCGAGGGTGCAGACGGAGCTTCAATTTAACATTTCATCCGAAAGTCAACAGCTTCAACAATGCAAAATTCCCAAATGCTGCACTTGCGTGTTAGCCAACATTGCTCAAGTCTCAGGAATGGGACTTGAACACACAAACTCCTGATAGAGTCAAGAATGCTGCCACTGAACCAAAGTCGATACCAAAGTTCACAACCGTATTATTTTCCGCAAGTCTTTTTAAAAAGTTCCAGGACATACCAAATTCAAGGTGATGATTTCCATAGACAGTTGCACATACACAGAGATATATATATAGATGGACAGACACACAGACACACACACACACACACACACATAACAAAAAATATACATGCACCAACGGACATGCACAGATGCCTCAGACATCTCGCGGGATAGAGAGGCTGAATCACTGTCGCTACTCTGGCTGATTTTTGCGTTTTTCTATCCGTATGTATCGTGAATATTGCAGATTAATAAAAATGAGAAAAAATTGTCAGTGTTGAAAGGTGTGGGACGTTATTCCATCTATCTCAGGATCAGTTTTGCAGAGACCTGGTTAAATTGTGAAATGGAATGAAAAAAAGCTGAGAATCGGAGTCGACAGGATTCAAACCTACGCAAGCATAACTCAATAGATTTTTCGTCCATTGCCTTAACCACGCGACCACGACGACTGTGTCACTGCTTCTTTTAACGTTACTCAGAAAAAATGTAGTCATCCATCTCTGTGCAGCAGACGGCACAGAATCCTGAAAAAGTTTCCGTTCGCTAAAAATTTGGAAGAGGCAATCTCCTCGTCCTGTATTTTTACTGTTCTCTATTTCTCTGTAAATTTTTAATTTGAATCTCCACCAAGAAACAGAAGTAAAATTCTACATTTTGAAAAAATGACCTACCTTCGAGGAATTGAACCCCGGTCTCCCGCGTGGCAGGTAGGGATACGCACACCTATACTAACGAGGAACCAACGTGCATAGGATCTGTCAAAGCAGGAATCGATCTGTGAACAGAACTGGACACCTTGCGAAGGAAACAGACAAATTGAGAGACGGAGACAAACCGACAAACAGGGAGAGACAGACAGCGAGATAGAGACAACAGGGGACAGAAAGTGTGAGACTGAGAAGGAGAGGCAGACTGAGTGAGAAAAAGACTCAAACACAGACATATACAGAGATGTGTGTGTGTGATCTGTAAAGAGAGAGAGGGAAAGAGTGAGAGAAAGACAGTGATAAAGACAGTAACAAGGAAAGAGACAGATAGAGAGAGAGTGACAGGTAGAGAGGGAGAGACAAAGATATAAACAGAAAATGATGGGAATACTCAGCAGGTTAAAGACAGGATCTACCAGAGATAAGCAAAGAGAGACCGACAGGGAGAGACAGAGACAGACAGAGATGATGGGAAAGAGTGAGACAGTCAGACAGAGAGATTGAGAGAATCCCATTGGATCAGAACTGGACACCGTGAGAAAGAGACAGACACATTGAGAGACAGAGACAAACAGGGAAACAGGAAGTGACAGACAGCGAGATAGAGACAAAGAGAGACAGAAAGTTTGAGACTGATAGGGAGGGTCAGACTGAGTGAGACAAAGACACAAATACATACATACACAGAGATGTGTTTGCATGCTCCATAAAGAGAGGGAAGCAAATAGTAATGGAATGACAAGAAAAAGCCATGGACAAAGAGAGAGACAAAGAGGGAGAAAGATCGAGAGAGAGGCAAAGAGACAAAAACAGAAAATGATGGAAATACTCATCAGGTTAAAGACAGGGAATAACAGAGACAGGCAAAGACATGGAAAGAAAGAGATGATGGGAAAGAGAGAGACAGTCAGACAGAGAGTCTGAGAGAATCCCTTTGGAAAAGAACTGCACACCGTGAGAATGAGACAGATTGAGAGACAGAGACAAACAGAGAAAGAGTGACAGACATAGTGAGTCAGAGAGAGACAAAGGCTCAAACATACAAACACATACACAGCTCTCTAAAGAGAGAGAGAGCCAGAGACCGAGCGAAACAGATACATTTCACAATGTCATTGCCTTCTCGGCTCAGAGTGTCAAATTGTTACAGAAAATTGCAGATTCAACAGTTGAAAATCCGCTATTACTGATCATAATGGGAGGAAATGCGTGTTAAATTGAATTGATACCAGGACTGCGGTACGAATCCACACGGGAAAAATCCATTGAATTTTAAGGCCAACGCCTTAAAAACTCGGCCATCCTCGTCCTGTCAGGATCTGGATTCTGTCTCTCTGAGAACCTGGACTTCATCTCCACCCCCTCAGACACACATATACACAGAGGCTTTCAGTGAGCATTTACGAACATTTTTAGTAATATTGACACGGGGGCAACTCTCCTATTCTTTTTCGAGTAATGCTCTGGGACCTTTCACATCTACCCGAGGGTGCAGACGGAGCTTCAATTTCACATTTCATCGAAAGTCAACAGCTTCAACAAAGCAAAATTCCCCAAGTGCTGCACTTGAGTGTTAGCCAATGTCATATGCTCAAGTCTGAGGAGTGGGACTTGAACACACAAACTTCTGATTCAGTCGAGAGTGCTGCCACTGAACCAAAGCCGATACCAAAGTTCACAGCCGTATTATTTTCCCCATTAATTTTTTATAAGTTCCAGGACATACCATATTTATGGTGATGATTTCCACAGACAGCTGCACATACACAGAGACGTATATACAGATAGACAGACACAGACACACACACATACATAACCAAAAATTTACACGCACCATCGGACATGCACAGATGCCTTAGACATATAGAGGAAGAGGCAGGCTGAATCACTGTCGCCACTTTGGCTGATTTTTGCGTTTAATATCCGGATGTATCGTGAATATTGCAGATTAATAAAAATGTGGAAAAAAATGTCAGTGTTGAAAGGTGTGGGACGTTCTTCCATCTGTCTCAGGATCACTTTTGTCGAGACATGGTTAAATTGTGAAATGGAATGAAAAATGCTAAAAAATCATAATCGGCAGGATTCGAACCCCTTCGTTGGAAAACCCAATGGATTTCTAGTCCATCGCCTTAACCACTCGGCCACGACTGCTGCATCTGTGCATCCGAAGACGTGACTGAGAAAAAAAACTCAGTCATCCATATCTGTGCAGCAGACGGTCAAAGAATCCTGAAAAATTCTCCATTTGGTAAATATCTGCAAGAGGCAATCACCTCTACCTGTATTACTCCTGTTCTATATTGCTCTGGAACTTTTTAATATGAATCTTTTCCAAGAAACATTAGTAAAATTCTACATTTTGAAAAAACTGCCCTCCATCAGGGAATTGAATCCCAGTCGCCCACGTGACAGGCGGGGATACTCACCACTATATTAACGAGGAACTGATGAAGAGCAGTTCTGTCAAAGCAATATTCGAGCTGTGAACAGAACTGGACACCATGAGAAGTCGACAGACACATTGAGAGACAGAGACAAACCAACAAACAGGGAGAGACAGACAGCGAGATAGAGACAACGAGGGACAGCAAGTGTGAGACTGAAAAGGAGAGGCAGACTGAGTGAGAAAAATATTCTCAAACACATACATATACAGAGATCTGTGTGTGTGATTTATAAAGAGAGAGACGGAAAGAGTGAGAGAAAGACAATGATAAAGAGAGTGACAAGGAGAGAGACAGATAGAGAGAGAGCGACAGATAGAGAGAAAGACAAAGATATAAACAGAAAATGTTGGACATTCTCAGCAGGTTAGAGACAGGAACTACCAGCATCAGGCAAAGAGAGATAGACAAGCAGAGACATAGATAGACCGAGATGATGGGAAATAGTGAGACAGTCAGACAGAGAGATTGAGAGAATCCCATTGGAATACAACTAGACACGGTGAGAAAGAGACAGACACATGGAGCAATAGAGAAAAACAGGGAAACAGGGAGAGAAAGACAGCGAGATAGAGACAGAGAGAGACAGAAAGTTTTAGACTGAGAGGGAGGGTCAGACTGAGTGAGACAAAGACTCAAACACATACATATACAGAGTTGTGTGTGTGTGATCTATAAAGAGAGAGAGAGGGAAAGAGTGAGAGAAAGACAGGGACAAAAGAGAGACAAAGAGGGAGACAGATAGAGAGAAAGACAAATAGAGAGAGAGATACATAGAGACAAAAACATAAAATGATGAAAATACTCATCAGGTGAGAGACAGGGACTAACAGAGACAGGCAAAGGCATGGACAGACAGAGATGATGGGAAAGCGAGAGCTAGTCAGACAGAGAGTCTGAGAGAATCCCATTGGAACACAACTGGACACCGTGTGAAAGAAGCAGATTGAGAGACAAAGACAAACAGAGAAATAGTGACAGACAGAGTGAGACTCAAACACATACACAGCTCTCCAAAGAGAGAGTGAGGCAGAGACTGAGCGACACAGATATATTTCACAATTTTATTTCATTATCTGCTCAGAGTGTTACCGAGTTACAGAAAAATGCAAATGCAACAGATGAAAATCGGGGTTCACTGAACAGGATTGAAAAAATCTCTGTTCAATTAAGGAATTACCAGGAGTGGGGTTCGAACCCACGCGGGTATAAACCCATTGGATCTTAAGCCCAACGCCTTAACCACTCGGCCATCCTGGTCCTGTCAACACTTGGACTCTGTCTCTATGAGAATCTGGGCTTCAACTTCACCCCCACAGAAACACACAAACATACCGGGTTTCAGGGAGCATTTTCGAACATTTTTCATCATATTGACACGGGCGCAACTCTCCTATTCTTTTTCGAGTAAAGCTCTGGGAACTTTCACATCCACCCGAGGGTGCAGACGGAGCATCAATTTAACATTTCATCCGAAAGTCAACAGTTTCAACAATGTAAAATTTCCCAAGTACTGCATTTGAGTGTCAGCCAAGATAATGTGCTCAAGTCTCAGAAGTGAGGCTGACACACACAACATCCTGATCAGTCGAGAATGGAGCCACTGAAACAAAGCTGATACCAAAGATCACAACCGTATTATTTTCTCCAAGTTTTTTAATATTTCCAGGACATTCGAAATTCATGGTGATGATTTCCATCGACAGTTGCACATACACAGAGACATACATACAGATAGACATACACAGACACACACACACACAATAACCAAAAATATACACGCATCAACATAGCAATATAGAAATTAATTGCAGGATCAGGCCATTCGGCCCTTCGAGCTTGCACCACCATTCAATAAGATCATGGATTATCATTCAACCTCAGTAACCCTTTCCTGCTCTCTCTCCATACCCCTTGATCCCTTTAGCCGTAAGGGCCATATCTAACTCCCTTTTGAATATATTTAACAAACTGGTCTCAACAATTTTCTGCGGTAGAGAATGCCACAGTTAACCACTCTCTGAGTGAAGAAGTGTCTCCTCATCTCGGTCCTAAATGCCTCACCCCTTATTCTTTGACTGTGACCCTTGGTTCTCTAACTCCCCAGCAATGGGAACATTCTACCTGCCTCTCAGCTGTCCAATCTCGTCAGAATTTTATATATTTCTATGAGAGCACCTCTCATTCTTCTGAACTCCAGTGGATACCAGCACAGTTGATCCAGTCTCTCCTCATATGTCAGTCCTCCCATCCCCGGAATCAGTCTGGTGAACCTTCGCTGTACTCCCTCAATAGCAAGGACGTCCTTCCTCAGATTTGGAGAACAAAACTGAACACAATATTCCAGGTGTGGCCTCACCAAGACCCTGTGTAATTGCAGTAAGACCTCCCTGCACCTATATAGAAATCCTCTTGCTCTGACGGCGAACATGCCATTTGCCTTCTTCACCGCCTGGTGCACCTGCCTGCCAACAATCAATGACTGATGCACCTTGACACCCAGATCAAGATATACACAGAGTGCTTTAGACAAATAGATGGATAGACAGGCAGGGTCACTGTTGCTACTTTGGCTGGCTTTTGCTTTTTTCTATCCGTATGTATCGTGAATATTGCAGATTAATTAAAGAAAGAAAACAGCGGCTGCGTTGAAAGGTGTGGGACGTTCTTCCATCTATCTCAGAATCAGTGTTGCATGGACCTGGTTAAATTGTCAAACAGAATGAAATATGCTGAGAAACATCGTCGGTAGGATTCAAATCTACGCGGAGAAACCCGAATGGATTTTTAGTCCATTGCCTTAACCACTGGGCCACGACTACTGGCTCGCTGCATTGTTAAATGTTACTCAGATAGAACTCAGACGTCCATCTCTGTGCAGCAGACGGCCGCAGAATCGTGAAAAAGTCACCGTTTGCTAAAAATCTGGAAGAGGCAATCTGCTCTTGCTGTCACTGCTTTCCAAATGCACTGCTATTTCATCTTTAATAATTGATTCCTACATATTCCCCACTACTGATGTCAGGCTAACCGGTTATAATTATCCGTTTTCTATCACCCTAATGTGATGTTACATTAGCTACCATCCAGTCCATACGAACTGATCTAGAGTCGATAGACTGTTGGAAAATGATCATCAATGCATCCGCTATTTCAAGGGCCACTTCCTTAAGTACTTTCCAATGCAGACTATCAAGCCCCGGGAATTTATCGACCTTCAATCCCATTAATTTCCCCAACACAATTACCTGACTAATAAAGATTTCCTTCAGTTCCTCCTTCTCGCTAGATCCTCGGTGCCCAATATTTCTGGAAGGTTATGTGTGTCTTCCTTCGTGAAGACAGAACCAAAGTAATTGTTCAACTGGTCTACCATTTCTTTGTTCCCCATTATAAATTCGCCTGAATCTGACTGCAAGTGACCTGCGTTTGTCTGCTCTAATCTTTTTGTCTTCACATATCTATAGAACTTTATTATGTTCCCAGCAAGCTTCCTCTCATAATCTATTTTCCCCCTCCTAATTAAACCCTTTGTCCTCCTCTGCTGAATTCCAAGTTTCTCCAAGTCCTCAGGTTGCGACTTTTTCTGGCCAATTTATTTGCTTCTTCCTTGGATTTAACACTATCCTTAATTTCCCTTGTTAGCCACGATTGAGCCACCTTCCCCGTTTTATTTTTACTCCAGACAGGGAAATACAATTGTTGAAGTTCATCCATGTGATCATTAAATGTTTGTCATTGCCTATCCACCGTCAACCCTTTAAGTATCATTCGCCAGTCTATTCTAGCCAATTCACGTCTCATACGATCGAAGTTACCTTTCCTTATGTTCAGGACCCTAGTCTCTTAATTAACTGTGTCACTCGCCACCTTAATGAAGAATCCTTCCTTATTATGGTCACTCTTCGCCAAGAGGCCTCGCACAACAAGATTGCTAATTAGTCCTTTCTCATTACACATCCCCCAGTCTAGGATGGCCAGCCCTCTAGATGGTCCCCAACATATTGGTCGAGAAACACATCCTCAGTACGCTCGAGGAAATCCTCCTCCACCGTATTGCTTCTTGTTTGTTTCGCCCAATCTACATGTAGAGTAAGGTCACCCTTGATAACTGTTGTATCTTTATGGCACGCATCCCTTATTTCTTGTTGGATGCTGTCCCCAACCTCACTACTACTGTTTGCTGATCTGTACACAACTCCTCTAGCGTTTTCTTCCCTTTGGTATTCAGCAGCTCCACCCACACATGTTTCCCATCATCCAAGCTAATGTTGTTCCTGACTATTGCCTTAATTTCCTCTTTAACCAGCAACGCTACCCCACTACCTTGTCATTTCTGTCAATGCTTCCTGAATGTTGAATTCCCAGCCTTGGTCACCCTGGAGCTATGTCTCCGTCATGCCAATTATATCTTATTCAGTAATAGCTGCTTGTGCAGTTAATTCGTCCACCTTATTACGAATACTCCTCGCAATGAAGGACAGAGCCTTCAGGCTTGTTATTTTAACACATTTTGACCCATAGAATTTGGCTGTAAAGTGGCCCTATTTGATTTTTGCCATGGGTTTCTCTGCCCTCCAACTTTACTTTTATTCTTTCGCTTCTGTGCCCATTCTACTTCCCACTATCTCCCGTCGCCCTGCCATATTACTTTAAACCCTCACCAACAACACTCGCAAACACTCCCCCTTGGACATTGGTTCTGGTCCTGCCCAGGTGCAGACCTTCCGGTTTAGATCTGGTCCCACCTCCCCCAGAACCGGTTCCAAAGTCCCAGGAACTTGAATCCCTCCCATCTGCAACACATTTCAAGTCATGTATTTATCTGAGCTATCCTGCGATTCCTGCTCCGACTAGCAGGTGGCACTGGTTGCAATCCTGAGTTTGCGACCTTTGAGGTCCGACTTTTTAATTTAACTCTGAGCTCCCTTAATTCAGCTTGTAGGTCCTCAGACAGAGTGAATCAGAGAGTGACAGAGTCTCAAACACATAAAGATATACAGGCCTCTCAAAGACAGAGAGTGAGAGGCACAGATACATTTCACAATCCCATTTCTTTGTCAGTTGAGAGTGTGACAGAGTTACAGATTCAACAGAAGGCATTCGGATATCACTGAGCAGGATGGGAGAAAATCGGTGTTAAATTCAAGAGTTACCAGGAGTGGGCTTCGAGCCCACGCGGGTATAAAGCCATTAAATCTTAAATGCAACGATTTATACACTCGGCAATTCTGGACTTGTGACCCTTCACATTCTGTCCCTGTGAGAATCTGGGCTTGAGCTCCACCCTCATCGACACACGCATACACACAGGTTTTCAGTGAGCATTTCACAATATTTATATAAAAGTGACACGGGGACAACTCACTGCTCTTTATCGAATAATGCTGTCGGAACTTTCACATTCACCCGAGGGTGCAGACGGTGGTTCAATTTAATATTTCATCCTAAAGTCAACAGCTTCACCAATGCAAAATTCCGCAAGTACTGCACTTGAGTGTCAGATAAGATTATATGCTCAAGTCTCAGGAGTGGGACTTGAAGTCGAAAATGCTGCCGCTGAACCAAAGCCGATATCAAATGTCACAACCGTATTATTTTCCCCAAGTCTTTTTAAAAATTTCCAGGACATACCAAATTCATGGTGATGATATCCACAGACAGTTGCACATGATACATACAGATAGACAGACACAGAGACACACACACACATAACCAAAAATATACACGCACCAACGGACATACACAGAGTGCCTTCGACATAAAGAGGGATAGAAAGGCTGAATCACTGTCGCTAATTTGGCTGATTTTTACGTTTTCCTATCCGTTTGTATCGTGAATTTTGCAGATTAATGAAAATGAGAAAAAAATGTCAGTGTTGAAAGGTGTGGGACGTTATTCCAGCCAACTCATGATCCGTTTTGCATGGATCTGGTTAAATTGTAAAATGGAATGGAAAATGCTGAAATCGGTAGTTGGCAGGATCGACCCTGCGCGGGGAAACCCCAATGGGTCTTTTAGGCCATCGCCTTAACCACCCAGGCACGACTATTGGGTTTCTGCCTCTTTAAATGTTCCTCAGATAAAACTCAATCATCCATCTCTCTGCATCAGAACACCACAGAGTCCTGAAAAAGTCTCCGTTTCCTAAAAATCTTGAAGAGCCAATCTCCTCTTGCTGTATTTTTACTCTTCTATGTTGCTCTGGAACTTTTAATATGAATCTATACAGAATAACAGAAGTATAATTCTACATTTCGAAAATGCTTCCTCCCGCGTGACAGGCGGGGATACTCACGACTATACTAATGAGGTACTGACGGGTGTAGATTTTGAGATAGCAGGAATCGAGCTGTGAAAAGAGGTGGACACCATGAGAAAGAGTCAGACACGTTGAGAGACAGACACAAAAAGAGAAACAGGGAGAGACAGACAACGAGCTAGAGAAATAGAGAGAGAGCAAGTGTGAGACTGAGAGGGATAGGCAGACTGAGTGAGACAAAGACTCAAACACACACATACACAGAGATGTGTGTGTGTGTGTGCTCCAAAAAGAGAGGGAGGCAAATAGTAATGGAAAACCAGAGACAAAGAAAAAGACATGGACAAAGGGAGCGACAAAGAGAGAGAGAGATAGAGAGAGAGAAGATAGAGAGAGAGAGAGACACAGATAAACACAGAAAATGATGGAAATATTCAACAGGTTAGAGACAGGGTCGAACAGAGACAGGCAAAGAGAGACAGACAGGCAGAGACATGGACAGACAGTAATGATGGGAAAGAGAGCGACAGTCAGACAGAGAGGCTGAGAGAATCCCTTTGGAACAGAACTGGACACTGTGAGAAAGACACGGGCAGATTGAGAGACCGAGACAAACAGAGAAACAGGGAGAGACCGAGTGAGTCAGAGCGAGGCAGAGTGAGGGAGACAAAGACTCAAACACGCAAACACATGCACAGATCTCTAAAGAGACAGAGGTAGAGAGTGAGGCAGAGACTGAGAGACACAGATACATTTCACGATTCCATTTCTTTATCGGTTCAGAATGTCATAGAGTTACAGTAAAATGCAGATTCAACAGATTCTTACTGCAGTTGTACAGGGCCTTGGTGAGGCTTCATCTGGAATATTGTGTTCAGTTTTGGTCTCCTAATCTGAGGAAGGACGTTCTTGCTATTGAGGGAGTGCAGCGAAGGTACACTAGACTGATTCCCGGGATGGCTGGACTGTGATATGGGGAGAGACTGGATCAACTGGATTTTTATACATTGGAGCTTAGAAGGATGAGAGGGGTTTCATAGAAACATAAAGATTCTGTCGGGACGGGACAGGTTAGATGCGTGTAGCTTGTTCCCGATGTTGGGAAAGTCCAGAACCAGGGACACAGCCTTCGGGCAGCCATGTCAACGTGGTGCCAATTATATCATATTCATTAATTGCTGCCTGCGCAGTTAATTCGTCCACCTTATTACGAATACACCTCACGTTGAGGCACAGAGCCTTCAGGCTTATCTTTTTAACAACTTTGTCCCTTTAGACTTTAGCGATAATGTGGCACTTTTTGAAAGGAATGACAAGGGTGTATGCGGTTACAGGAAGATGTGAGGGGAAACAAACATAATATGAGGGGAAGAGTACATCCGCGATGGACCAGTATGAGATCAAAAAGAATGGAAATATAAGGGGAATATCTTGATCCGTATGTCGGAGAGGAGGAAGCCTAATTATAGGTCCTCACCCTCTGGGAGACGGGAGAAGGATAGATGCGGGTTTGACAATACTACGGAAGGATGTGTCATTGGAATATACCCTGCCCGAACCGAACCCACACATTATACCTATCAAGGGCGAGGAGAATATTGTGTGGTAACTAGCCTGGGAACTTACGTTATTCCAAGACAATCGGTGTCAGTGGGAAGAGCAAGCATGACAGGCCAGGAAGACAATGACATGAAATCTAAGCGGTGAGATTAAGCAAGATATTGATCTTTACATGTAAGAGCAAGCACAATCAATTCCCCTGTTACTTGAAGATTTAATTGAGCTCAAGAAATAACGTTAAAAGATATTAAGAGCTGAAGGATAAAGCAAAAGAACTGGACAGTGAAATGAAGGATAACCTGAAAAACCCGCCTTGGTACTTGAGATTAGACATCCCTGGATAACGATCCTTTCAAATAACCTAGTGGCAGTACAGATAGTAATTGCCTTGAGTTACTATCTTGTTATGTAATAAGTGCAAAGACAGGCGAGGCTTACCCGAGCAAAGTTAAAAGATAGGGATCAGTATTATATCCCATGTGTTAGTCCTAGTGTAGCTGATCGTGGTGTTGATGCTCCTGGGAGACTGTGCAGGCAGATACAAGAGACGCAGAAAGAAGAGATTGGCCAAGGCCCGTAACCAAGAATGCAGAAAGCCTTTGCGAGATCCAAAGAAGGTTAATCAATCAAAAAGACGGCATGAATACCTTATCTGAATCGTGAGTGTCCCAATCTTATTGCCTGATCAATGAAATCGAGGCGGGAGACACACGAATCAAGACAGAATAAGGCAGGGAAAGGAAAATTGTTGTTCATGGTGGGATATTTTTAAGGGCTGTGCAGTCCTCAAATTGATGTGGCATTCAATTGTGATAATAATGGTAGTGGAAGAGATATGTATCGTGATCCAACTATATCTGATGTGTAAGATCAGAGAGATATACAACCACGTGGTTCTAGCCGAACAGCAAACAACCTTGTTAATTGTGTAATGTAGGCATGATAGCGAGGCGAATAACTTTGTAATGCATGAGGGAAACAGCCAAGACCCCCGAGCTTATGCACTGTATGTACAAAAAGAAATATAAGTGGCGTGCCAATATCCCAGGGAAATGGTCAGGGGTAGTATGTAAAGACTCCGCAAAAGATGGAACTACAATGATCCCAGGGATATTGTCTTGATATCACCATTTCCAGCAGATGGATCAGAACATATATGTGGTCAGCTGATTATTGAGAAATAATCAGGGACCAACAGGGGGGGACTGAAAGGGCAGATTACAAATTGTAATTACAATTAATAACAATAATTGTGATGTTTTAAAATGGAGTTAACAGGTTTTTAAAATGGATCCCACAGCCTGTTTTTCAGATGTGGGAAGCATGTGTGGGATGCCTTCCACATAGGAGCAGATGTTCCAATTCATAGACCAAAGGGAGCTGGGCACGGACACAGATAACATAGAATTTGAATTTTATAGCAAGATAATAGTTAAATTTAAAAAATCATAACAACATGTATTTGCATTTAATAATTAAGGCATATAGAAGCCAGATTGGAGGAATCGCTGTACCAATCATTCATGTATTAATCAATCAGCATGTATTAATTGTAACTTGCGTAATTATGTAATGCTATAATCTGAAACTGTATAACTTAAGATGCCTTTGGCAGTATCTTCGAGGATTCCTTCAAGGATAGCTCCCCTGCCGGCTTGTATTAATAAAACCTGCATTTAGTTTAAGGCTAACAGAATCCGAGTGGTGGTATAAAGTTAACCCTAACAAGGTTAGAGAGATAGGGAGAGTTGTTGGGGCTCGAGGAGTTTAGAGAGATATGGAGAGGTATAGGGCTGGAGGGGGTTACAGAGATATGGAGGGGAGTCAGGCTGGAGGAGGGTGCAGAGATATGGAGGGGTGTAGGGGCTGGAGGAGGTTGGAGATAGGGAGGGGTGTAGGGGCGGGAGGAGGTTCGAGATAGGGAGGGGCGGGGCCATCGAGGGATTTGAACACGAGGCTGAGAATTTTAAAATCAGCGCCTCGCTGGGGCCGAGGAGGAAGAAGTGCAGGAACACACCCCCCTCATTACCTACCCTGCACTAACCCCCATCATCTTTGGACTTTCAGAAGGCTTTCGACAAGGTCCCACACAAGAGATTAATGTGCAAAGTTAAGCACATGGGATTGGGGGTAGTGTGCTGACATGGATTGAGAACTGGTTGTCAGACAGGAAGCAAAGAGTAGGAGTAAATGGGGACTTTTCAGAATGGCAGGCAGTGACTAGTGGGGTACCGCAAGGTTCTGTGCTGGGGCCCCAGCTGTTTACACTGTACATTAATGATTTAGACGAGGGGATTAAATGTAGTATCTCCAAATTTGCGGATGACACTAAGTTGGGTGGCAGTGTGAGCTGCGAGGAGGATGCTATGAGGCTGCAGAGCGACTTGGATAGGTTAGGTGAGTGGGCAAATGCATGGCAGATGAAGTATAATGTGGATAAATGTGAGGTTATCCACTTTGGTGGTAAAAGCAGAGAGACAGACTATTATCTGAATGGTGACAGATTAGGAAAAGGGGAGGTGCAAACCGACCTGGGTGTCATGGTACATCAGTCATTGAAGGTTGGCATGCAGGTACAGCAGGCGGTTAAGAAAGCAAATGGCATGTTGGCCTTCATAGCGAGGGGATTTGAGTACAGGGGCAGGGAGGTGTTGCTACAATTGTACAGGGCCTTGGTGAGGCCATACCTGGAGTATTGTGTACAGTTTTGGTCTCCTAACCTGAGGAAGGACATTCTTGCTATTGAGGGAGTGCAGCGAAGGTTCACCAGACTGATACCCGGGATGGCGGGACTGACCTATCAAGAAAGACTGCATCAACTGGGCTTGAATTCACTGGAGTTCAGAAGAATGAGAGGGGACCTCATAGAAACGTTTAAAATTCTGACGGGGTTAGACAGGTTAGATGCAGGAAGAATGTTCCCAATGTTGGGGAAGTCCAGAACCAGGGGACACAGTCTAAGGATAATGCGGAAGCCATTTAGGACCGAGATGAGGAGGAATTTCTTCACCCAGAGAGTGGTGAACCTGTGGAATTCTCTACCACAGAAAGTTGTTGAGGCCAATTCACTAAATATATTCAAAAAGGAGTTAGATGAATTCCTTACTACTAGGGGAATCAAGGGGTATGGTGAGAAAGCAGGAATGGGGTACTGAAGTTGCATGTTCAGCCATGAACTCATTGAATGGCGGTGCAGGCTAGAAGGGCCGAAAGGTCGACTCATGCACCTATTTTCTATGTTTCTATGTTTCTATATGTTAAATCACCTGGAATGTCAGGGACACTCCTCCCCCTCTCTCTTGGTATTTATCTGCTCACTGCCTCATTCAAAGCTTATCTCCTATTGACAGTCCGTGTGAGAGCCTTCGTTGTCCCAGAATTACTCCCCATGGACACCGACTGACCTTCCCTGTGCCTCCGCCGCTCCCCTCCTTTTCCGTGATGGCCGACAAATGCAGGTTGTGTTCCGGTCAGCAAGCAAAAAATCGGGGCAGCGCGGGGGGAGGGCTCGTATAAATTAAAACACGTGGTGGGCCGGTTAGGGATTGGGGGGTTGGGGGGGGCGGGCCGTGTCCGGCCCACACGCCATATGTTTGACACCCCTGATCTACCCTGTTAAGCAATGTAAGAATTTTGTATGTTTTAAAATGAGATCACCTCTCATTCTTCTAAACTGCAGAGAATATAGGCCGAGTCTACTCAATCTCTGCTCACAGGACAATCCCCCATCCCAGGAATCAATCTGGTGAACCTTCGTTCCAATCCTCAATGGCAAGTACATCCGTCCTTCGGTAAGCAATCAAAAATGTACACAATAATCCAGGTGTAGTCTCACTAGGGCCCTATATAATTGCAGTAAAACGTCCAAGAGCAAGTTATTATTTAAATGGAGAAAGGTTGCAAAGTGCAATGGGACCTGGGGGTACTTGTGCATGAAACACAAAAGGATAGTATGCAGGTACAGCAAGTGATCAGGAAGGCCAATGGTATCTTGACCTTTATTACAAAGGGGATGTAGTATAAAAGTGGGGAAGTCTTGCTACAGCTATAAACATTTTTGGTGAGGCCACACCTGGAAAACTGCGTGCAGTTTTGGTTTCCATATTTATGAAAGGATATAATTGCTTTGGAGGCAGTTCAGAGAAGGTTCACTAAGTTGATATAAGGGATCAGCAGGTTGACTTATGAGGAAAGGTTGAGCAGTTTGGGCCTCCACTCATTGGAATTCAGAAGAATGAGAGGTGATCTTATCGAAACGTGTAAGGTTATGAGGGGGCTTGACAAGGTCGATGCAGAGCTGATGTTTCCACTGATGGGGGAGACTCAAACTAGAGGGCATGATCTTAGAAGAAGGTGCCGCCCATTTAAAACAGATGAGGAGGAATTTCTTCTCTCAGAGGGTTGTAAATCGGTGGAACTCGCTGCCTCAGAGAGCTGTGGAAGCTGGGACATTAAATAAATTTAGGACAGAAATAGTTTCTTAAATGATAAGGGGTTATGGGGAGCAGGCGGGTAAGTGGAGCTCTGTCTATGATCAGATCAGCCATGATCTTATTGAATGGCGGAACAGGCTTGATGGGCCGTATGGCATACTCCAGTTCCTATTTCTTATGTTCTTATGTTTACTATTATCCTCAAATCCTCTTGTAATAAACAACATATCACTTGGTTTCTTAATTGCTTGCTGTACCTGCATATTAACTTTCAGTGATCCGTGTACAGGTACACCAAGGTCCATCTGAACACAAACATTTCCCAATCTCTCACCAATTCAAGTAGCTGTTTCCAGTCCAATTTGGCTAAATCACATCTCAGCTTAGTAAAATTGGCTTTCCCCCAATTGAGAACTTTTATTCCTGGTCCATCTTTGTCCTTTTCCATAACTACCCTAAATCTAATTGCACCAATGCTCACCCACTGATAGCCCTTCCACCTGCCCAGCTTCAGTCCCTAATATTATGTCCAAAACTCCCCCTCTCTTGTTGGGCTTGCTACGTACTGGCTAAAAGGTTCAGCTGGTTGCTGACCCCTCTGCGAAGGGAAATAGATCCTTCCTATCCACTCGACCAAGGCCCCTCATTACTTGATACACCTCATTAACGTCTGCCCTCAGCCTCCTCTGTTCCAAAGAAAACAAACTATTAAGAGGGTTGATGGGATAGAGGAGGGTATAGAGATAGGGATGGATGAGACCCTGGAGAGATTTGAACAAGAGAAGGTGTATTTTAAAGGCTGATGCCACCAGCCATCTCGCCCATCACAGAATGTGACTCGCTACCAACAGGAAGAATGTTACGTTAACTACTACAAATGCATAATGAGAGGAAATCAATCTCTGTCCCTTTAGCTAACAGTGACATGGAAAGAGGGAAATGAACGACCTTTAAATACCTGGTCCACTTGGCACTGAAGTGTCTGAAACTCATAATAGGAACTCATAAATAGAAATAAAATACTGACAGATGTTAAACTGTTTTGTTGACAAAATAAATCTTGATTTAACTTTTAAAAGATAAATTGTTTAACAGGGGTTCACACAGACTCACCTGATAGGCCGACTCAGGATCCACCCCTCAAGCACCGCGATTGGTTGCAGGACACGCTGCTCCCTTGGCCCTCCGGTCTCTGAGCTCTCTTCCTGTTGGTTCCCAGGGCAATCATTCACCACTCATCAACATTACACTGCCAGATTAAGTTGAGGGTCTCGGAGGAAGAAATAAAATGAGGCCGTGAATCTGAGTTAAGAAATAAAATTTAAAAAGCATGATTAATTGAATGAGGAGAGACAATATAAATGAAAGGGTACAATCCAAAAGGGGCTGCATGAACAGTGAGACCTATGTGGCAAAATCGCTGAAGTGACAGGAAAGGTTGGGAAAGCAGTTTAAAAAAGCTTGCAGGATCATGGGCACCACAGAGTAGAAAAGCAAGGAGGTTATGATGAACCTTTGTAAAACACTGGTTCGGCCTCAACTGGAGCATGTGTCCAATTCTGGGCTCCGCCCATTGAGATGGGATACCCTTAGAAAGGGTGCAGAAAAGATTGACAAGAATGATTCACGAGATGAGGGACTTCAGTTATGTGGATTGACTGGAGAAGCTGGGGTTGTTCTCCTTGGAGCAGAGAACGTTGAGAGGAGAATTGATAGAGGTTTCCAAAATCATGAGGGATCTGGACAGAGGAGATAGAGAGATACCGATCCCATTGGTGGAAGGGTCAAGAACCAGAGGAGACTGATTTAAGGTGGATGCGCAGAAGAACCAAAGGCGATGTAAGAAAAATCTATTTCATGCAGCGAATCGTCAGGATCTGGAATGCACGGCCTGAAAGGATGGTGGAGGCAGACTCAATCACAGCTTTCAAAAGGGAATTGGATAAGTATCTGAAAGAAAACATTTGCAGGACTGGGGGGAAGTGCGGGCAGTGGGACTAGCTGGGAGCCGGCAAGGGCTCGATGGGCCGAATGGCCTTCTGTGTTGTAACCATTGTCTGATTGTGTGAGAAGAACGACTCTGTTTCCTGACTCAATCTAAAGTCTTCCTGATTGTGAGCACCTCTGTTAAACCTGTCTATCTCCGCCTTAAATATATTCAATGATCCAGCCTCCACAGCTCTCTGGGGCCGAGAATTCCACAGGTTTGCAAGAAGAAATTCCTCCTCATCTCATTTTTAAATGGTCTGAGGAGAAAGGCTGCATTTGTAAATAGAACATGATTTACTGGGATTGCTTTGGGCCCTGAACCATGTTCATTCTGGCAGCTCTTGTTTGTTGCTGATTATTTTAATAGCCCCTATATATGGGCTGGAGATTAATATCTTGTATAAATGTTGAACAAATTATCTTCGTTTCAAACACAGTGTGTCGAATATTTGATTCATCCATGATCAGAGGAGACGAAATGATGTTCTGTTACCGACTGTTCCATTTTAGTGCTTTTTCTTAATCTAACTTATATCACTTCTCACCTAGTTCACCTTCTATTATATCAAACCCCAAACTTGTCCCGTTTGAGTACATGAGTTGTAATTGTAGTAGACTTAACTGCAGTGTCTTACTTTAATCTCAGCTGAAATCCTTTGAGCCGCCCCTTTATTGAACTGCCTTGCAAAAGGTCTGAAATCCGTTACTTTCTGTAACCTGGTTTTGGAACCGATTGAATTTTAAAATGCATTCACACATTTTGCACGTGATAGCCTGTGAAATATTCTGATATTTGTAATTGTCATTGTCACAAACTCAGCTCTCTAGCCACCGACTCAATCCCTCTCCCCAACTTGTGTCTGTGCCAAAACCGGACTGTTTGCGAACTTGGTGCCATATTTAACCCTGAAGTATGTTTTTAACCACATATCCACAGCATAATTAAGAATGCATATTTCCACCTCTGTAACATCGCCCTTGCCTCACCTCATCCGCTGCTGACCCCTCATCCCTGCCTTTCTTACTTCTGGATTTGACTATTACAACACACTCCTGCCACATTCTCACCTGCATAAACTAGAGTTGTTCCAAAATTCGGTTGCCCGTGCCCTAACTCTCACCAAGTCCAGCTCACCCATCAGCCCTGTGCTCGTTGAACTACATTGGCTTCTGGTTCAGCAACGCCTTGATTTCAAAATTCTAATACTTATTTTCAAAACTCTCCATGGCCTCACCCCTCCCGAGCTCTGTAAACTCCTCCAGCCCCAACCAGCACCACACCGCCACCTCCCCACCGCCCCGACCCCACGCCGCCCACCCATGAGATATCTATCTTCCTGAGCATCCCTGATTATAATTGGTGGCTGTGCCTTCTGTTGTCCAGGCCCCAAGTTCTTGAGAACCCAGCCTAAACCTTTCTGTCTAACCTGTGCAGTACCTGCCCTGGCAGATCCTGATGGGATACTGCAGAGCAAGCTTTTCTCTCTTATCGAATCCATGCTGCATCTTTCCACGGAGTGTTTGATAGGAGAGTGTAGGGTGAACTTTTCTCATATCTAACCCGTGTTGTTCCTCCTTTGGGTGTGTTTGATGGGATGGTGTAGAGGGCGATTTACTCTGTATCTAACCCATGCTTTACCTGTCCTGGAAGTGTTTGATGGACACTGTCGGGGGAGCTTTACAGTGTATGTTACCTGTGCTGCACCTGCACTGGGAGTGTTTGATAGGACAATGTCGCAGGAGTTGTACTCTATATCTAACCCATGCCGTAACTGCGATGGGAGTGTTTGATGGATCAGTCTATGGGAGCTTTACACTCTGACTAACCCATGTGCCTATTGTGCGAGTGTTTGATGGGACAGTGTAGAGGGAGATTAACTCTGTATCTAACCAATGATGTACCTACCCTGGGACTGTTTGGGACAGGCTAGAGGGTGATTTAACCTTCAATATCCAAGGCTGTATCTACCTGAGAATGTCTGGTGAGACATTGTAGAGGGAGCTTTACTCTGTATCTAACCTGTGTTGTCATCATCATCATCATCATCATAGGTAGTCCCTCGAAATCCAGGAAGACTTGCTTCCACTCCTGAAGTGAGTTATTTGGTGGCTGAACCGTCTAATACGAGAGCCACAGACTCTGTCACAGGTGGAACAGATAGTCGTTGAAGGAAGGGGTGATTGGGTGCAGCACGCTCTTTCCACTACCTGCACTTGTTTTGTGCATGCCCTTGGCGATGAGACTCCGGGATGCACTTCCTCCACTTAGGGTGGTCTTTGGGCAGGGACTCCCAGATGTCAGTGGGTATCTCGCACTTTATCAGGGAGGCTTTGAGGGTGTCCTTGTAACGTTTCCGCTGCCCACCTTTGGCTCATTTTCCGTGAAGAAGCTCCGCATAGAGCACTTGCTTTGGGAGTCTCGTGTCTGGCATGCGAACTATGTGGTCTGCGTAGCGGAGCTAATCGAGTGTGGTCAGTGCTTCAATGCTGGGGACGTTAGCGTGGACGAGGACGCTGATGTTGGTGTGCCTGTACTGCCAGGTGATTTGTAGGATTTTGCGGAGACATCGTTGGTGATATATCTCCAGCGAGAAAAATTGTCTACTGTACATTGTCCATGCCTCTGAGCCATACAGGAGGGCGGGTATTAATACAGCCCTGTAGACCATGAGATTGGTTGTACCTGCCCAGGGAAAGGTTAATGAGACAGTGAAGAGGAAACTTTACTCTGTCCCTAACCCGTGTTGTGTCTGTCCTGGGAGTGTTTGATGGGACAGTGTACAGGGAGCTTTACTCTGTATCTCACCCGTGCTGCACCTGCCCCGCGAATATCCGCTGGAATAGTATAGAGGGAGATTTTCTCTACATCTAACAGGAGCTGTATCTGCCCTGGAATGGCTGGGACAAGTTACAGGGAGATGTAGTCTGTGTCTAACCTGTGCTGTACTTGCACTGGAAACGTTTGGTGGAACAGTATAGAGGGAGCTTTATTCTATATTTAAGCTGTTAAGTCCAGAAAAAGTAATGTGATTGAGTACTGTAGACGTGAGTAAGTGTGACCTGTCTCTTTATCCTAACTTCAGAGTGCACGTACAACATGGAAGGTCTGCTTATATACAGTGCTCCCAAGGGACGCTGGGATCCCTTGGGACTCCAACAGATACGCCCTGTGGTGGTGGTAGAATTCTGGTTACATAGAGTTATATACATCACATCACTCCCTCCTAAAGTCAAAGTACACTTATTTGCAAGTTGAGACGATCTGGGGCTTTTCACTCCCGAGTCGATTGTCTCGGTACAAATACAGGTGCAGGTGAGTTGGTTGGTTCTTCGCTGGGCTGCTGTGCAGCTGACCTTACTGGGCTGCTGGGGATGATGAGTTCAATTTCGTGGTCAACCATGATGTTGGTTGCCACTTGTGTGTGTGTGTCGGAGGGTCGAAGTTGGTTGCTTGTGGCCGTCTGTGAATCGAAGTTTGGTTTGGTCCAAATGCTTTCTGCAAGTTAATCCATTTTGCGAGTTTGACCTGAAACACCCTCCTCCCTTCTTTGTCTATGACAGTGCCAGCAAGCTATTTCGGACCATGTCCATAGTTGAGTACAAATACAGGGTCATTGACTTCAATATTGCGTGACAAATCTGTGCGATCACGGTACATGCTTTGTTGATGCCGCCTGCCCTCGGCTTGATCATGGAGATCAGGTTGAACAAGAGAAAGTCTTGTTTTGAGCATCCTTTTCAGGAGCAGCTCAGTTGGGGTACCTCGGTGAGAGCATGGTGTCTGGTGCAGTGGCTGAGCAGGACTCGGGACAGGTGGGTCTGCAGGGAGCCTTTTGACATGTGTTTCAAGCTTTGCTTGATGGTTTGGACTGCACGTTCTGTCTGGTCATTGGATGCGGGCTTGAACGGGGCAGATGTGATGTGCTTGATCCCATTGCGTGTCATTAAATGCTTTAATTCAGCGCTGTTGAAGCATGCACGGCCCGTTGTCGCTAAAAAGACATCAGGCAGGTCGTGCGTGGCTCGTAGGTTTTCGAGGAATGCAGTGGACGTGCTTACAGACATTATTACAGACTCAATCCAGTTAGAATATACATCCACAAGAACGAAGAACATTTTGCCTAAAATGGGCCGGCAAAGTCAACGTGGATCCTAGACCACGGTTTGGGGGGCCATGACCACAAACTTGGGTGCCCTGGGTGCATTGCTCAGTTGCGAGCAAGTGGTGCATTGGCGCACGCAAGACTCCAAATCTGAGTCGATATCGGGCCACTACACATGGGGTGTGACTATAGATTTCATCATTACTATGCCTGGGTGGGCACAGTGTAGGTAACGTTTGAACATTTCCCTCGCTTTCTTGGGCAAAACCACGTGATTACCCCACAAAAGACAGTCCGTCTGTCTGGACATTTCGTCTTTACGCTGCTGGAATAGCTTGATCTCTTCATGCATCTCCGCTGGGAAGCTGGACCAACTCCCATGGAGGACACAGTTTTTACAAGGGACAGTAAAGGACCCTGGCTGGTCCAGATCCTCATCTGGCGGCCGTAACGGGTGACTTTTCATTTTCAAATGCATCCATCAGCAAGAGCAAGTCTGCAGGCTGTGCCATTTCCATCCCGGTTGTGGGAAAAGTAGCCGACTGAGGGCATCAGTTCAGTTCTCTGTGCCTCGCCAGTGGTGAATTACATACTTATCTGCATACAGCGTGAGCGCCCATCTTTGGATGCGAGCAGAAGCATTGGTATTCATACCTTTGCTCTCTGTGAATAGCGATATGAGCGGCTTATGGTGAGTTTCTAACTCGAACTAAAGCCCAAACAGATACTGGTGGATTTTTTCACCCCGTAAACGCACGCGATCGCTTCTTTTTCAATCATGCTGTAGGTCCTTTCGGCCTTGGACGAACTCCTGGTCGCATGGGCGACCGGTTGCAATGTTCCCAATTCGTTTGCTTATTGTAACACATGCCCGACCCTGTACAAAGATGCATCGCAAGCTAGCACTAAATGTTTACATGGATCATACAGAACAAGCAGTTTGTTGGAACATAACAGATTTCGGGCATCCTCAAAAGCAGTCTCTTTTGATCTCCCCCATGCCTAATAATCTCTCTTGCGCAGCCATATATGTAGAGGTTCTAGCAAGGTGCTTAACCCGGGTAGGAAATTACCAAAATAATTGTGGAGCCCCAGGAAGGACCACAGCTCCGTCACATTCTGTGGTCTCGGCGCATTCTTGATGGCCTCCGTCTTGGTGTCAGTGGGTCTGATGCCATCTGCCACGGTTCTTCTCCCGAAGAACTCGACCTTTGGCACCAGGAAAACACACTTCGAGCGTTTCAACCTGAGTCCCACATGATCTAGCCGACTTGGAACCTCTTCCACGTTCTGCAAGTGCTCGATGGTGTTCCGACCTGTGAGTATTTTATCATCCTGGAAAACCACGATGTGCAGCACAGACTTTAGCAGACTCTCCATGTCCCTCTGAAAAAAAGCCGCGGTCGATCGAATTCCAAACGAGCATCTAATGTCGATGAACAGACCTTTGTGCGTGTTGATGCAGGTGAGGCCTTTTTAAGATTCCGCCAGCTCCTGCATCATGTGGGCTGAGGTCAGGTCCAACTTGGTGAATGTCTTTTCTTCTGCCAGTGTCGCAAATAGTTCATCTGCCTTGGGTTGCGGGTACAGTCCTGCAGCGAAAAATGGTTAGTCATTACTTTATAATCCCCGCAAATTCTGACCATGACATCACCCTTGAGAACCAGAACAATCTGACTGGGCCACTCGTTGAACTCCACCAGTGCGATGATGCCCTCTCGTTGAAGCCTTTCTAACTCGATCTCCACTTTCTCTCGCATCATATATGCCACTGCCCATGCCTTGTGATGGATGGGTCATGTACCGGGAATCAAGTGGACCTGCACCTTCACCCTCAAGAAACTTCCGATCCCTGGCTCAAACAATGACGGAAACTTGGTCAGAACCTGGGCACATGAGGCGTCATCGATGGATGAAAGCGCTCGGATGTCATCCCAGTTCCAACGTATTTTTCTCAGCCAGCTTCTGCCGAACAGTGTGGGGCCATCTCCTGACACTATCCTGAGTGGTAGTTCGTGTACTGTTCCATTATAAGAGACTTTTAATACTGTGCTGTCAATTACTGGGATCAGCTCTTTAGTATAAGTTTTCAGTTTTGTGTGAATGGGGCTCAGCATGGGCCTGTCGAAGGCCCTTTTCTCATGATGGACTGACTCGCACCCATGTCCAATTCCACAGATACTGGAATTCCGTTCAGTTCAACATTTAACATGATTGGTCGACATTCCGTGGTGAAGTGTGTACGCTGTACACTTCTGCCTCCTCGGTTTGAGTCTCTAGTTCAGTTTGATCCACCATGGATCGGTCTACCACTGCAATGTGGTGCTTTGCAGTGTTTGCAGCTCATCTGCACATTCGCTGGAGGTGTCCCATTGTTCCACAGCCTTTGAACGCATAGTGTTTGAAGCTGCATTAATGTGCTCGATGATCACCTCCGCAGT
The DNA here is from genome assembly GCF_044704955.1 of Pristiophorus japonicus. Lineage (NCBI taxonomy): Eukaryota > Metazoa > Chordata > Chondrichthyes > Pristiophoridae > Pristiophorus > Pristiophorus japonicus. Next base: position 164,423 of record NW_027254113.1, on the reverse strand, counting down.
GCCAACAAGCTGTTAACTGCCTCGCATTAACGCTTGATGGCAGACTCTGAGTCATCTGCGATCATGCAGCTGCAGGCGTGTACATTCTGCCATATGCATTCCTGCCTGAAAACGATGTTACTTTGTGTACAGTACTTGCCGAAACATCTGTATGCTGCGAAATTTGTTTGGCTGGTGGACATAAATGCCTAGGCTTTCGTTATGGCTTTGCTCAGCTGCGGTGTTTCAACAGTCAATAGTTTGCGAAGGTTATCCTCATGGCCAATGCCAAGCACAAAAAATCTCTTCGCATTTACTCCAGGTATCCATCAAATTCGCAATGTCATGCAAGGTGCCTTATTTCGTCGACGTCGCTCGCCACTTCCTGGCCTTCAGACTGTTGACATCTGTAAAATTGATACCTTACCATCAGAATGCTCTCCTTCGGAGGTAGGTGCTCCTGGATCAGCGCACACAGTTCTTCATACGATTTGGTTGTTGGTTTCACTGGAGACCATATTCTTCATGAGACCATAGGTTGTTGCCTTGCAGAGAGTGAGGAGGATCGCCCTTTGTTTGGCATCATTCACATTCCCTGCCAGCTCGTTGGCCATGAAGTATTAATCGAGTCGCTGCATGAAGACCTCCCAATCGTCCACTTCTGAGAATTTCTCCAGGATATCAACAGTTCTCTGCATTTTCACATGATGGTTCATTATCTCGTCGCTAATTGTTATGTCCAGAATAAAGTAACGTGATTGAGTACTGTAGACATGTGTAAGTGTGATCTTGGTCTCTTTTTTCTAACTCCGGAGTGCACGTACAGCATGGGAGGCCTGCTTAAATACAGTGCTCCCAAGGGATACGAGGATTCCTTGGGACTCAAACAGATATGCCTTCTGATGGCGCTAGATTGCTGGTGACATTGGGTTGCATACATAACATAACCCATGTTGTACTTGCCCTGGGAATGTCTGATGGGACAGTGTAGAGGGAGCTTTAATCTGTATCTAACCCGTGCTGTACCTGCCCTGGGAGTGTTTGGTAGGTCCGTAGAGGACGAAATCCTCATTGTGACTCCAGCAGCAGCTCCTCAGCCACAGGGGAAGACGGTTGAGGAGGATTCTAGTGATGACTTTCCCAGTGGCTGGTAACAGAGAGACTCATCTGTAATTGCCACATTCGGACTTGTCCCCTTTGTTATAGATGGTCATGATTACTGCATCTCTGAGATCTCCAGGCCTGCTCTCCTCCTTCCAGATGAAAGAGATGAGGTCATGCATTCATGCCAATATTGCCTCTCCACCATACTTTAGTGCCTCAGCGGGGATTCCATCCGCTCCCATTGCCTTGTTGTTCTTGAGCTGGCGGATGGCCTTTTCTATCACGTGCAGGGCTGAGGTTTTGCTGAGATGTTGGCGGGTAGCATGCTGCAGGATGGAGTCGAGGACACTCAAGTCAAAGGCAGAGTCTCGGTTAAGGACATCTTCGAAATGCTCCTTCCAGCGGGTCCTGACTGCCTCAGTGTCCTTGATGAGTGTTTCCCCATTCTTGGCCAGCAGTGGGGCGGTGCCTTGGGTGCTTGGGCCACAGGTGGCCTTGACTGCGATGAAGAATCCTCGCACATCATGGCTGTCGGCCAGCTGCTGAAACTCCTGTGATTTCTCCACCCACCATTTATGCTTTATGTCACAGGTTTTTTCTTGGGCCTCGGCCTTAAGCCGTCTGTAATGCTGCTTTTCTGCTCCCGAGTTGGGTTGTTGTTTTATGTTCAGAATTGCCCTGTGCTTGAGATTAATTAGCTCCTGGATCTCCTGGTCATTCTCATCAAACTAGTCCTCGTGTTTCCTCGATCAGGCCAACATCTCCAGCATCGAAGCACTGACCACACTCGACCAGCTGCGTTGGGTTGGCCACATTGTTCACAACTATTTTAAGTAGAACAATAATCAAGTTCCCCCTGATTAAAGGGTGGAGGGGGGTCACACTCCAGAAACTTTCATTAAAGTGCCCCCTTGTTTTTTTTAAGGAACCAAAAACACAACTTAACAATTCAACATAAAGGTAACTTTTGTCAAATCAAATCAAATGAATTAAAATTACAATTCTGTTCCGTCTTGAATGATGCACTCCAGTCTCTCTGATGCTTACCTCTCATGGAAGGCCACGAATCTACCAGTGGACACTCCATGCTCAATCTCCAGGGATACCATGGCTCGTCACATTGTTCACAAGACTCCCAAAGCAAGGCTCTACTCGGAACTCCTACACGGAAAGCGAGCCTACAGTGGGCAGAGGAAACCTTTCAACGACACTCTCAAAGCCTCCTTGATGAAATTCACCAACCCCCCGATACCAAGGAACCCCTGAAAAAAGTCCGCCATAAATTGAGGAAGTGCATCTGGGATGGCATTGAGCACCTCGAGCCTCATCGCTGAGTGCATGCAGAAACCAAGCATAGGAGCATGTGGCAAACCAGTCCCACCCACTCATTCATTCAACGACTCTGTCCCACCTGTGACAGAGACTGTCAATCCCATACTGGACTGTTTCGTCACCTAAGAACTCATCTTTAGACTGTAAGCAAGTCTTTCTCGATTTAGACGGACTGCCTGTGATAATGATGATGTGTATCTCACCTGTGTTGTGCCTGTCCTGTGCATTTTTGGATTGGCTGTTTAGAGAGATGTTTACCCTGCATCTAAATTATGCTGTACTTGCTCTGGGAGTGTTTGATGGGACAGTGTAGAGGGAGCTTCACTCTGTATCTAACCTATGCTGTACCTGCACTGGGAGTGTTTAATGGGACAGTGTAGAGGGAGCTTTACTGAATATCTAACCGATACTGTACCTTACCTGGGAGTGTTTCATTCCTCACTGTAGATGGAGCTTTACTCTGTATCTAACATGTGCTGTACGTGCCCTGGGAGTGTTTGATGGGACAGTGTAGAGGGAGCTTTACTCTGTATCTAACCCGTGCTGTACCTGCCCTGGGAGTGTTTGGTAGGTCACTGTAGAGGGAGCTTTACTCTGTATCTAACATGTGCTGTACCTGCCACAAGTACGCTTACAGCCTTCTGCAAGAGGTCGGCACCGAAGGGACTGGAGTGCATCATCACCTCCAGCAACCAAATTTTAATTTGATTTAAGTTTACCATCCAAAGTTTAATTGGTATATTTTGCCGGTTAAAGTGTTCCCTCCCCCCTTTAATCAGGGTGCATTTGATTTACAGATCAACAACAAAATAGTTGTGCTGTACCTGCCCTGTGATTTTTTCTTGGGACAAGAGAGAGGGAGCTTTATTCTGTATCTAACCTGTGCTGTGCATACCCTGGGAATACCTGGTGGGACAGTGCAGATGGATCCTTACTGTGTATTTCATATGTGCTGCATCTGCCCCGGGAGTGTTTGATGGGTCAGCGTGCAGCAAGCTTTAAATTGTAACTAACCCGTGGTGTACCTGCCTTGGGATTCTTTAGGACAGCACAGAGGGAGCTTTACTCTGGAAAGAACAGTGCAGTATCTGGCCCACTCCTGCTCCGATTTCACAAGGTCTTATGTACCCAGCATGCCCCGCGGGGTAGAATGTGCTGTACGCAGACAACAGCAGCTCAGTGCGCAGGCGCATGCCTTGCCTGGTTTGGAGCATGCGCGAGGCTTATAAAGGCGGTGAAGACATGTTTTGGACAGGCTCCTCAGAAGTGTCATTTTCAGCGGAACGGAGCGGGGTAAGGGACCAGCGGGGAGGCGGGGAAGCTTCACAAACAACCGGTGCCCGCCGGAAGCCCGGAATAATAACCGGAATATCGGCGGTTGCAGCTTCGAGTCTTTCTCCGGTCAAAGGCCCAGGCTAACGGCGGCCATCTTGGTAAAGGAGGGTAGATTCCGCGTTCCACCATTTTGATTCAGTGAGTAGCACAGCGCATGAGCGGCCATCTTGGTGCAGGATCAAAGTGAAAGATGTCAGTGTCTGGAACTGAACCCAGCCAGAGTCAGTACCTTCAGGGGAGGGGAACCACTGAGTGTAGAACTGAACCCAGCCAGAGTCAGTACCTTCAGGGGAGGGGGACCAGTGAGTGTAGAACTGAACCCAGCCAGTGTCAGTACCTTCAGGGGAGGGGAACCAGTGAATGTGGAACTGAACCCAGCCAGAGTCAGTACCTTCAGGGGAGGAACATAGGAATTAGGAACAGGAGTAGGCCATCTAGCCCCTCGAGCCTGCTCCGCCATTCAATAAAATCATGGCTGATCTGGTCATGGACTCAGCTCCACTTACCCGCCCTCTCCCCGTAACCCTGATTGCTTAAAAATCTATCTATCTTTGACTTGAAAACATTCAATGAGCCAACCTCAACTGCTTCCTTGAGCAGAGAATTTCACAGATTCACAACACTCTGGGAGAAGAAATTCTTTCTCAACTTGGTTGTAAATTGGCTGCTCCGTATTTTGAGGCTGTGCCCCCTAGTTCTAGTCTTCCCCCATTAATGGAAACAACCTCTCTGCCTCTATCTTGTCTATCCGTTTCATGATTTTAAATGTTTCTATAAGATCACCCCTCATCCTTCTGAACTGCAAGGAGTAAAGACCCAGTCTACTCAATCTATCATCATAAGGTAACCCCCTCATTTCTCGAATCAGCCTAGTGAATCGTCTCTGTACTCCTTCCAAAGTTAGTATATCCTTCCTTAAGTAAGGTGAACAAAACTGCACGCAGTACTCCAGGTGCGGCCTTAACAATACCTTATACAGTTGCAGCAACACCTCCCTGCTTGTGTACTCCATCCCTCTCGCAATGAAGGCCAGCATTCCATTTGCCTTCCTGATTACCTGTTGCACCTGCAAACTATCCTTCTGTGATTCATGCACAAGGACCAATTGTGGAGCAGTGGAGGCGTGTCCTGCACAGTTGGAACTGAGCTGCTGAGAGAGGAGCAGCTACCAACCTTAGCTCCTGCTTGGAAGGCCTGGAGAGCCCTGAGAACAGCCCAGGAAGAGAAGGAAGGAAGGGGCTTCACCACCAACTTTCACCCAGAGGGAGAGGAGGAAGGTAGAAAACCTTCAACAACAATTTACCATTTCTGCAAAGAGTTGGAGAGAGGGGGAAAGACCAACAACAACAACATCCAGTGTGGAAGGAGGGAGACTCTACCATTCGACAGGTGGGTGTGGGTGCATTTCCCTAATAGACTTTTGTTATATCGGTGGGGAGAGGAAAGAAGACCACTGAGGGCCGGAACATCGCGGGGGTTGTGTGTGTGTGGAAGTGTGTGTGGGGACCTTGCTTACAACTAGGCCCCACACACAATTGAACCCTCCTTCCCCGCATTGCCTAGCCTGGGTTAGCTGGAGCTACCAGGCTGAAGATTTCTTAAATTACCCTAAGAACATCGTTGGGAGTGTGTGCCTGGTTGGCTCTAGCTGCCCCAGGTGAAGACATCTTCTCCCCCCACCTGAAGACCAACCCAAAGACTGTGTTTTTGTTATTTTTGCCATCTGAGGAGTGCACCCCAAGAAAAACACCCGCCCATCGCTGTGAGGGGAGATCTGCCCTCGCAGACTCCCTCTTTCCCGCACCCGCCTTTCTCTATCTCACTCTCTCTGTCTCTCCCCTCTCTCTCTGAGAGCCCTCCCTCCTAATTTTTAAAAACCAAAAAAAAAACAACTGCGCAGCGGGAGCAAGGCCCCTCCCCAATTGCCAACTAGGGGAGAGGTGTGCCTCGTTAAGAGCTCCTCTGCTCAGTCTTTAGATACGAGGCCAATTGAGACCATTAAGGCCTGTGACTTTGGGGTGGGTGTATCCCTTAAAGGGACCCCGTGATGGCGACCCCATCCACGCCGGTGGCAGGGCCAGCTAGGACTTATGCGCAGGAGGCATCCACATCCACGGTGCCTCCTGCGCCACCTGCTGCCCTGCCACCATTCAAACGAATAAATAAGAAACACGGGGTCAAGAGCTACACTCACCCCACAATGAGCATCGAGGAGTGCGTGCAGGCGATGGCTGGGGTAGTTGGCCCCTCGGCTATTGTCGCAGCCTCCAAGATGTCTGGGAAGGCCGTGTTCTTCCTGGGGTCGGAGCGGGCGGTGTCCCAGGCCCTCGAAAAGGGGCTCACTGTGGGCGGGACGTTCCTGCCGGTGGATCCTCTCGAGGCCACCGCGCAGAGGGTCATCTTATCGAACGTCCCGGCCTTTGTTCCCGCTGAGCTCCTCCTCCCTCACCTACACCAACTGGGGGAGGTAAGGTCGGGGATCAACCCCATACCGCTTGGCCTCCGGGAGAAAAGCCTGCGCCACGTGTTCTCCTTCCGCCGCCAGCTCTTTGTCCGGCTGGCGCGGGAGGAGACGACGGAGGGTTATTTTAATATGGTGCACGCGTCTTTTGGACGTCGGACGGCGTGCGGTGCCATGCCTGCAGGGAGGTGGGGCACATTCGCAAGAACTGCACCGCCTCCAAGGCCGCCAAACCACCGAAAGCGGCCAAGGCTGGCGCCACCACCACACCTCCCCCTAGTTGCGTCCGCATGCCGGGAGCCGTAGGTGCGCGGGCATCGCCGGGGTCCGATGCTTTCACGGCCTCTGGCGGGGCGGAGGGAGAGCGTCCGACCGGAAAGAAGGCGCGGAAGAAGACGAGACATCCAGAGGCGGAACCCCTCAGTGCGCCAGAAAATTTGACCACCGCGCTCAGCCCAACCCCGTCACCGGCGAGCACGGGGTGCCCTGAGACCGTGCCTGAGCCCTTGACCAATACCGCAGAGGGGCCCGGGCGCGGGCAAGAAAAGGAAAAGGGGGTTCGGAGCGGGAGGCCTCGGCAGACATGAAGGTCTCCCTGCATTCGCGCACCCCCAGGAACAAAAAGATGCACCGCCCCAATGAGGCGGAGGGGGAACAACATCCCTCCGCGGAGGAGGCGGTGCCCGCCGCGTGTCCCGCGTCCCCCACCAGCGCCCCCAAATTGCGCTGCAGGTGCGAGGAGTCTGTCCCCGGGGAGGGTGAGACAGTCGAGGCTGCCCAGCCGCTGCCTCCTGGGGAGGGCGTGGAAGATCTGCCTGTCGTGGGGGGCGTAGGGCCAGCGGAAGAATGCGTAGCCACCGGGTCGAGCATCCCGGGGACTGAGGCGGGCGGGGCCGAAAAGGCCGAACCTGAGCCCGCCCAGCCAATACGCAACTTCCCCCGGGATTTGCTCGACTCGGCAGAAACTGAAAATATGAACAATTTTAATGAATCTGTACACGCTGGGCTGGGGGGTGGCGGCGGGGAGGGAGAAGAACAACAACCCTCGCCCCCTACTGTGGAGCTGGGGGATTTGGCGGACCTGGAACACTACTTTGACCAGGTCTCTCCCTGTTCCCCGGTTCCTGGGGTGGAGGGGGAACCCCTTCCGCTGTCGCTTCCCGACCCAGCACCAATTTTAAAAGAGCCCAGTGGGGAATCCTCTGCCGACGATCCTGGGGTTGGGATCGGGGCAGAGCCGGGGCCAGATGGAGCGGCCGGGCCGTTTGCCGTACCTCGTGTGGTCGACGGGCCGGATGCTAGCGGCGACCTCCCGGAGGGGGACGGGGACTCGGTGGAGGACGCGGGTTAAGATCTCGAGTCCATCGCCAGTGAGGCGCTGGATCTGCTCGCGGCCGCCAGTGAGACCCTCCTCATTCCCGTAGAGGAACTCTGGGACTTTTTGGTCCAGTGCCGGGGTCGCCGCGACCAAGCCCATCTAGCCCTGGAAAGATTGTCCGAGCCGGGGTGCTCGTCGCGTCCATCCGCGCCGCCGCTAAAACCTTGGCCGCGGGCGGGCCGTTATCAAAGGCTCAAGGCCTTGAGCTGCGCTGGCTCAAAAAGTTCCTCGCTGGGCTGCTGAAGGAGTGGAGGTCAACAAACGACTGCACTCCTCCCCCACAATAGGTTAAGTAGAGGTTGCACTATGCTCTAGTCATGAAGATAACCATAGCCATTCTCAACATCAACGGCGGCAGAGGGGCACGCCGTAGATTTGACAATTTTTCGCTCCTGCGGGAGGGGAAATATGTGGTGTGCTTCCTGCAAGAAACCCACACCGTTCAGGGAGACGAAGCCATGTGGCTCCTGGAATGGCAAGGAGAGGTCCGCATGAGCCACCTCACCACCACTTCTAGTGGGGTGGCCATCTAGCTGGGCCCGCATTGTCAGCCGGAGATCTTGGGGGTCGAGGAGCCCGTGCCAGGCCGCTTGCTGCACGTAACGGTTCGCCTGCGGGACGTGCCGCTCCATCTCGTGAATGTGTATGCCCCTCAGCCCGGCCCGCAGCAGACGCGCTTCTTTGAAGAGGTGTTCGCTCTTCTTGTCTCCGTCGACGTCGGCGACTGCATTGTCCTTGGGGGGGATTTTAACTGCACCCTCGAGGCGAGGGACCGCTCCGGTGCCCCGCAGTGCATGACGGCGATGGAGAAGTTGAGGGACCTGGTCGGGTCCTTCGACTTGGTGGACGTCTGGCGAAATCTCCACCCCGACTCCAGCGCCTTTACTTGGGTGAGGCCTGGAGTAGGATGGTCTAGAGTCGACCGCCTTTACGTGTCTCGGGCTTACGTTTCCTGCGTCCCGTCGGCCTCCATGCGGCCGGTGCCGTGTTCGGACCACCAGCTGGTGTGGGCGGAGCTCGCTTCGCTCTGCGCGAGGACGTGGTCCGCGTATTGGCGTTTTAACAACCGGCTGCTGGAGGATGTGCGGTTCCAGGACTCGTTCCGTCGATTCTGGTCCGACTGGAGAAGGAAGCAAGGAGGCTTCCCCTCCTTGAGGCTATGGTGGGACGTGGGCAAGGCTCACGTCCGCGTCTTCTGTCAAGAGTACGCGAGGGGGTCGCCCAAGAGAGGGGCGGCAAGTGTCGGGCGCCTAGAAAAAGAGGTGCTCGACCTGGGAGCCCGTCTCGGTCAAGTCGTCCAGGACCCGGCCCTGCGGACGGTGTACGAAGCAAAGAAGGCCGCGCTGAAGGAACCGCAGCTTGTCGGGTCCCGAGGCGCGTTCGTGAGGTCGCGGATTCGGTTCCTGCGGGATCTGGATCGCGGCTCCCCCTTCTTCTACTCGCTGGAAAAAAGGCAGAGTGTCCGTAAACAGCTCTTGACGCTGCTGGCCAACGACGGCTCTCTCGTCTCGGATCCGGAGGGCGTCAACAACAGGGCCCGTGAATATTACGGGGCTCTGTTCTCTCCGGATCCGTCCAGCGAGGAAGCGTGTAGAGTTTTGTGGGAGGACCTGCCGAAGGTCAGCCCGGAGGGCGCCGAAAATCTGGAAGCTCCGCTAAGCCTGGCGGAGCTGACCAGTGCCCTCGACCGGCTCTCGAGGGTAAATCCCCGGGGCTGGACGGGCTGACCGTGGAGTTCCACAGGGCGTTCTGGGACGTCCTGGGGAAAAACTACGCGCGGGTCCTGGGGGACAGTCTGGCGACCAGGGAGATGCCCCTCTCTTGGTGCAGGGCAGTCATCGTCCTGCTGCCTAAGAAGGGCGATCTCCGCCTCCTTAAGAACTGGCGCCCGGTCTCCCTCCTCAGCACGGACTACAAAATCTTCGCCAGGGCGATGTCTGCTCGCCTTGGTGCCGTGCTGGACCACATGATCCACCCCGACCAGTCCTACACGGCCCCGGGCCGGACAATCCACGATAACATCCATCTGCTCCGGGACCTTATCCATTGTTCCCAGGAGGCTGGTCTGTCGGTCGCCTTCCTATCCCTCGACCAAGATCAGGCGTTCGACAGGGTGAATCACGACTATCTGCTCGGAACTCTGCATGCTTTCGGGTTTGGGACGCATTTCGTCGCCCGGATCCGACTTTTGTACGCCGCCGCGGAGTGTCTGATTAAGGTTAACGGGTACTTGACGGCGCCCCTTCGCTTTAGGAGAGGGGTGCACCAGGGATGCCCCATGTCTGGCCAGTTATATGCCGTTTGCGTGGAATCTTTCCTGCGCCTCTTGTGGACGAGGTTGACGGGACTGGCTCTGCAAGGGCCGGGCGTGGAGGTCGTCCTCTCGGCTTACGCCGATGACGTGCTCCTCGCGGTAGAGAATCCCGCTGAACTGCGGAGGATGCGTGAGTGCCAGGAGATTTACTCGGCCGCGTCCTCCACCAGGATCAACTGGGAGAAATGTTCCGGACTCCTGGTGGGTCAGTGGCGGGTGGACTCCCTGCCGGAGGAGCTCAGGCCTTTTGCCTGGAGCACGACCCATCTCCTCTATCTGGGAGTCTACCTTAGCCCCGACAAGGGAGCCTGGCCGGCGAACTGGCAGGAACTGGAGGCCAAGGTCGCCGCTCGTTAGGGCGCTGGACAGGACTGCTCCGAGTGCTATCCGACAGGGGTCGAGCGCTAGTCATAAACCAGCTGGTGGCCGCAATGTTGTGGTACCGGCTGGTCACTTTGACCCCTCCTCCTGCGTTTGTCGCCAAAATACAGAAGAAGCTGGTGTACTTCTTCTGGAACAACAGGAAGCACTGGGTCTCTGCTGCGGTCTTGATTCTCCCGCTTGAGGAGGGCGGTCAGTCGTTGGTGTGCATCAGCGCCCAGCTCGCGACTTTCCGTCTTCAGACCGTGCAGAGATACCTTTACGTCGAGCCCCCTCCTAGGTGGTGTGCTCTGGCGACGTATTTCTTCCGCCAGCAGCGCGACCTCAATTATGACATGCAGCTCCTGTTTGTGAACTTGGGGGGTGCCAGGAACGCACTCCGGGAGCTGCCTGTCTTTTACAGGGAACTCATCAGGGTCTGGAACAAAGTCTCCACCAAGCGCAGCTCTCTGCCAACTGGAGTGGCGGCCGTCCTGCAGGAGCCGCTGCTCGGGAAACCGTACCTCCACGACCGAGGTTTTATGCGGCGGTCGTAAGAGAGGGCTGTGGCTGGTGAGGTGACCACGGTCAGGGACCTGCTCGATGGCGGAGGAGCGGGCTGGATGGCGCCAGACACGCTGGCGCGGTGCCTAAATTCTGCCAACGTCCGCCACGCGGCCGATGCCATCGAGTCGCTAAAAACAGCTCATGGCCCTGACTCCGTTAGGTGCATCGAGGAGGCTCAAGCACGTGGGGAGATCCCGTCCGAACTGACCCCCGTCCGGACGGAATTCCTCATCGGCGCAAAACCCCGGAACCTCCCTCGGGGGCTGGCGCCTCACAACTTGAGCCGCCTCGGGGAACTCCCCTCCGTGCCTATCAGTTCCGCGCGGAGGGGTTTCTTGTACGGGCTGCTCCTGCACACTCTCAACTTTGCCATCCTCGCCTGCCGTCCGGACACGCCATGGCGTACCATCTTGCCATCCGGAGGAGGCGGGGGTCCCCGATGGAGGGCACTCTACGCAGGGGTCCTCCCACTATTTATCGGGGACTTGGCCTGGAGGGTGGTGCACGGAGCAGTGCCGTGCAACAAATATTTAAGCCGGTTCACGGACTCCCAGGCCGCCTGCAATTTCTGCGGTCTGGAGGAGTCCGTGTTCCATGTTTATATTGAGTGCTCAAGGTTGCAGCCCCTGTTCCATTATTTGAAGGGGCTGCTCCTGAAATTCTGGTTGCACTTCAGTCCCACTCTCCTGATCTTTGGGCACCCTGTGCGGAGGGGAGCGGGTAGGTCCGAGGGCCTCCTCGTAGGACTGCTCCTGGGCACGGCCAAGGATGCCATCAGTCAGTCCAGGCAGCGGGCGGTCGAGGGGGTCGTTCAATCTGACTGCCTGCCTCTCTTCCGCTCTTACACCCGGTCCAGGGTGTCCTTGGAGATGGAGCACGCGGTGTCCACCGGTACACTCGCGGCCTTCCCCGAGAGGTGGGCACCGGAGGGACTGGGGTGCATCATCACGCCCGGCAACCAAATTTTAATTTGATTTTACGTTTTAAAGTTTAATTTGTTTTAATTGCCGGTGCTTTTGGTGTCCCCCTCCCCATTTATAGGGGGCACTTGGAAAAATGTGATTTTAGCGCCCAAAAAAAACCCCCAAAAAAAAAAAAAAAACTTAAAAAAAACACAAAAAAAGGAAAAAAAAGGGGCATTGAAAATGTCTGCTGTGTCACCCAGGCGGTTGGCACGGTTTAATGTTTATTTTTATTTTCAGAGAAACTCACAAGAGTTTCATGCACAAGGACCAATTGTGGAGCAGTTGAGTCGTGTCCTGCATAGTTGGAGTTGAGCTGCTGAGTGAGGAGCAGCTACCTACCTTAGCTCCTGCCTGGAGAGCCCTGAGAACAGCCCAGGAGGAGAAGAAAGGAAGGGGCTTCACCACCAACTTTCACCCAGAGGGAGAGGAGGAGAAAAGAAAACTTTCAACAACTTTTTACCATTTCTGCAAAGAGTTGGAGAGAGGGGGAAAGACCAACAACAACATCCAGTGTGGAAGGAGGGAGACTCTACCATTCTACAGGTGGGTGTGGGTGCATTTCCCAAAAAGACTTTGTTGTATCGGTGGGGGGAGGAAAGAAGACCACTGAGGGCCGGAACATCGCGGGGGGTGTGTGTGTGTGGAAGTGTGTGTGGGGACCTTGCTTACAACTAGGCCCCACACACAATTGGACCCCCCCCCCACCATTGCCTAGCCTGGGTTAGCTGGAGCTACCAGGCTGAAGATTTCTTTAAATCACAGATTGAACATCGTTAGGAGTGTGTGCCTGGTGGCTCTAGCTGCCCAGGTGAAGACATCTTCTCCCCCCACCCGAAGAGCAACCCAAAGACTGTGCTTGTGTGTTTAGCCACCTGGGGAGTGCACCCCAAGAAAAACACCACCCATCGCTGTGAGGGGAGACCTGCCCTCGCAGCATCCCTCTTTCACGCACCCCCCTTTCTCTATCATTCTCTCTCTGTCTCTCCCCTCTCTCTCTGAGAGCCCTTTCCTCCAAACTTTAACAAAAAAAACCCCCCAAAAATAACACAACTGAGCATACGGAGCAAGGCCCCTCCCAAATTGCCAACTAGGGGAGAGGTGTGCCTCGTTAAGGGCCCCTCTGTTCAGTCTTTAGACAAGAGGCCAATTAAGACCATTAAGGCCTGTGACTTTGGGGTGGGTGTAGCCCTTAACGGGACCCCGTGATGGCGACCCCATCCACGCCGGTGTCAGGGCAAGCAAGGACATATACGCAGGTGGCAACCGCTTCCACGGCACCTCCTGTGCCACCCGCTGCCCTGCCACCATTCAGACTTATAACCAGGAAACACGGGGTCAAGAGCTACACTCATCCCACAATGAGCACTGAGGAGTGCGTGCGGGCGATGGCTGGGGTAGTCGGCCCCTCGGCCATTGTCGCAGCCTCCAAGATGTCTGGGAAGGCTGTGTTCTTCCTGGGGTCGGAGCGAGCGGTGTCCCTGGCCCTCGAAAAGGGGCTCACGGTGGGCGGGACGTTCCTGCCGGTGGATCCTCTCGAGGCCACCTCGCAGAGGGTCATCGTCTCGAACTTTGTTCCCGCTGAGCTCCTCCTCCCTCACCTACAACAACTGGGGGAGGTAAGGTCGGGGATCAGCCCCATACCGCTCGGCCTCAGGGAGAACAGCCTGCGCCATGTGTTCTCCTTCCGCCGCCAGCACTTTTTCCGGCTGTCGCGGGAGGAGACGACGGAGGGTAGTTTTAATGTGGTGCACGAGGAGACTGCCTACCGCGTATTCTGGACGTCGGACGGCGTGCGGTGCCATGCCTGCAGGGTGGTGGGGCACGTTCGCAAGAACTGCACCGCCTCGAAGGCCGCCAAACCACCGAAGGCGGCCAAGGCTGGCGCCGCCGCCACCCCTCCTCCGAGTTGCGTCCGCGTGCCTGGAGCCATCGGTGCGCGGGCATCGTCGGGGGCCTTTGTTGTCACGGCCTCCGGCAGGGCGGAGGGAGAGCGTCCGACCGGAAAGAAGGCGCGGAACAAGGCGAAACATCTAGAGGCGGGTCCCCTCAGTGCGCCGCAAAGATTGACCACCGCGCTCAGCCCAACCCAGTCATCGGCGAGCGCGGGGTGCCCTGAGCCCGTGCCCGAGCCCTTGACCAATACCGCAGAGGGGCTCGGGCGAGTGCAAGAAAAGGAAAAGGGGTGGGCGGAGCGGGAGGCCTCGGCAGTCATGGAGGTCTCCCTGCCTCAGCGCACCCCCAGCAACAAAAGGAGGCGCCGCTCCGATGAGGCGGAGGGGGAACAACATTCCTCCGCGGAGGAGTCGATGCCCGCCGCGTGTCCCGCGTCCCCCACCAGCGCCCCCAAGCAGCGCCGTAGGCGGGAGGATTCTGTCCCCGGGGAGGGTGAGATAGTCGAGGCTGCCTAGCCTCTGCCTCCCGGGGATGGCGTGGAGGATCTGCCTGTCGTGGGGGGCGTGGGGATCGCGGTGGAAAGCATTGCCGCAGGGCCGGGCGTCCCGGGGACTGAGGCGGGCGGGGCCGAAAAGGCCGAACCTGCGCCCGCCCAGCTATTATCCAACTTCCCCCGGGAGACGCTCGACCCGGCAGAAAATGAAATGAATGATTTTAATGACACTGTAGATGCTGGGCCGGAGGGTGGCAGCGGGGAGGGGGAGGAACACCCACCCTCGCCCCCTACTTTGGAGCTGGAGCGCTTGTTGAGCCTGGAGATTTTCTATGGCCGGGTATCTCCTTGTTCCCCGGTTCCGGGGGCGGAGGGGGAGCCCCTTCCGCTGTCGCTTCCCGACCCAGCACCATTTTTAAAAGAGCCCAGTGGGGACTCCTCTGCCGACGATCCTGGGGGTGGGATCGGGGCAGAGCCAGGGCCGGTTGGAGCGGCCGGTTCATTTGCCGTACCTTGTGCGGTCGATGGGCCGGCTGCTGGCGGCCACCTCCCGGAGGAGGACGGGGACTCGGTGGGGGATGCGGGAGAAAATCGAGAGACCACCGCCAGCGAGGCGGTGGATCTGCTCGCGGCCGCCGCCAAGACCATTCTCATTCTGCAAAGGAACTCCGGGACTTTTTGGCCCAGTGCCGGGGTCGCTGCAACCAAGCCCGACTGGCCTTGGAAAAATGGTCCGAGCCAGAGCTGATCAAGGGGTCCATCCGCGCCGCCGCTAAAACCTTGGCCGCGGGCGGGCCCTTGACAAAGGCGCAACACCTTGCGCTGCGCGAGCTCGAGGGACTCCTCGCTGGGCTGCGGAGGAATTGGAGTTCAACAAAAGACTCCGCTCCCTCCCCCACAATAGATTAAGGTAGAGGTTGCACTATGCTTTTGCCATGAAGATAACCATAGCCAGCCTCAACATCAACGGCGGCAGAGGGGCACGCCGTAGATTTGACAATTTTTCGCTCCTGCGGGAGGGGAAATATGCGATGTGCTTCCTGCAAGAAACCCACACCGTTCCGGGAGACGAAGCCACGTGGCTCCTGGAATGGCAAGGAGAGGTCCGCATGAGCCACCTCACCACCATTTCTAGTGGGGTGGCCATCTTACTGGGCCCGCATTTTCAGCCGGAGATCTTGGGGGTCGAGGAGCCCGTGCCAGGCCGCTTGCTGCACCTAACGGTTCACCTGGGGGACGTGCCGCTCCATCTCGTGAACGTGTACGCCCCTCAGCCCGGCCCACAGCAAACGCGCTTCTTTGAAGAGGTGTCCGCTCTTCTTGGCTCCGTAGACGTCGGCGACTGCATTGTCCTCGGGGGGGATTTTAACTGCACCCTCGAGGGGATGGACCGCTCCGGTGCCCTGCAGTGCATGACGGTGATGGAGAAGTTGAGGGACCTGGTCGGGTCCTTCGACTTGGTGGACGTCTGGCGAAAACTCCACCCCGACTCCAGCGCCTTTACTTGAGTGAGGCCTGGAGTAGGATGGTCTAGAGTCGACCACTATTACGGGCGTACGTTTCCAGCATCCCGGCGGTCTCCATGCGGCCGGTGCCGTGTTCGGACCACCACCGGTGTCGGCGGAGCTCGCTTCGCTCCGCGCGAGGACGGGGTCCGCGTACTGGCACTTTAACAACCGGCTGCTGGAGGACGTGCGGTTCCAGGACTCGTTCCGTCGATTCTGGTCCGACTGGAGAAGGAAGCAGGGAGGCTTCCCCTCCTTGAGGTTATGGTGGGACGTGGGCAAGGCTCACGTCCGCGTCTTCTGTCAAGAGTACGCGAGGGGGTCGACCAAGAGGGGGCGGCCAGAGTTGGACGCCTAGAAAAAGAGGTGCTCGACCTGGTAGCCCGTCTCGGTCAAGTTGTCCAGGACCCGGCCCTGCGGACGGTGTACGAAGCGAAGAAGGCCGCGCTGAAGGACCTGCAGCTCGTCGGGTCCCGAGGCGCGTTCGTGAGGTCGCGGATGCGGTTTCTGCGGGATCTGGACCGCGGCTCCCCCTTCTTCTACTCGCTGGAGAAAAGGCAGAGTGTCCGTAAGCAGCTCTTGACGCTGCTGGCCGACGACGGCTCTCTCGTCTCGGATCCGGAGGGCGTCAACAACAGGGCCCGTGAATATTACGGGGCTCTGTTCTCTCCGGATCCGTCCAGCGAGGAAGCGTGTAGAGTTTTGTGGCAGGACCTGCCGAAGGTCAGCCCGGAGGGCGCCGAAAATTTGTAAGCTCCGCTAAGCCTGGCTCTCGAGGGGAAAATACCCGGTGCTCGACGGGCTGACCGTGGAGTTCCACAGGGCGTTTTAGGACGTCCTGGGGGGCGACTACGCGCGGGTCCTGGGGGAAAGTCTGGCGACCGGGGAGACGCCCCTCTCTTGGCGCAGGGCAGTCATCGTCCTGCTGCCTAAGAAGGGCGAACTCCGCCTCCTTAAGAACTGGCGCCCGGTCTCCCTCCTCAGCACGGACTACAAAATCTTCGCCAGGGCGATGTCTGCTCGCCTTGGTGCCGTGCTGGACCACATGATCCACCCCGACCAGTCCTACACGGTCCCGGGCCGGACAATCCACGATAACATCCATCTGGTCCGGGACCTCATCCATTGTTCCCAGGAGGCTGGTCTGTCGGTCGCCTTCCTATCCCTTGACCAAGAGAAGGCGTTCGACAGGGTGGATCACGACTATCTGCTCGGAACGATGCGCGCTTTCAGTTTCGGGACGCATTTCGTCGCCCGGATCCGACTTTTGTACGCCGCCGCGGAGTGTATGATTAAGGTTAACGGGTCCTTGACGGCGCCCCTTCGCTTTAGGAGAGGGGTGCGCCAGGGATGCCCCATATCCGGCCAGTTATAGGCCGTTTGCGTGGAGTCTTTCATGCGCCTCTTGCGAACGAGGTTGACGGGACTTGCTCTGCAAGGGCCGGGCGTGTGGTCGTCCTCTCGGCTTACGCCGATGACGTGCTCCTCGCGGTAGAGGATCCCGCTGACCTGCGGAGGATGCGTGAGTGCCAGCAGATTTACTCGGCCGCGTCCTCCACCAGGATCAACTGGGCGAAATGTTCCGGACTTCTGGTGGGTCAGTGGCGGGTGGACTCCCTGCCGGAGGAGCTCAGGCCTTTTGCCTGGAGCACGACCCATCTCCTCTATCTGGGAGTCTACCTTAGCCCCGACGAGGGAGCCTGGCCGGCGAACTGGCAGGAACTGGAGGCCAAGGTCGCCGCTCGTCTAGGGCGCTGGACAGGACTGCTCCGAGTGCTGTCCGACAGGGGTCGAGCGCGAGTCATAAAGCAGCTGGTGGCCGCAATGTTGTGGTACCGGCTGGTCACTTTGACGCCTCCCCCTGCGTTTGTCGCCAAGATACAGAAGAAGCTGGTGGACTTCTTCTGGAACAACAGGAAGCACTAGGTCTCTGCTGCGGTCTTGAGTCTCCCGCTTGAGGAGGGCGGTCAGTCGTTGGTGTGCGTCAGCGCCCAGCTCGCGTCTTTCCATCATCAGACCCTGCAGAGATACCTTTACGTCGAGCCCCCTCCTAGGTGGTGTGCTCTGGCGACGTATTTCTTCCGCCTGCAGCGCAACCTCAATTATGACACGCAGCTCCTGTTTGTGAACTTGGGGCGTGTCACGACCGCCCTCCGGGAGCTGCCTGTCTTTTACAAGGAACTCATCAGCGTCTGGAACAAAGTCTCCACCAAGCGCAGCTCTCCGCCGGCTGGAGTGGCTGCCGTCCTGCAGGAGCCGCTGCTCGGGAATCCGTACCTCCACGACCGAGGTTTTATGTGGCGGTCGGAAGAGAGGGCTGTGGCTGGTGAGGTGACCACGGTCAGGGACCTGCTCGATGGCGGAGGAGCGGGCTGGATGGCGCCAGACACGCTGGCGCGGCGCCTAAATTCTGCCAACGTCCGCCACGCGGCCGATGCCATCGAGTCGCTAAAAACAGCTCTGGGCCCTGACTCCATTAGGTGCATCGAGGAGGCTCAAGCACGTGGGGAGATCCCGTCCGAACTGACCCCCGTCCGGACGGAATTCCTCATCGGCGCCAAACCCCGGAACCTCCCTCGGGGGCCGGCGCCTCACAACTTGAGCCGCCTCGGGGAAATCCACTCCGTGCCTTTCAGTTCCGCGAGGAGGGGTTTCCAGTACGGGCTGCTCCTGCACACTCTCAACTTTGCCATCCTCGCCTGCCATCCGGACACGCCAAGGCGTACCATCCTGCCATCCGGAGCAGGCGGGGGTCCCCGATGGAGGGCACTCTACGCAGGGGTCCTCCTACTATTCATCGGGGACTTGGACTGGAGGGTGGTGCACGGAGCAGTGCCGTGCAATAAATTTTTAAGCCGGTTCACGGACTCCCAGGCCGCCTGCAATTTCTGCGGTCTGGAGGAGTCAGTGTTCCATGTTTTTATTGAGTGCACAAGGTTGCAGCCCCTGTTCCATTATTTGAAGGGGCTGCTCCTGAAATTCTGGCTGCACTTCAGTCCCACTCTCCTGATCTTTGGGCACCCTGTGCGGAGGGGAGCGGGTAGGTCCGAAGGCCTCCTCGTAGGACTGCTCCTGGGCACGGCCAAGGGTGCCATCAGCCGGTCCAGGCAGCGGGCGGTCGAGGGGGTCGTTCAACCCTGCCTCTCTTCCGCTCTTACATCCGGTCCAGGGTGTGCTTGGAGTTGGAGCACGCGGTGTCCACTGGTACGCTCGCGGCCTTCCGCGAGAGGTGGGCACCGAAGGGACTGGAGTGCATCATCATGCCCGGCAAACAAATTTTAATTTGATTTTACGTTTTAAAGTTTAATTTGTTTTAATTGCCGGTGCCTTTAATGTCCTCATACCCTTTTATAGGGGGCACTGGAAAAAATGTGATTTCAGCGCCCCAAAAAAAAAACCCAAAAAAAGAAAAAAAAGGGGCCTTGTAAATGTCTGCTGTGTCATCCAGTGCGGGTGGCACGGTTTAATGTCTTTTTATGTTCACAGATGAACTCAAAAAGAGTTTCATGCACAAGGACCCCCAGGTCCCTCTGCACCACAGCATGTTGTAATTTCTCCCCATTCAAATAATATTCCCTTTTACTGTTTTTTTCCCCCAAGCTGGACGACCTCACACTTTCCGACATTGTGTTCCATCTGCCAAACCTTAGCCCATTCGTTTAACTTATCCAAATCTCCTTGTAGCCTCTCTGAGTCCTCTACACAACCCGCTTTCCCACTAATCTCAGTGTCATCTGCAAATGTTGTTGTACTACACTCTGTCCCCTCCTCTAGGTCATCTATGGATATTGTAAACAGTTGTGGTCCCAGCACTGATCCCTTTGGCACACCACTAACCACTGATTTCCAACCGGAAAAGGACCCATTTATCCCGACTCTCTGCTTTCAGTTCGCCAGCCAATTCTCTATCCATGCTAATACATTTCCTCTGACTCCGCGTACCTTTATCTTCTGCAGTAACCTTTTGTGTGGCACCTTATCAAATGCCTTTTGGAAATCTAAATACACCACATCCATCGGTACAACTCTATCCACCATGCTCGTTATATCCTCAAAGAATTCCAGTAAGTTAGTTAAACATGATTTCCCTTTCATGAATCCATCTTGCATCTGCTTGATTGCACTATTCCTATCCAGTTGTCCCGCTATTTCTTCCTTTAATGATAGTTTCAAGCATTTTTCCCACTACAGATGTTAAACTAACCGGCCTATAGTTACCTGCCTTTTGCTTGTCCCCTTTTTTAAACAGAGGCGTTACATTAGCTGCTCTCCAATCCGCTGGTACCTCCCCAGAGTCCAGAGAATTTTGGTAGATTGTAACAAGTACATCTGCTATAACTTCCGCCATCTCTTTTAATACCCTGGGATGCATTTCATCAGGACCAGGGGACTTGTCTACCTTCAATCCCATTAGTCTGTCCTGCACAACCTCCCTAGTGATAGTGATCATCTCAAGGACCTCCCTTCCCACAATCCTATGACCATCAATTTTTGGCATGGTTTTTGTGTCTTCCACTGTGAAGACGGAAGCAAAATAATTGTTTAAGGTCTCGGCCATTTCCACATTCCCTTTTCATCTTCTAAGGGACCAACATTTACTTTAGTCACTCTTTTCTGTTTTATATATCTGTAAAAGCTTTTACTATCTGTTTTTATGTTTTGCGCAAGTTTACCTTCGTAATCTATCTTCCCTTTCTTTATTGCTTTTTTAGTCATTCTTTGCTGTTGCTTAAAATCTTCCCAATCCTCTAGTTTCCCACTAACCTTGGCCACCTTATACGCATTGGTCTTTGATTTGATACTTTGCTTTATTTCCTTGGTTATCCACGGCTGGTTATCTCTTCTCTTGCCGCCCATATTTTTCACTGGAATATATTTTTGTTGCACATTTTGAAAGAGCTCCTTAAAAGTCCTCCACTGTTCCTCAATTGTGCCACCATTTAGTCCTTGTTTCCAGTTTACTTTAGCCAACTCTGCCCTCATCCCACTGTAGTCCTCTTTGTTTAAGCATAGTACGCTCGTTTCTGACACAACTTCCTCATCCTCAATCTGTATTACAAATTCAATCATGGAGCTGCGGTCGTTCCTGGGGCTCCTCAATTATTTTGGTAATCTCCTACCCGGGTTGAGCACCTTGCTAGAACCTCTACACATATGGCTGCGCAAGTGAGATTATTAGGCATGGGGGAGATCAAAAGAGACTGATTTTGAGAAAGCCCAAAATCTGTTATGTTCCAACAAACTGCTTGTCCTGTATGATTCATGAAAATGTTTATTGCTAGCTTGCGATGCATCTTTGTACGAGCTCGGGCGTGTGTCACAATATGCAAACGAATTGGGAACATTGCAACCGGTCGCCTATGCGTCCAGGAGATCGTCCAAGGCCGAAAGCACCTGCAGCATGATTGAAAAAGAAGCTCTGGCATGCGTTACGGGGTGAAAAAATGCACCAGTATCATTTTGGGCTTTAGTTCGAGTTAGAAACTCACCATAAGCCGCTCATATCGCTATTAACAGAGAGCAAAGGTATTAATACAAATGTTTCTGCTCGCATCCAAAGATGGGTGCTCACGCTGTGTGCATATAAGTATGTAATTCACCACTGGCCAGGCACAGAGAACTGCGCTGATGCCCTCAGTCGGCTACTTTTCCCACCACCGGGGTGGAAATGGCACAGCCTGCAGACTTGCTCTTGGTGATGGATGCATTTGAAAATGAAAAGTCACCCGTTACGGCCGCCAGATGAGGACCTGGACCAGCCAGGATCCTTTACTGTCCTTTGTAAAAACAGTGTCCTCCATGGGAGTTGGTCCAGCGCCCCAGCGGAGATGCAGGAAGTGATCAAGCTGTTCCAGCAGCGTAAAGATGAAATGTCCATACAGAGGGACTGTATTTTGTGGGGTAATCACGTGGTTTTGCCCAAGAAAGGCAGGGAAATGTTCAAACGTTACCGACACGGTGCCACCCAGACATAGTAATGATGAAAGCTATAGTCAGACCCCATGTGCAGTTGCCCGATATCGACTCAGATTTGGAGTCTTGTGTGCGCCAATGCACCACTTGCTTGTAACTGAGGAATGCACCCAGGACACCCAAGTTTGTGGTCATGACCCTCCAAACCGTGATCTAGGATCCACGTTGACTTTGCTGGCCCATTTCTAGGCAACATGTTCTTCGTTCTTGTGGATGTTTATTCTAACTGGATTGAGTCTGTAATAATGTCTGTAAGCACGTCCACTGCCACCCTCGAAAACCTACGAGCCATGCACGACCTGCCTGATATCCTTGTCAGCGACAACGGGCCATGCATCACCAGCGCTGAATTCAAGGAATTCATGACACTCAATGGGATTAAGCACATCACATCTGCACCGTTCAAGCCCGCATCCAATGGCCAGAGAGAACATTTAGTCCAAACCATCAAGCAAAGCTTGAAACACATGTGAAAAGGCTCCCTGCAGACCCACCAGTCCCGAGTCCTGCTCAGCCACTGCACCAGACACCATTCTCTCACCAGGGTTCCCCAGCTGAGCTGCTCCAGAAAAGGATGCTCAAAATAAGGCTTTCTCTCGTTCACCCTGATCTCCAAGTCGAGGGCAGGCGGCATCAACAAAGCATGTACCGTGATCGCACAAATTTGTCACACAATATTGAAGTCAATGACCCTGTATTTGTACTTAACTATGGACCTGGTCCCAAATAGCTTGCTGGCACTGTCATAGCCAAAGAAGGGAGGAGGATGTTTCAGATCAAACTCGCAAATGGAATAACTTGCAGAAAGCATTTGGACCAAATCAAACTGCGATTCACAGACAGCCAGAAGCAACCAACTTCGACCATCCGGCACACACACAAGTGGCAACCAACATCATGGTTGACCACGAAGCTGAACTCATCATCCCCAGCAGCCCAGCAATGTCAGCTTCGCAGCAGAGCAGCGAAGAACCAACCAACTCACCTGCACCTGCATTTGTATCGAGACGATCGACTCGGGAGCGAAAAGCCCCAGATCGCCTCAACTTGCAAATAAGTGTACTATTGACTTTTGGAGGGAGTGATGTTATGTATACAACCCTATGTAACCAGAATTCTACCACCACCACAGGGCGTATCTGTTGGAGTCCCAAGGGATCCCAGCGTCCCCTGGGAGCACTGTATATAAGCAGACATTCCATGTTGTACGTGCACTCTGAAGTTAGAATAAAGAGACAGGTCACACTTACTCACGTCTACAGTACTCAATCACATTACGTTTTCTGGACTGAAATATAGAATAAAGCTCCCTCTATACTGTTCCATCAAACGTTTCCAGTGCAAGTACAGCACAGGTTAGACACAGACTACATCTCCCTCTAACTTGTCCCAGCCATTCCAGCGCAGATACAGCATCTGTTAGATGTCGAGAAAATTTCCCTCTATACTGTTCCAGTGGATATTCGCGGAGCAGGTGTAGCACGGGTGAGATACAGAGTAGATCTCCCTCTACACTGTCCCATCTAACACTACCAGGACAGATACAGCATGGGTTGGAGACAGAGTAAAGTTTCCTCTACACTGTCTCAGTAACCATTCCCTGGGCAGGTACAACCAAGCTCATGGTCTTCAGGGCTGTAGTAATACCCGCACTCCTGTATGGCTCAGAGGCATGGACACTGTGCAGTAGACACTTTTTCTCGCTGGAGAAATATCACCAATGATGTCTCCGCAAAATCCTACAAATCATCTGGCAGTACTGGTACACCAACATCAGCGTCCTCATCCAGGCTAACGTCCCCGGCATTGAAGAACTGACCACACTCCATTAGCTCCGCTACGCAGACCACATAGTTCGCATGCCAGACACGAGACTTCCAAAGCAAGTGCTCTATGTGGAGCTTCTTCATGGAAAATGAGCCAAAGGTGGGCAGCGGAAACGTTACAAGGACACCCTCAAAGCCTCCCTGATAAAGTGCGATATCCCCACTGACATCTGGGAGTCCCTGGCCAAAGACAACCCTAAGTGGAGGAAATGCAACCGGGAGTCTCATCGCCAAGAGCATGCAGAAAACAAGTGCAGCAGTGGAAAAAGTGTGCTGGAGAGGAAAGAAGTCCAGCCAGCCCTTCCTTCAACGACTGTCTGTCCCACCTGTGACAGAGTCTGTGGCTTTCGAATTAAACTGTTCAGCCACCAAGTAACTCACTTCAGGTGTGGAAGCAAGTCTTCCTCGATTCCGAGCGACTGCCTATGATGATGATGATGATGATGATGAGGACAACATAGGTTAGATGCAGAGTAAAGCTCCCTCTACAATGGCTCACCAGACATTTCCAGGCAGAGACAGCTTTGGTTTTTGAAGGTGAAATTTCCCTCTAGCCTGTCCCAAACACTCCCAGCTTTGTTACAGCATTGGTTAGATAGAGAGTTAATCTCCCTCTACACTGTCCCATCAAACACTCACACAATAGGCACAGCATGGGTTAGTCAGAGAGTAAAGCTCTCCATAGACTTATCCATCAAAAACTCCCATCGCAGTTACGGCATGGGTTAGATATAGAGTACAACTCCTGCAACATTGTCCCATCAAACACTCCCAGCGCAGGTACAGCACAGGTTACATCCACTGCAAAGCTCCCCCGACACTGTCCATCAAACACTTCCAGGACAGGTAAAGCACGGGTTAGATACAGAGTAAATCTCCCTCTACACCATCCCATCAGACATACGCAGGGGAGGAACAACACGGGTTAGATACTGAGTAATGCTCACCCTACACTCTCCTATCAAACACTCCATGGAAAGATGCAGCACGGATTAGATAAGAGAGAAAAGCTTGCTTTCCACTATCGCATCAAGAACTGCCAGAGCAGGTACAGCATGGGTGAGACAGAAAGGTTTAGGCTGGGTTTTCCAGAACATGGGGCCTGGACAACAAAAGGCACAGCCACCAATTATAAGCAGGGATGTTCAGGAAGACAGATAGGCGGTGTGGGGGGTGGGGGTGGTGGCTGGTGGCGGTGTGGTGCTGGTTGGGGCTGGAGGAGTTTACAGAGCCAGGGAGGGGCGAGGCCATCGAGAGTTTGAAAATAAGTATTAGAATTTTGAAATCAAGGCATTGCTGAACCAGAAGCCAATGTAGTTCAGCGAGTACAGGGCTGATGGGTGAGCTGGACTTGGTGAGAGTTAGGGCACGGGCAACCTAATTTTGGATCAATTCCAGTTTATGCAGATGAAAATGTGTCAGGACTGCGTTGTAATAGTCAAGTCCAGAAGTAACAAAGGCAGGGATGAGGGGTCAGCAGCGGATGAGCTGAGGCAAGGGCGATGTTACAGAGGTGCAAATATGCATTCTTAATTATGGTGTGGATATGTGGTCAAAAACATACTTCAGGTTTAAGTATGGCACCAAGGTTGCAAACAGTCCGGTTCAGGCACAGACACAAGTTGGGGAGAGGGATTGAGTCGGTGTCCAGGGAACTGAGTTTGTGGCAATGAAAATTACAAATTCTGAATATTTCACAGACTATCACGTGCAAAATGTGTGGATGCATTTTAAAATTCAATCGGTTCCAAAACCAGGTTACAGAAATTAAAGGATTTCAAATCTTATGCAAGGCAGTTCAATAAAGGGGTGGTTCAAAGGATTTCAGCTGAGTTTAAAGTAATACACTGCAGTTAAGTCTACTACAACTACAACTCGTGTACTCAAACGGAATAAGTTTGGGGTTTGATATAATAGAAGGTGAACTAGGTGAGAAGTGATGTAAGTGAGATTAAGAAAAAGCCCTAAAATGGAACAGTCGGGAACAGAACATCAATTAGTCTCCTCTGATCATGGAGGAATCAAATATTCGACACACTGTGTTTGAAACGAAGACAATTTGTTCAACATTTATACAAGATATTAATCTCCAGCCCATATATAGGGGTTATTAAGATAATGAGAAACAAACAAGAGCTGCCACAATGAACATGGTTCAGTGCCCAAAGCAATCCCAGTAAATCGTGTTCTAGTTACAAATGCAGCTTTTCTCCTCAGACCATTTAAAACTGAGATGAGGAGGAACTTCTTCTCTCAGAGGGTTGTAATCTGTGGAATTCTCTGCCCCAGAGAGCTGTGGAGGCTTGGTCATGCAATATATTTAAAGCTGATGTAGACAGGTTTAACAGAGGTGCTCACACTCAGGAAGGCTTTAGATGTGTCAGGGAACAGAGTGGTTCTGCTCACACAATCAGAGAATGGTTACAGCACGGAAGGCCATTCGGCCCGTCGAGCCCTTGCCGGCTCCCAGCTAGTCCCATTGCCCCGCCCTTTCCCCCCGGTCCTGCAAATGTTTTCTTTCGGATACTTATCCAATTCCCTTTTGAAAGCTGTGATTGAGTCTGCCTCCACCAATCTTTCAGGCCGTGCATTCCAGATCCGAACGACTCACTGCATAAAATAGATTTTTCTTACACTGTCTTTGGTTCTTCTGCTCATCCACCTTAAATCCGTCTCCTCTGGTTCTCGACCCTCCACCAATGCGAACAGTATCTCTCTATCTACTCTGTCCGGACCTCTCATGATTTTGAACACCTCTATCAATTCTCCTCTCAACCTTCTCTGCTTCAAGGAGAACAACCCCAGCTTCTCCAGTCAATGCACGTAACTGAAGTCCCTCATCTCGTGAATCATTCTTGTCAATCTTTTCTGCACCCCTTCTCAGGCCTTCATATCCTAATCTGCGGTGCCCTGAATTGGAAACAACGCTCCAGTTGAGACCGAACCAGTGTTTTACAAAGGTTCATCATAACCTCCTTGCTTTTGTATTCTGTGATGCCCAGGATCCTGTCAGCTTTTTTAACTGCTTTCCCAACCTGTCCTGCCACCTTCAGCGATTTGTCCACATATACCCGCAGGTCTCACTGTTCATGCACCCCTTTAGGATTGTACCCTTTAGTTTATATTGTCTCTCCTCGTTCATTTAATCATGCTTTTCTAATTGTATTTTTCAACTCAGATTCACGGCCTCATTTTATTTCTTCCTCCGAGCCCCTCAACTTAATCTGGCAGGGTAATGTTTGCGAGTTGTGATTGATTGCCCTGGGAACCAACAGGAAGAGAGGTCAGAGGTCGGAGGTCCCAGGAGCAGCGTGTTCTGCAACCAATCGCGGTGCTTGAGCGGTGGATCCTGAGTAGGCCTATCTGGTAAGTATGTGTCAACCTCTGTTAAACAATTTATCTTTTAAAAGTTAAATCGAGATTTCTTTTGTCAACAAAACAGTTTAACATCTGTCAGTATTTTATTTCCATTTATGAGTTCCTATTATGAGTTTCAGACACTTTAGTGCCAAGTGGACCAGGTATTTAAAGGTCATTCATTTCCCTCTTTCCATGCCGCTGTTAGTTAAAAGGACAGAGATTGATTTCCTCTCATTATGCATGCGTAGTAGTAAACATAACATCCTTCCGGTTAGTATTGAGTTACATTCTGTGCTGGGCGAGATGGCTGGTGGCATCAGCCTTTAAAATACACATTCTCTTTTTAAAATCTCTCCAGGGTCTCACCCTTTCCTATCTCTGTAACCTCCTCCAGCCCATCAACCCTCTTAATAGTTTGTTTTCTTTGGAACAGAGGAGGCTGAGAGCAGAAGTTAATGAGCTATATAAAATTATGACAGGCATAGATAGAGTGGATAGGAATGACCCATTTCCCTTCGCAGAGGGGTCAGCAACCAGCTGAACCTTTTAGCCAGTACGTAGCAAGCCCAACAAGAGAGGGGGAAGTTCTGGACTTAGTATTAGGGATGGAAGCTGGGCAGGTGGAAGGGGTATCATTGGGAGAGCATTGGTGCTAGTGATCGTAATTCAGTTAGATTTAGGGGAGCTATGGAAAAGGACAAAGATAGACCAGGAATAAAAGTTCTCAATTGGGGAAAAGCCAATTTTACTAAACTGAGATGTGGTTTAGCCAAAGTGGACTGGAAACAGCTACTTGAAATGGTGAGAGATTGGGAAATGTTGGTGTTCAGAGGGACCTTTGTGTCGTTGTACACGAATCACTGAAAGTTAAAATGCAGGCACAGCAAGCACTTAAGAAAACAAATGGTATGTCGGCCTTTATTACAAGAGGAGTTGAGGATAATAGTAAACATAAGAAAAGGAACATGAGAAATAGGAACTGGGGTAGGCCATACCATCGAGCCGGCTCCGCCATTCAATCAGATCATGGCTGATCTGATCATAGACTCAGCTCCACTTACCCGCCCGCTCTCCATAAACCCTTATGCCTTTATCATTTAAGAAACTATTTCTGTCTTAAATTTATTCAATGTCCCAGCTTCCACAGCTCTCTGAGGAAGCGAGTTCGACAGATTTACAACCCTCTGAGAAAAGAAATTCCTCCTCATCTGTTTTAAATGGGCGGCCCCTAATTCAAAGATCATGCCATCTAGTTCGAGTCTCCCCCATCAGTGGAAACATCAGCTCTGCATCCACCTTGTTTCGATCAGATCACCTCTCATTCTTCTTAATTCCAATGAGTCGAGGACCAAACTACTCAACCTTTCTTCATAAGTCAACCTGCTGATCCCTTATATCAACCTAGTGATCCTTCTCTGAACTGCCTCCAAAGCAATTATATCCTTTCGTAAATATGGAAAACAAAACTGCATGCAGTATTTCAGGTGTGGCCTCACCAAAACCTTACATAGCTGTAGCAAGACTTCCCCACTTTTATACTCCATCCCCTTTGCAAAAAAGGTCAAGATACATTGGCCTTCCTGATCACTTGCTGTACCTGCATGCTATCCTTTTGTGTTTCATGCACAAGTAACCTCAGGGCCTGCTGTGCTGCGGCACTTTGCAATCTTTCTCAATTTAAATAATAGCTTGCTCCTAGATATCTTACTGCAATTATATAGGACCCTGGTGAGACTACACCTGGAGTATTGTGTACAGTTTTGATTGCTTACCAAAGGAAGGATGTACTTACTATTGAGAATGGCAACGAAGGTTCACCAAACTGATTCCTGGGATGGGGCATTATCCTTTGAGGAGAGATTGAGTAGACTCAGCCTATATTCTGTAGAGGATAGAAGAATGAGAGGTGATCTCATTTTAAAATATACAAAATTCTTACGGGGCTTGACATTGTAGATCAGAGGTGTGAAACATACGGCCCGTGGGCCGGACACGGTCCCGCAAGCCCCTTCCTCCGGCCGCCACGTGTTTTAATTTATGTGACCCCCTTCCCCCCCGGCCCCAGTTCCGATATTTTGCTTGCTGACTGGAACACAACCTGTATTTGTCGGCCGTCACGTAACAGGAGGAGGGCGGTGGAGGCACGGGGAAGGTCAGTCGGTGTCCACGGGGAGCAATTCTGGGACAACGAGGCACTCGCATGGATTGTCAATGGGAGATAAGCTTTGAGTGAGGCAGCGAGTAGATAAATATCGAGAGAGAGGGGGAGGAGTGTCGCTGGAACTCCCGGTGATTTAACATATGATGGGGGTTAGTGCAGGGTAGGTAGCACTTCTCCCCCCTCCTCGACCCCAGTGAGGCACTGATTTTGAAATTCTCAGCATCCTGTTCACACCCCTCGATGGCCCCGCCCCTCCCTATCTCTGTAACCTCCTCCACCCCCTACACCCCTTCCTCTCTATGTAACCTTCTCCAGTCCCGACACCCCTCCCTATCTCCGTAACCTCCTCCAGCCCTACACCCCTCCCTATCTCTCTAACCTCTTCGAGCCCCGACAGCTCTCCCGATCTTTCTAACCTTGTGAGGGTTAACTTGAAACCACCACTAGGATTCTGTTAGCCTTAAAGTAAATGCAGGTTTTATTAATACAAGCCGGCAGGGGAGCTATCCTTCAAGGAATGCTCGAAGATACTGCCAGAGACATCTTACTTTATACAGTTTCAGATTATAGTATTAAGTAATGACGCAAATTACAATCAATTCATGCTGATTGATTAATACATGATTGATTGGTACAGCGCTTCCTCCAATTTGGCATCTATATGCCTTAATTGGCAATTCCAAATACATGTTGTTATGATTCTTTTATTTAACTCTTATTTTGTTATACAATTCCAATTCTACGTTATATGTGTTCATGCCCAGCTCCCAAGGCCTCTGGTCTATGAATTGGAACATCTGCTCCTCTGTGGAAGGCATCCCACACATGCTTCCCACAAAAAACAGGCTGTGGGTTCCATTTAAAAATCTGTTAACTCCATTTTAAATCATCGCAATTATTATTATTAATTGTAATTACAATTTGTAATCCGCCCTTCCAGTCCCTCCTGTTGGTCCCTGATTATTTCTAAATAATCAGCTGACCACATATATGTTCTGAGCCATCTGCTGGAAATGGTGATATCAAGTCCATATCCCTGGGATCACTTGTCGTTCCATCTTTTGCGGAGTCTTTACATACTACCCCTGACGATTTCCCTGGGATATTGGCACATCACTTATATTTCTTTTTGTACATACAGTGCATAAGCTCGGGGTCTTGGTTGTTTCCCTAACGCGTTTCAAAGTCACTCGCCTCCCTATCATGCCGACATTACATAATTAACAAGGCTGTTTGCTGTTCGGCTAGAACCACGTGGTTGAATATCTCTCTGAACTTACACATCAGATATAGTTGGATCACGATACATAGCCCTTCCACTACCATTATTACCACAATTGAATTTCACATCAATTTGAGGACTGCGTAGGCTTTAGGTGATCAGCCCTTAAAAAACCCACCATGAACAACAATTTTTCTTTCCCTGCCTTATCCTGTCCTGATTCCTATTTCTCCCGCCTCCGTTTCGTTTGTCAGGTGACAGGATTGGGACACTCATGAATCAGATCAGGTATTCATGCCGTCTTTTTGTTTGATTAACCTTCTTTGGATCTAGCAAAGGCTTTCTGTGTTCTTGGTTACGGGTCTTGGACAATCTCTTCTTTTTGCGTCTCTTGTATCTGCCTGTACCGTCTCCCAGGAGCATCAACACCACTATCAGCTGCACTCGGACTAACACATGGGATATAATTCTAATCCCTCTCTTGTAACTTTCCTCGGGTAAGCCTCGCCTGTCTTTGCACTTGTTACATAACATCACCAACCAACTCAAGGCTATTACTATCTATATTGCCACTACGGTGTGGGAAAGGATCCTTATCCAGGGATGTATAATCTCAAGTACCAAGGCGGGTTTTTTAGGTTATCCTTTATTTCACTGTCCAGTTCTTCTGCTTTCTCCTTCAGCTCTTAATATCTTTTAACGTTATTTCTTCAGCTAGTTAAATCTTCAAGTAACAGGGGAATTGATTGTGCTTGCTCTTCCATGTCAACATCAATATCTTGCTTAATCTCATCACTTATATTTCATGTCATTTTCTTCCTGGCATGTCATGCTTGCTCTTCCCGCTGCCACCGACAGTCTTGGAGTAACGTAAGTTCCCAGGCTAGTTACCACACAATATTCTCCTCGCCCTTGATAGGTGTAATGTAGGTTCGGGCAGGTTTTATTCCAATGACGCATCCTTCCGTAGTATTGTCAAACCCGCATCTATCCTTGCTCCCGTCTCCCACTGGATGAGGACCTATAGTTAGGCTTCCTCCTCTCCGGCACACAGATAAAGATATTCCCCTTATATTTCCATTCTTTTTGATCTCATACTGGTCCATCGTGGATGTACTCTTCCCCTCGTATTATGCTTGTTTCCCCTCACATCCTCCTGTAACCGCATACACCCTTGTCATTCCTTTCAAAAAGGGCCACCTTACAGCAAAAGTCTAAAGGGACAAAGTGTGTTAAAAAGATAAGCCTGAAGGCTCTGTGCCTGAATGCGAGGAGTATTCGTAATAAGCTGGATGAATTAACTGCACAGGTAGCAATTAATGAATATGATATAATTGGCACCACGGAGACATTGCTGTCCTAAGGCAGTGTCCCCTGGTTCTGGATTTCCCCAACATCGGGAACAAGCTACCTGCATCTAACCTGTCCCGTCCCGCCAGAATCTTTATGTTTCTACGAAATCCCCTCTCATCCTTCTAAACTCCAATGTAAAAAACCCAGTTGATCCAGTCTCCCCTCATATGAAAGTCCAGCCATCCCGAGAATCAATCTGGTGAACTTTCGCTTCACTCCCTCAATAGCAAGAACGTCCTTCCTCAGATTAGAAGACCAAAACTAAACACACTATTCCAAGTGAGGCCTCACCAAGGCCCTGTACAACTGCAGTAAGAATCTGTTGAATCTGCATTTTGCTGCAATTCTATGACATTCTGAACCGAGAAAGAAATGGAATCGTGTCTCTCAGTCTCTGCCCCACTCACTACCTCTGTCTCTTTAGAGATCTGAGCATGTGTTTGCGTGTTTGAGTTTTTGTCTCCCTCATTCTGCCTCTCTCTGACTCACTCTGTCTCTCCCTGTTTCCCTGTTTGTCTCGGTCTCTCAATCTGCCCGTGTCTTTCACACAGTGTCCAGTTCTGTTGCAATTGGATTCTCTCAGTCTCTCTGTCTGACTGTTTCTCTCTTTCTCATCATTACTGTCTGTCTATGTCTCTGCCTGCCGGTCTCTCTTTGCCTGTTTCTGTTCGATCCTGTCTCTAACCTGTTGAGTATTTCCATCATTTTTTGTTTTTATCTCTGTCTCTCTCTCTCTATCTTCTCTCTCACTATCTCTCTCTCTCTTTGTCGCTTTCTTTGTCCATGTCTTTTTCTTTTTATCTGGTTTTCTTTGCCTCCCTCTCTTTATGGAGCACACACACACACACACACATCTCTGTGTATGTGTGTGTTTGAGTCTTTGTCTCACTCAGTCTGCCTATCCCTCTCAGTCTCACACTTGATCTCTCTCTATTTCTCTCGCTCGCTGTCTGTCTCTCCCTGTTTCTCTGTTTGTGTCTATTTCTCAATGTGTCTGTCTCTTTCTCATGATGTCCACTTCTTTTCACAGCTCGATTCCTGCTGTCTCAAAATCTACACCCGTCAGTACCTCATTAGTATAGTCGTGAGTAACCCCGACTGTCACGCGGGAGGAAGCATTTTCGAAATGGAGACTTGTACCTCTGTTATTCGGTATAGATTCATGTTAAAAGTTCCACAGCAACATAGAAGAGTAAAAATACAGCAAGAGGAGATTGGCTCTTCCAGATTTTTAGGAAACGGAGACTTTTTCAGGACTCTGCGGCGTTCTGATGCAAAGAGATGGATGATTGAGTTTTATCTGAGTAACATTTCAAGAGATAGAAACCCAGTCGTCGTGCCTGGGTGATTAAGGCGATGGAGCACAAAACCCATTGGGGTTTCTCCACGCAAGTTCGATCCTGTCGACTACCGATTTCAGCATAGTTTAACCAGATCCCTGCAAAACGGATCCTGAGTTCGGTGGAATAACGTCCCACACCTTTCAACACTGACATTTTTTTCTCATGTTCATTAATTTGCAATATTCACGATACATATGGATAGAAAAACGCAAAAATCAGCCAAAGTTGCGACAGTGATTCACCTGTCTGTGCCTCGAGATGTCGAAGGTATCTGTGCATGCCCGTTGGTGCGTGTAAATGTTTGGTTATGTGTGTCTCTGTGTCTGTCTATCTCTATTTTTGTCTCTGTATATGTGCAACTGTTTGTGGAAATCATCACCATGAATTTGGTATGTCCTGGAACTTATAAAAAAGATTGGCGAAAATAATACGGTTGTGAACTTTTGTCTCGGCTTTGGTTCAGTGGCAGCATTCTCGACTGAATCAGGAATTTGTGTGTTCAAGTCGCACTCCTTGGACTTGAGCACATCATCTTGGCTAACACTCAAGTGCAGCACTTGGGGAATTTTGCAATGTTGAAGCTGTTGACTTTCGGATGAAATGTTAAATTGAAGCTCCGTCTGCACCCTCGGGTGGGTATGAAAGGTCCCAGAGCATTACGCGAAACAGAGTAGGAGAGTTCCCCCGTGTCAATATTCCGACAAATGTTCGTAAATGCTCACTAAAAGACGATGTGCATGTGTTTGTTTATGGGGTTGAGATTGAAGCCCAGCTTGTCACAGAGACAGAATCCAATCGCTCATAGGGTCAGGATAGCCGAGTGGTTAAGGCGTTGGTTTTAAACGCCAAAGTGTTTTTCCAACGTGGGTTCTTCCCCACTCCTGGTTTCTATTTAATTTAAAACGGATTCCCTCCCATTCTGATAAATGATGTCCGATTTTCATCGATTGAATCAATAATTTTCTGCAACTATGTGACACTCTGAACCGATGATGAAATGAAATTGTGAAATGAAATTGTGAAATGTATCTGTGTCGGTCGGTCTCTGCCTCTCTCTCTCTCTTCACACAGCTGTGTATGTGTTTGTATGTTTGAGTCTGTGTCTCTCTCAGTCTGACTCACTCTGTCTTGTCCCTGTTTCTCCGTTTGTCTCAGTCTCTCAATCTGTCTCTTTCTCACGGTGCCCCCGTCTCTTCCAATTGGATTCTCTCAGATTATTTGTCTGACTGGCTCTCTCTTTCCCATCATTTCGGTCTGTCCATGTCTTTGCCTGTCTCTGTTAGTCCCTGCCTCTAACCTGAGGAGTATTTCCATCATTTTCTGTTTTAGTCTCTATCTCTCTCTCTCTCTATCTGTCTCTCTCCTTGTCACTGGGTTTATCATTGTCTTTCTCTCACTCTTTCCCTCTCTCTCTTACTAGATCACACACACACATCTCTGTCTCTGTATGTGTTTGAGTCTTTTTCTCACCCATTCTTCCTCTCCTTCTCAGTCTCACACTTTATGTCTCTCGTTGTCTCTATCTTGGTGTCTGTCTCTCCCTGTTATTTGGTTTGTCTCTGTCTCTCAATGTGTCTGTCGACTTCTCATGGTGTCCAGTTCTGTTCACAGCTCGATACCTGCTCCGACAGAACAGCTACAGGTCTGTTCCTCGTTGGTATTGTGGTGAGTATCCCTGCCTGTGATGCGGGAGACCGGGGTTCAATTACTCGACGGGAAGGCAGTTGTTTCAAAATGTTGATTTTTACTTCTGTTTCTTGGTAGAGATCATATTAAAAATTTCAGAGCGACATCGAACTGTGAAAATACAGGTAGAGGAGTTTGCCTCATCCAGATTTTGAGCAAACGTAGACTTTTTCAGGATTCTTTGGCCGTCTTCTGCACAGAGATGGATGACTGAGTTTTTTCTGAGTAACGGTTAAAAAGCCAGCGACTCAGTAGTCGTGGCCGAGTGGTTAAGGCGATGGACTCGAAATCAATTGGGATTTGGCGCTCAGGTTCGTATCCTGCCGACTACGATTCTCAGCATTTTTCATCCAATTTCACAATTTAACCAGTTCTCTGTCAAACTGATCATGAGATAAATGGAATAACGTCCCAAACCTTTCAACACTGACATTTGTTTCTCATTTTTATTAATCTGCAATATTCACGATACATCCGTTTAAAAAATCGCAAACATCAGTCAAAGTTGCGACAGTGATTCAGCCTGTCTATCCCTCGAGATGTCTAAGGCATCGGTGCGTGTAAATTTTTGGTTTTGTGTTTGTGTGTCTCTGTGTCTGTCTATCTCTATTTTTGTCTCTGTATATGTGCAACTGTCTGTGGAAATCATCACCATGAATTTGGTATGTCCTGGAACTTATAAAAAAGACTTGGGGAATATAATAAGGTTGGGAACTTTTGTGTCGGCTTTGGTTCAGTGGCAGCATTCTCGACTGAATCAGGAATTTGTGTGTTCAAGTCGCACTCCTTGGACTTGAGCATATCATCTTGGCTAACACTCAAGTGCAGCACTTGGGGAATTTTGCAATGTTGAAGCTGTTGACTTTCGGATGAAATGTTGAATTGAAGCTCTGTCTGCAAATCGGGTGGAAATGAAAGGTCCCAGAGCATGACTCGAAACAGAGTAGGAGAGTTGCCCCCGTGTCAATATTCCTAAAAATATTCGTAATTGCTCACTAAAAGACTATGTGCATGTGTTTGTATGTGGGGTTGGGTTTGAAGCCCAGTTTGTCACAGAGTCACAATCTAACCTCTCACAGGACCAGGATCGCCGAGTGGTTAAGGCGTTGGCCTTAAACTTCAAAGGGGTTTTCCAGCGTGGGTTCTTCCGCACTCCTGGTATCTATTTAATTTAACACGGATTTCCTCCCATTCTGATCAGTGATATCCGATTTTCATCGGTTGAATCAACAATTTTCTGTAACTATGTGACACTTTGAACCGATAATGAAATGAAATTGTGAAATGTATCTGTGTCGCTCGGTCTCTGCCTCTCTCTCTCTTCGCAGAGCTGTGTATTTGTTTGTATGTTTGAGTCTTTGTCTCTCTCAGTCTGACTCACTCAGTCTGTCCCTGTTTCTCCGTTTGTCTCAGTCTCTCAATCTGTCTCTTTCTCACGGTGCCCACGTCTGTTCCAATGGGATTCTCTCAGATTCGTTTTTTGACTGGCTCTCTCTTTCCCATCATTTCGGTCTGTCCATGTCTTTGCCTGTCTCTGTTTATCCCTGCCTCGAACCTGAGAAGTATTTCCATCATTTTCTGTTTAAGTCTCTATCTCCCTCTCTCTCTATCTGTCTCTCTCCTTATCACTGTCTTCATCCTTGTCTTTCTCTCACTCTTTCCCTCTCTCTCTTAATAGATCACACGCACACATCTCTGTCTCTGTATGTGTTTGAGTCTTTTTCTCACCCATTCTGCCTCTCCTTCTCAGTCTCACACTTTCTGTCTCTCGTTGTCTCTATCTCGGTGTCTGTCTCTCCCTGTTTGTCGGTTTGTCTCTGTCTCTCAATGTGTCTGTCGACTTCTCATGGTGTCCAGTTCTGTTCACAGCTCGATTCCTGCTGCGACAGAAAAAGATCCCGTCAGTTCCACGTTAGTATAGTGGTGAGTATCCCCGCCTGTCACGTGGGCGACCGGTGTTCAATTCTCTGACGGGGAGGCAGTCGTTTCAAAATATTAAATTTTACTTCTGTTTCTTGGTAGAGATACATATTAAAAATTCCAGAGCGACATTGAACTGTGAAAATAAAGGAAGAGGAGTTTGCCTCTTCCAGATTTTGAGCAAACGGAGACTTTTTCAGGATTCTTTGGCAGTCTGCTGCACAGAGATGGATGGCTGAGTTTTTTCTGAGCAACGTTTAAAAAGCCAGCGACACCGTAGTCGTGGCCGAGTGGTTAAGGCGATGGACTAGAAATCCATTGGGATTTTAGCGCTCTGGTTCGAATCATGCTGACTACGATTTTCAGCATTTTTCATTCCATTTCACAATTTAACCAGTTCTCAGCCAAACTGATCATGAGATAAATGGAATAATTTCCCACACCTTTCAACACTGACATTTGTTCTCATTTTTATTAATCTGCAATATTCACGATACATCCGTTGAAAAAATCGAAAAAATCAGTCAAAGTTGCGACAGTGATTCAGCCTGTCTATCCCTCGAGATGTCTAAGGCATCTGTGCATGCCCGTTGGTGCGTGTAAATTTTTGGTTATGTGTTTGTGTGTCTCTGTGTCTGTCTACCTCTATTTTTGTCCATGTATATGTGCAACTGTCTGTGGAAATCATCACCATGAATTTGGTATGTCCTGGAACTTATAAAAAAGACTTGGGGAAAATAATACGTTTGTGAACCTTTGTATCGGCTTTGGTTCAGTGGCAGCATTCTCGACTGAATCAGATCTTTGTGTGTTCAAATCGCACTCCTTGGACTTGAGCATATCATCTTGGCTAACACTCAAGTGCAACACTTGGGGAATTTTGCAATGTTGAAGCTGTTGACTTTCGGATGAAATGTTAAATTGAAGCTCCATCTGCACCCTCGGGTGGATATGAAAGGTCCCAGAGCATTACTCGAAACAGAGTAGGAGAGTTGCCCCCGTGTCAATATTCCTAAAAATGTTCGTAAATGCTCACTAAAAGACTATGTGCATGTGTTTGTACGTGGGATTGGGGTTGAAGCCCAGTTTATCACAGAAACACAATCCAAGCTCTCACAGGGCCAGGATAGCCGAGTGGTTAAGGCGTTGGCCTTAAACTTCAAGGTTATTTCCAACGTGGTTTCTTCCCCACTTCTGGTTTCTATTTGTTTTAACACAGATTTCCTCCCATTCTGATCAGTGATATCCGATTTTCATCGGTTGAATCAACAATTTTCTGCAACTATGTGACACTCTGAACCGATAATGAAATGAAATTGTGAAATATATCTGTGTCGCTCGGTCTCTGCCTCTCTCTCTCTCTTCGCAGAGCTGTATATGTGTTTGTATGTCTGAGTCTTTGTCTCTCTCAGTCTGACTCAGTCTGTCTGTCCCTGTTTCTCCGTTTGTCTCAGTCTCTCAATCTGTCTCTTTCTCATGGTACACACGTCTGTTCCAATGGGATTCTCTCAGATTCTTTGTCTGACTGTCTCTCTCTTTCCCATCATTTCGGTTTGTCCATGTCTTTGCCTGTCTCTGTTCGTCGCTGCCTCGAACCTGTGAAGTATTTCCACCATTTTCTCTCTCTCTCTCTCTCTCTCTCTCTCTCTCTCTCTCTCTCTCTCTCTCTCTCTCTCTCTCTCTCTCTCTCTCTCTCTCTCTCTCTCTCTCTCTCTCTCTCCTTGTCACTGGGTTTATCATTGTCTTTCCCTCTCTCTCTTAATAGATCACACACGCATATCTCTGTATGTGTTTGAGTCTTTTTCTCACCCATTCTGCCACTACTTCTCAATCTCACACTTCCTGTCTCTCGGTGTCTGTTTGTCGGTTTGTCTCTGTCACTCAATGTGTCTGTCGACTTCTCATGGTGTCCAGTTTTGTTCACAGCTTGATTCCTGCTCCGACAGAACAGCTCCCCGTCAGTTCCTCGTTAGTATAGTGGTGAGTATCCCCACCTGTCAAGCGGTAGACCGGGGTTCAATTCTCCGTTGGGAGGCAGTTGTTTCAAAATTTTCATTTTTACTTCTGTTTCTTCTTAGAAACACATATTAAAAATTCCAGAGATACATCGAACTGTGAAAATATACGTAGAGGAGTTTGCCACTTCCAGATTTTGAGCAAACGGAGATTTTTCAGTATTCTTTGGCCGTCTGCTGCACAGAGATGGATGACTGAGTTTTTTCTGAGTAACGTTTAAAACACCAGCGACACAGTAGTCGTGGCCGAGTGGTTAAGGCGATCGACTAGAAATCCATTGGGATTTTCCTGCGCAGGTTTGAATCCTGTCGACTACGATTCTCAGCATTTTTCATTCTCTTTCACAATTTAACCAGTTCTCTGCCAAACTGATCATGAGGTAAATGTAATAAAGTCCCACATCTTTCAAAACTGAGATTTGTTCTCATTTTTATTAATCTGCAATATTCACGACACATCCGTTTAAAAAATCGCAAAAATCAGTCAAAGTTGCGACAGTGATTCACCCTGTCTATCCCTCGAGATGTCGAAGGCATCTGTGCGTGCCCGTTGGTGCGTGTAAATTTTTGGTTATGTGTGTGTGTGTCACTGTGTCTGTCTGTGTCCATATATGTCTCTGTATACGTGCAACTGTCTGTGGAAATCATCACCATGAATTTGGTACGTCCTGGAACTTATAAAAAAGACTTGGGGAAAATAATACGGTTGTGAACTTTTGTATAGGCTTTGGTTCAGTGGCAGTATTCTCGACTGAATCGAGAGCTTGTATGTTCTGAGACGTGAGCATATCATCTTGGCTAACACTCAAATGCAGCACTTGGGGAATTTTGCAATGTTGAAGCTGTTGACTTTCGGATGAAATGTTAAATTGAAGCTCCGTCTGCACCCTCGGGTGGATATGGTAGTTCCCAGGGCATTATTCGAAAAAGAATAGGATAGTTGCCTCCGTGTCAATATTGCGAAAAATGTTCGTAAATGCTCCCTGAAATCCAATGTGTCTGTGTGTCGCTGTGGGGGTGGAGCTGAAGCCCAGATTCTCACAGAGGCAGAGTCCAACCACTGACAGGATCAGGACCAGGATGGCCGAGTGGCAAAGGCGTTGGACTTAAGACGTAATGCGTTTGTACCCACGGGGGTTCAAACCGCACTCCTGGTAATTCCTTAATTAAACAGAGATTTTTCCCATCCTGCTCAGTGATACCTGATTTTCATCTGTTGAATCTCCAATTTTCTGTAACTATGTGACACTCTGTGCCGTTAATGAAATGAAATTGTGAAATGTATTTGTGTCGCTCTCTCTCTCTTTAGAGAGCTGTGTATGTGCTTGAGTCTTCGTCTCTGTCTGTCCATGTTTCTCTGTCTGTCCATGTTTCACTGTTTGAATCTGTCTCTTTCTCACGGTGTCCAGTTCTGTTGCAATGGGATTCTCTCAGACTCTCTGTCTGACTGTCTTTCTCTGTCCCATTATCTCTGTCTGTCCATGTCTTTGCCTGTCTCTGTTCGTCCCTGTCTCTAACCTGATAAGTATTTCCATTATTTTCTGTTTTTATCTCTATGTCTCTCTCTCTCTATCTGTATTTCTCGCTATCTGTCGCCCACTTTGTCTCTCTCTTTGTCCCTGTCCTTTTCTCTGGTTCTCAATGTGTCTGTCACTTTCTCACGGTGTCCAGTTCTGTTCGAATGGGATTCTCTCAGTCTCTCTGTCTGACTGTCTCACTCTTTCCCATCATCTCTGTCTGTCTATGTTTCTGCCTATCTGTCTCTCTTTGCCTGTCGCTGGTAATTCCTCTCTCTAACCTGCTGAGTATTTCAATCATTTTCTGTTTATATCTTTGCCTCTGTCTCGATCTGTCGCTCTCTCTCTATCTGTCTCTCTCCTTGTCACTGTCTTTATCACTGTCTTTCTTTCACTCTTTGCCTCTCTCTCTTTATTGATCACACACACACATCTCTGTATATGGAGGTATTTGAGTCTTTTTCTCAGAGTCTGCCTGACTTTTCAGTCTCACCCTTTCTGTCTCTCGTTGTCTCTCTCTCTCGCTATCTGTCTCTCCCTGTTTGTCTCTGTCTCTCAATGTGTCTGTCGACTTCTGTTCACAGCTCGATAACTGCTCTGCCGCAACCCGTACCCTCGTCCGTATAGTGGTGAGTATCCCCGCCTGTTACATTGGAGAACCGGGTTCAATTCCCCAACGGAAAAGCAGCTTTTTCAAAATGTCGAATTTTACTTCTGTTTCTTGGTATAGATTCATATTAAAAAGTTTCACAGCAATATAGAACAGTAAAGATACAGCAAGAGGCGATTGCTTCTTCCAGATTTTTTGCAAACGGAGACTTTTTCAGGATTCAGTGGCCGTCTGCTGCAAAGAGATGGATGACTGAGTTTTTTCTGAGTAACATTTAAATTGCCAGAGATGCAGTATTTGTGGCCGAGTGGTGAACGCGATGGTCTAGCAATCCTTTGGATTTTCCGCGCGCATGAATCAATTCTGCCGGCTACGATTCTCAGCTTTTTTCATTCCATTTTACAATTTAACCAGGTTTTTGCAAAACTGATCCTGAGAAAGGCGGAAGAACGTCCCACACCTTTCAACACTGACATCTATTTCTCATTTTTATGCAATATCTCAATATCTGCAATATTCAAGATACATACGGATAGATAAACGCAAAAATCAGCCAAAGTAGCGACAGTGATTCAGCCTGTCTATCCCTCTATATGTATAAGGTATCTGTGCATGTCCGTTGGTGCATGTATATTTTTGTTTATGTGTGTGTGTGTGTGTCTCTGTGTCTGTCTATCTGTATCTATGTCTCTGTGTATGTGCAACTGTCTGTGGAAATCATCACCATGAATTTGGTATGTCCTGGAACTTTTTAAAAATTGTTGGGGAAAATAATACGATTGTGAACTTTAGTATCGGCTTTGGTTCAGTGGCAGCATCCTCGACTGAAAAACGCAAAAGCAAGACAAAGTAGCGACAGTTACCCTGCCTGTCTATCCATCTATTTGTCGAAGGCAACCTGTGTATATCCTAATCTGGGTGTCATGGTACATCAGTCATTGATTGTTGGTATGCAGGTGCAGAAGGCGGTAAAGAAGGCAAATGGCATGTTCGCCTTCATAGTGAGGGGATTTGAGTATAGGAGCAGGGAGGTCTTACTCTAGTCGTACAGGGCCTTGGTGAGGCCACACCTGGAATATTGTGTTCAGGTTTGGTCTCCAAATCTGAGGAAGGACGTCCTTGCTATTGAGGGAGCACAGCGAAGGTTCACCAGCATGATTCCCGGAATGGCAGGACTGACATATGAGGAGAGCCTGGATCAACTGGGCTGGTATCCACTGGAGTTTAGAAGAATAAGAGGGTAACTCATATAAACATATAAAATTCTGACGAGATTGGACAGCTTAGAGGCTGGAAGAATGTTCCCGTTGATGGGGTGTTCGAGACCAAGGATCATAGTCAAAGAATAAGGTGTAAGCCATTTAGGACCGAGATGAGGAGAAACTTCTTCACTCAGAGAGTGGTTAACCTGTGAAATTTTCTACCGCAGAATGTCGTTGAGGCCAGTTCGTTCGATATATTCAAAAGGGCCCTTACGTCTAAAGGGATCAAGGGGTATGGAGAGAAAATAGGAAAGGGGTAATGAGGTTGAATGATGAGCCATGATCTTATTGAATGGTGGTGCAGGCTCGAAGGGCCGAATGGCATATTCCTGCAACTAATTTCTATGTTTCTATGTTTCTATGTTTCTATGTTGAGGCGTGTATATTTTTGGTTATTGTGTGTGCGTGTGTCTGTGTATGTCTATCTGTATGTATGTCTCTGTGTATGTGCAACTGTCTGTGGAAATCATCACCATGAATTTGGTATGTCCTGGAACTTTTAAAAAAACTTGGGGAAAATAATACGGTTGTGATCTTTGAGATCGGTTTTGGTTACATGGCTCCATTCTCGACTGAATCAGGAGGTTGTGTATGTAAGTCCCACTCCTGAGACTTGAACACATCATCTTGGCTGACACTCAAATACAGTACTTGCGGAATGTTGCATTGTTGAAGCTGTTGACCATCGGCTGAAATTTTAAATTGAAGCTCCATCTGCACCCTCGGGTGGATGTGAAAGTTCCCAGAGCCTTTTTCGAAAAAGAATAGGAGAGTTGCGCCCGTGTCAATATTAATAAAAATGTTCGAAAATGCTCCTTGAAATCCTGTGTGTCTGTGTGTCGCTGTGGAGGTGGAGCTGAAGCTGAAGCTTAGATTCTCACAGGCAGAGTCCAACCACTGACAGGATCAGGAGCAGGATGGCCGAGTGGTAAAGGCGTTGGATTTAAGATGTAATGGGTTTATACCCGCGTGGGTTTGAACTCCAGTCCTGGTAATTTCTTAATTAAACGTAGATATTTCCCATCCTGCTCAGTGATACCCGATTCTCATCCGCTGAATCTCCAATTTTCTGTAACGATATGACACTCTGAGCCGATAATGAAATGAAATTGCGAAATGTATCTGTGTCGCTCGGTCTCTGCCGCTCTCTCTTTTTCGAGAGCTGTGTTTGTGTTTGTGTGTTTGAGTCTTTGTCTCTCTCAGTCTGCCTCTCCCTGTCTGTCTCTCTCTGTCTGTCCATGTCTTTGCCTGTCTCTGTTGGTCCCTGACTCTAACCTGATAAGTATTTCCATTATTTTCTGTTTTTGTCTCTATGTCTCTCTCTCTCTATCTGTCTTTCTCTCTATCTGTCGCCCTCTTTGTCTCTCTCTTTGTCCCTGTCCTTTTCTCTGTCATTCCATCGCTATTTGCCTCCCTCTCTT
This sequence comes from Pristiophorus japonicus, assembly GCF_044704955.1. NCBI lineage: Eukaryota > Metazoa > Chordata > Chondrichthyes > Pristiophoridae > Pristiophorus > Pristiophorus japonicus. The sequence continues at coordinate 121,068 of NW_027254113.1, read as the reverse complement.
TATGGAGCACGCAAATACATCTCTGTATTTGTATGTGTTTGAGTCTTTTTCTCATTCAGTCTGATCCTCCCTTTCAGACTCAAACTTTATGTCTCTCTTTGTCTCTATCTCACTGTCTGTCTCTTCCTGTTTCCCTGTTTGTCTCTGGTTCTCAATGTGTCTGTCACTTTCTCACCGTGTCCAGTTCTGTTCGAATTGGATTCTCTCAGTCTCTCTGTCTGACTGTCTCACTCTTTCCCATCATCTCTGTCTGTCTACGTTTCTGCCTGTCTGTCTCTCTTTGCCTGTCGCTGGTAGTTCCTGTCTCTAACCTGCTGAGTATTTCCATCATTTTCTGTTGAAATAGTTGTCCCTTACTCTATCTGTCGCTCTCTCTCGATCTGTCTCTCAACTTGTCACTGACTTTATCACTGTCTTTCTCTCACTCTTCCCCTCTCTTTTTATAGATCACACATACACATCTCTGTATATGTCGGTGTTTGAGTCTTTTTCTCGCTGTTCTGACTGACTTTTCAGTCTCACCCTTTCTGTCTCTCGTTGTCTCTCTCTCATTGTCTGTCTATTCCTGTTTGTCGGTTTGTGTCTGTCTATCAATGTGTCTGTCGACTTCTGTTCGCAGCTTGATTACTGCTCTGACGCAACACGTTCCTTCGTCCGTATAGCGGTGATTATGCCCCTCTGTTATGCGGGAGAACCGGATTCAATTCCCCGATGGAAAGGCAGCTTTTTCAAAATGTCGAATTTTTCTTCTGTTTCTTGGTATAGATTCATATTAAAAAGTTCCAGAGCAATATAGAACAATAAAAATACAGCAAGAGGAGATTGCCTCTTCCAGACTTTTTGCAACGGAGACTTTTTCAGGATTCTGTGGCCGTTTGCTGCACACAGATGGATGACTGAGTTTTTTCTGAGTAACATTTAAAGTGCCAGAGAGGCAGTAGTTGTTGCCGAGTGGTTAAAGCGATGGTTTAGAAATTCTTTGGGTTTTCTGCGCGTAGGTTCGAATCTTGCCGACTACAATTCAAAGCAGTTTTCATTACATTTTACAATTTAACCAGGTTTTTGCAAAACTGATCCTGAGATAGGCGGAATAACGTCCCACACATTTCAACACTGACATCTATTTCTCATTTTTATTAATCTGCAATATTCATGTTACATACGGATAGAAAAACGCAATAATCAGCCAAAGTAGCGACAGTGATTCAGCCTGTCTATCCCTCTATATGTCAAAGGCATGTCTGTTGGTGCATGTATATTTTTGGTTAAGTGTGTGGGTGTGTGTGTCTCTGAGTCTGTCTATCTGTATATATGTCTCTGTGTATGTGCAACTGTCTGTGGAAATCATCACCATGAAGTTGGCACGTCCTGGAACTTTTTAAAAAACTTGGGGAAAATAATACGGATGTGAACTTTGGTATCGGTTTTGGTTCAGTGGCTCCATTCTCGACTGAATCAGGAGGTTGTGTGTGTAAGTCCCACTCCTGAGTCTTGAACCCATCATCTTGGCTGACACCTGACACTCAAATGCAGTATTTGGGGAATTTTGCATTGTTGAAGCTGTTGACCATGGGCTGAAATTTTAAATTGAAGCTCCATCTGCACCCTCGGGTGGATGTGAAAGTAGCCAGAGCATCACTCGAAAAATAATAGGAGAGTTGCGCCCGTGTCAATATTGATAAAAATGTTCGTAAATGCTCCCTGAAATCCGATGTGTCTGTGTGTCGCTGTGGGGGTGGAGCTGAAGCCCAGATTCTCAGAGAGGCAGAGTCCAACCACTGATAAGATCAGGACCAGGATGGCCGAGTGGTGAAGGCGTTGGACTTAAGATCTAATGGGTTTATACCTGCGTGGGTTCGAACCCAATTCCTTAATTAAACAGAGATTTTTCCCACCCTGCTCAGTGATACCCAATTTTCATCTGCAAAATCTCCAATTTTCTGTAACTATGTGACACTCTGCGCCGATAATGAAATGTCTCTGCCGCTCTCTCTCTTTGGAGAGCTGTGTATGTGTTTGAGTCTTTGGCTCTCGCTCACCCTCTCTGTCTGTCCCTGCTTCTCTGTTTGTCGCTGTCTCTCAATCAGTCTCTTTCTCATGGTGTCTAGTTCTGTTGCAATGGTATTCGCTCAGACTCTCTGTCTGACTGCCTCTCTCTGTCCCATTATCTCTGTCTGTCCATGTCCTTGCCTGTCTCTGTTAGTCTCTGTCTCTAACCTGATACGTATTTCCATTATTTTCTGTTTTTGTCTCTCTGTCGCTCTCTCTATCTGTCTTTCTCTCCATCTGTCTCCCTCTTTTACTCTCTCTTTGTCCCTGTCCTTTTCTCTGTCATTCCATCACTAAACTGCCCCCACTCTTTATGGAGCACGCAAATACATCTCTGTGTATGTATGTGTTTGAGTCTTTTTCTCATTCAGTCTGATCCTCCCTTTCAGTCTCAAACATTCTGTCTCTCTTTGTCTCTATCTCGCTGACTGTCTCTCCCTGTTTCCCTGTTTGTCTCTGGTTCTGAATGTGTCTGTCTCTTTCTCACGGTGTCCAGTTCTATTCGAATGGGATTCACTCAGTCTCTCTGTCTGACTGTCTCACTCTTTCTCATCATCTATGTCTGTCTATGTTTCTGCCGATCTGTCTCTCTTTGCCTGTCGCTGGTAGTTCCTACCTCTAACCTGCTGAGTATTTCCATCATTTTCTGTTTATATATTTGTCTCTCTCTCTATCTGTCGCTCTCTCTCTATCTGTCTCTCTCCTTGTCACTGTCTTTATCACTGTCTTTCTGTCACTCTTTCCCTCTCTCTCTTTATAGATCACACATACACATCTCTGTATATGTAGGTGTTTGAGTCTTATTCTCACTGAGTCTGCCTCACTTTTCAGTCTCGCCCTTTCTATCTCTCGTTGTCTCTCTCTCTCGCTGGCTGTCTATCCCCGCTTGTCGGTTTGTCTCTATCGATCACTGTGTCTGTCGACTTCTGTTGACAGCTCGATTACTGCTCTAAGGCAACCTCGTCCGTATAATGGTGATTATCCCCGCTTGTTATGCGGGAGAACCGCGTTCAATTACCTGACGGCACAGCAGTTTTTTCAAAATGTCGAATTTTACTTCTGTTTCTTGTTATAGATTTTATTAAAAAGTTCCAGAGCAATATAGAACAGTAACAATACAGCAAGATGAGATTGCCTCTTCCAGATATTTTGCAAACGGTGACTTTTTCAGGATTCTGTGGCCGTCTGCTGCACAGAGATGGACGACTGAGTTTTTTCTGAGTAACATTTAAAATGCCAGAGACGCAGTAATTGTGGCCGAGTGGTTAAAGCGATGGACTAGAAACACTTTGGATTTTCTGCGCGTAGGTTAGAATCCTGCCGACTACGCTTCTCAGCATTTTCATTCCATTTTACAATTTAACCAGGTTTTGGCAAAACTGATCCTGTGATAGATGGAATAACGTTCCACACCTTTCAACACTGATATTTTTTTTCACATTTTTATTAGTCTGCAATATTCACGATACATACGGATAGAAAAGTGCAAAAATCACCCAAAGTAGTGACTCAGCCTGTCCATCCCTCGATATGTCTCAGACATCTGTGTGTGTCCGTTGGTGCATGTATTTTTCTGGTTATGTGTGTGTGTGCCTCTGTGACTGTCTCTCTGTATATATGTCTCTGTGTATGTGCAACTGTCTATGGAAATCATCACCATGAATTTGGTATGTCCTGGAACTTTTTCAAAAGACTTGGGGAAAATAATACGGTTGTGAACTTTTGTATCGGCTTTGGTTCAGTGCCAGCACTCTCGACGGAAAAACGCAAAAGCCAGCCAAAGTAGCGACAGTGACCCTGCCTGTCTATCCGTCTATTTGTCTAAGGCACTCTGTGTATATCTTGATCTGGGTGTCATGGTACATCTGTCATTGAAAGTGGGCATGCAGGTGCAGCAGGCGGTGAAGACGACAAATGGCATGTTCGCCTTCATAGCTAGGGGCTTTGAATATAGTAGCAAGGAGGTCTTCCTGCAGTTGTACAGGGCCTTGGTGAAGCCACACGTTAAATATTTTGTTAGTTTTTGTCTCCAAATCTGAGGAAGGACGTTCTTGCTATTGAAGGAGCACAGCGAGGGTTCACCAGCTTGATTCCAGGGATGGCAGGACTGACATATGATGAGAGACTGGATAAACTCTGCTGGTATCCACTGGAGATTAGAAGAATGAGAGGGGATCTCACAGAAACATATAAAATTCTGACGAGATTGGACAAGTGAGAGGCAGGAAGAATGTTTCTGTTGCTGGGGAGTTGGAAAACCAGGGTCACAGTAAAAGAATAAGAGGTAAGCCATTTAGGACCGAGATGAGGAGAAACGTCTTCACTCAGAGAGTGGTTAACCTGTGGAATTCTCGACCGCAGAAAGTTGTTGAAGCCAGTTCGTTAGATATATTCAAGATGGAGTGAGATATGGCCCTTACGGCTCAAGGAATCAAGGGGTATGGTGAGAAAGCAGGATATGGGTACTGAGGTTGAATGATCAGCCATGATCTTATTGAATGGTGGTGCAGGCTCGAAGGGCCGAACGGCCTACTCCTGCAACTAATTTCTATGTTTCTATGTTGATGCGTGTATATTTTTGGTTATTTTATGTGTGTGTGTGTCTGTGTATGTCTATCTGTATGTATGTCTCTGTGTATGTGCAACTGTCTATGGAAATCATCACCAAGAATTTGGTATGTCCTGGAACTTTTTTAAAAACTTGGGGAAAATAATACGGTTGTGATCTTTGGTATTGGCTTTTTTCAGTGGCTCCATTCAGAAGCTCGTGTGTGTAAGTCCCTCTCCTGACACTTGAGCGCATCATCTTGGCTGACAATCAAATGCAGTACTTAGGGAATTTTGCATTGTTGAAGCTGTTGACCATCGGATGAAATGTGAAATTGAAGCTCCGCCTGCACCCTCGGATGGATGTGAAAGGTTCCAGAGCATTACTCGAAAAAGAATAGGAGTGTTGACCCCGTGTCAATATCACGAAAAATGTTCGGAAATGCTCCCTGAAACCCTCTGTATATGTGTGTGTCTGTGGGGGTGGAGTTGAAGCCCAAATTTTGACAGAGTCAAAACCCGTTTCTGCCAGGCCCAGGATGGCCGAGTGGTTAAGGTGTTGGACTTAAGATCCAATGGAATTATAACTGCGCGGGTACGACCCCCACGCCTGGTAATTGCTTAATTAAACACAGACTACTTCCCATGCTGCTCAGTGATACCCGATTTTCATCTGTTGCATTTGCATGTTTCGGTGACACTCTAAGCAGATCATGAAATGTATCTGTGTCGCTCAGTCTCTGCTTCTCTCTCTCTCTTGAGAGAGCTGTGTATGTGTTTGAGTCTTTGTCTCTTGAAGTCTGCCTCTGTCTCTTTCTCACTGTGTCCAGTTCTGTTCCAAAGGGATTCTGTCTGACCGTCTCTCTCTTTCCCATCATCTCTGTCCATGTCTTTATCTGTCTGTGTTGGTCCCTGTCTCTAACCTGATGAGTAATTCCATCATTTTCTGTTTTTGTTTCTATGTCTCTCTCTCTCTCTATCTGTCTTTCTCTCCATCTGTCTCCCTTTTTGTCTCTGTCTTTTTCTTGTCATTCCATCACTATTTGCCTCCCTCTCTTTATGGAGCACGCAAACAATCTCTGTGTATGTAAGTATTTGAGTCTTTGTCTCACTCAGTCTGACCCTCCCTCTCAGTCTAAAACTTTATGTCTCTCTCTGTCTCTATCTCGCTGTCTGTCTCTCGCTTTTTCCCTGTTTGTCTCTGTCTCTCAATGTGTCTGTCTCTTTCTCACGGTGTCCAGTTCTGTTCGAATGGGATTCTCTCAATCTGTCTGGGTGAATGTCTCTCTCTTTTCCATCATCTCTGTCTGTCTATGCCTCTGCCTGTCTGTATCTCTTTGCCTGTCGCTGTGAATTCCTGTCTCCAACCTGCTGAGTATTTCCATCATTGTCTGTTTATATCTTTGTCTCTCTCTCTATCTGTCGCTCTCTCTCGATCTGCCTCTCTCCTTGTCACTGTCATTAACACTGTCTTTGTCTCACTCTTTCCCTCTCTCTCTTTATAGAGCACACACACATATCTCTGTATATGTATGTGTTTGAGTCTTTTTCTCACTGCGTCTGCCTCTCCTTCTGAGTCTCACACTTTCTGTCTCTCGTTGTCTCTATCTCGTTGTCTGTCTCTCCCTGTTTGTCGGTTTGTCTCTTTCTCTCAATGTGTCTCTCTACTTCTCATGGAGTCCAGTTCTCTTCACAGCTCGATTCCTGCTCTGACCAAACCCACATTCGTTGGTATGGTGCTTAGTATCCCGGCCTGTTATGCAGAAGACAGGGTTTCAATTTCCTAATGGGCAGGAAGCTTTTTCAAAATGCAGGATTTTACTTCTGTTTCTTGGTATAGATTCATATTAAAAAGTTCCAGTGCAATACAGAACAGTAAAAATACATAAGAGGAGATTTTTTCAGAATTCTGTGTCATCTGCTGCAGAGAGGTGGATGACTGAGTTTTATCTGAGTAACATTTGAAGAAATAACGAGTCAGTAGTCGTGGACGAGAGGTTACAGCGATGGACTAGAAAATCCATCGTATTTTCCCTGTGCAGGTCGTATCCTGCCGACGACGATTCTTAGCATTTTACATTCCATTTCACAATTTTACCAGGTCTCTGCAAAACTCATCCTGAGATAGGCGGAATAACGTCCCACACCTTTCAAAACTGACATTTTTTAAATCATTTTTATTAAACTGCAATATTCACGATACTTAAGTATAGAAAAACGCAAAAATCAGCCAAAGTTGCGACAGTGATTCAGCCTGTCTATCCCTCTATATGTCTAAGACATCTGTGCATGTCGGTTGGTGCGAGTATATTTTTACTTATGTGTGTGCGTGTCTGTGTCTATCTATCTGTATGTATATATATCTGTGTAAGTGTAACTGTCTGTATAGATCATCATCATGAATTTGGTATGTCATGGAACTTTTTAAAAAGACTTGAGGAAAATAATATGGTTGTGAACTTTGGTATCGGCTTTGGTTCAGTGGCAGTAATCTCGACTGAATCAGGAGTTTGTGTGGTTAAGTCCCACTCCTGAGACTTGAGCAGATAATCTTGGCAGACACTCAAGTGCAGTACTTGGGGAATTTTGCAATGTTGAAGCTGTTGACTTTCGGAAGAAATGTTAAATTAAAGCTCTGTCTGCACCCTCGGGTGGATCACAGCATTACTCGAAAAAGAATTGGAGAATTGCCCCCGTCTCAATATTACTAAAAATTTTCCTAAATGCTCACTGAAACCCGATGTATTTGTGTGTGTCTGTGGGGTGGTGTTGAAGCCCAGATTTTCAGAGACAGAATAGAAACACTGGAAGGACCAGGATGGCCGAGTGGTTAAGGCGTTGGCCATAAAATTCACTGATATTTTCCCATGAGGGTTCGTACTCCACTCCTCGAATCTCTTTAATTTATCACTGATTTCCTCCCATGCTGATCAGTGATACCTGATTTTCATCTGTTGAATCAACAATTTTCTGTTACTCTGTGACACTCTGAGCCGATCATGAAATGAAATTGTGAAATGTAGCTGTGTATCTCAGTCTCTGCCTTTCTGTCTTTAGAGAGCTGTGCATGTGTTCGTGTGCTTGAGTCTGAGTCTGCCTCTCTATGACTCACACTGTTTGTGCCTGTTTCTCTGTTTGTCTCTGTCTCTCAATCTGTCTCTTTCTCACGGTGCCCATGTCTGTTCCAATAGGATTCTCTCAGACTCTCTGTCTGACTGTCTCTCTCTTTCCCATCATCTCTGCCCATGTCTTTGCCTGTCTCACTTTGTCCCTGTCTTCAACCTGATGAGTATTTTCATCATTTTCTGTTTCAGAGTAGGCCATTAGGCCCTTCGAGCATGCGCCGCCATTCAATATGTTCATGGCTGATCAATCCTTTAGTTCCCCTTTCCTGCTTTCTCTCCATATCCCTTCACCCCCTTATCCGTAAGAGCCATATCGAACTCCCTCTTGAATATATCCAATGAACTGGCATCCACAACTCTCTGCGCAGGGAATTCCACAGGTCAACAACTCTGTGAGTGAAGAAGTTTCTCCTCATCTCAGTGCTAAATGGCCTACCCCTTATCCTAAGAATATGTCCCCTGGTTCTGGAACTCCCCAACTTCGAGAACATTCTTCCCGCATCTAACCTGTACAGTCCCGTCAGAATCTTATATATTTCTATGAGATCCCCTCTCATCATTCTAAACGCCAGTGAATAAAGGCCCAGTTGATCCAATCTCTCCTCATATGACAGTCCTGCCACCCCTGGAATCAGTCTGTTGACAATATCGGACCGAGTCAGCATGGATTTATGAAAGGGAAATCATGCTTGATGAATCTTCTGGAATTTGTTGAGGATGTAACGAGTAGAGTGGACAAGGGAGAACCAGTGGATGTAGTCAAGAGATTGGTGCACAAAGTCCAAGCGCATGGTATTGGGATTAATGCACTGATGTGAATAGAGAACTGTTTGGCAACTGGTTTGTTGCACTCCCTCAATAGCAAGAACGTCCTTCCTCAGACTAGGAGACCAAAACTGAACACAATATACCAAGTCTGGCCGCCTCACTCAGGCCTTGTACAACTGCAGTAAGGTCTCCCTGCTCCTATATTCAAATCCCCTAGCTATGAAGGCCAGCATACCATTGGCCTTCTTTACTGCCTGCTGTACCTGCGTGCCCACTTTCAGTGACTGATGAACCATGACACCCAGGTCTCATTGCACCTCCCCTTTTTCTAGTCTGCCTCCATTCAGATAATATTCTGCCTTCGTGTTTTTGCCCCCAAAATGGATAACCTCACATTTATCCAGATTATACTGCATCTGCCATACATTTGCCCACTCACCTAATCTGTCCAAGTCACCCTGCAGCCTCTTAGCATCCTCCTCACAGCTCGCACCGCCACCCAATTTAGTGTCATCCGCAAACTTGGAGATATTACACTCTATTCCTTCAACCAAATCGTTAATGTATATTGTAAAGATCTGGGGTCCCAGCACTGAGCCCTGCGGCACGCCACTAGTAACTGCCTGCCATTCTGAAAAGGACCTGTTTATCCTGATTCTCTGCTTCCTGTCTGCCAACCAGTTCTCTATCACATCAGTACATTAATCCCAATACCATGCGCTTGGATTTTGTGCACCAATCTCTTGTGCGGGACCTTGTCAAAAGCCTACTGAAAGTCCAAATACACCACATCCACTGGTTCTCCCTTGTCCACTCTACTCGTTACATCCTCAAAAAATTCCAGAAGATTCGTCAAGCATGATTTCACTTTCATAAATCTATGCTGACTCGGTCCGATCCTGTCACTGCTTTCCAAATGGGCTGCTATTTCATCCTTAATGATTGATTCCAACATTTTCCCCACTACTGATGTCAGGCTAACCGGTATAGACTTACCCGCTTTCTCTCTCCCTCCTTTTTTAAAAAGTGCCGTCACATTAGCTACCCTCCAGTCCATAGGAACTGATCCAGAGTTGATAGATTGTTGGAAAATGATCACCAATGCATCCACTATTTCCAGGGCCACTTCCTTAAGTACTCTGGGATGCAGACTATCAAGACCCAGGGATTTATCGGGCTTTAATCCCATCAATTTCCCGAACACAATTTCCCGCCAATAAGGATATATTTCAGTTCCTCATTCTCACTAGACTCACAGTCCCCTAGTAGAATTGGAAGGATTTTTTTTATCTTCCTTTGTAAAGACAGAACCGAATTATTGTCTCTATCTCTCTCTATATCTGTCTTTCTCTCTATCTGTCTCCCTCTTTGTCTCTCTCTTTGTCCCTGTCTTTGTCTCTGTCATTCCATTACTATTTGCCTCCCTCTCTTTATGGAGCACACAAACACATCTCTGTGTATGTATGTGTTTGAGTCTTTCTGTCATTCACTCTGACCCTCCCTCTCAGTCTCACTCTTTCTGTCTCTCTTTGTCTCTATCTCGCTGTCTGTCTCTCCCTGTTTCCCGGTCTCTCAACTTATCTGTCTCTTTCTCACGATGTCCAGTTCTGTTCCAATGGGATTCTCTCAGTCCCACTGTCTGACTGTCTTTCTCATTCCCATCATCTCTATCTGTCCATGTCTCTACCTGTCCCTCTCTTTGCCTGTCTCTGTTAGTTCCTTTCTCTTACCTGCTGAGTATTTCCATCATTTTCTGTTTATATCTCTGTCTATCTCTCTATCTGTCGCTCACTCTTTCTCTATCTCTCTCTTTGTCACTCACTCTCTCTCTCACTCTTTCCCTCTCTCTCTTTATAGAGCACACACACACACATCTCTGTATATGTGTGTGTTTGAGTATTTTTCTCACCCATTCTGCCTCCCCTTCTCAGTCTCATACTTTCTGTCTCACGTTGTCACTATCTCGGTCTCTGTCTCTCCCTGTTTGTCGGTTTGTCTCTGTCTCTCAATGTGCCTGTCGACTTCTCATGGTGTCCAGTTCTATTCACAGCTCGATTCCTGCTCTGACAAAACAAATACCCGTCAGTTCCTCGTTAGTGTAGTAGTTGGTATCCCTTCCTGTCACGCGTGAGGTCGGGGTTCAAATCCCCGACGAGGGTGGAGCTTTTTCAAAATGTTGAATATTACTTCTGTATGTCCTGGAACTTTATAAAAAGACTTGGGGAAAGTAATACGGATATGAGCTTTGGTATCGGCTTTGGTTCAGTGGCAGCATTCTCGACTGAATCAGGAGGTTGTGTGTGCAAGTTCGACTCCTGAGACTTGAGCATATAATCTTGGCTGACACTCAAATGCAGCACTTGGGGAATTTTGCAATGTTGAAGCTGTTGACTTTCGGATGAAATGTTAAATTGATGCTCCGTCTGCACCCTCGGGTGGATGTGAAAGTTCCCAGAGCATTACTCGAAAAAGAATAGGGGAGTTGCCCCTGTGTCAATATTACGATAAATATTTGAAAATGCTCATTGAAAACCTCTGTCTGTGAGAGTGGAGCTGCAGCCCATATTCTCACAGAGACAAAATCCGAATACTGACAAAACCAGGATGGCCGAGTGGGTTAGGCGTTGGACATAAAATCCAATGGGTGTATAGCTGCGTGGGTTCGAACCCCACTGCTGGTAAATCTTTAAATTCAAACCGATTTCCTCCCATCCTGCTCAGTTATACCTGAATATATTCTACTGCATTTATACATGTCGATAACTTTATAACATTCTCAACTGACAAAGAAATGGGATTATGCAATGTTTCTGTGCCTCACACTCTCTGTCTTAAGGGAGCTCTTTATGTGTTTGTGTTTGAGTCTGACTCACTCTGTCTGAGGAATTACAAGCTGAATTTAGGGAGCTGGGAGCTAAATTAACAAATAGGACCTCAAAGGTAGCAATCTCAGGATAGCTACCACAGCCAACTGCTAGTCAGAGTAGGATTCGCAGGATAGCTCAGATGAATGTGTGGTGCAGAAGGGAGGGCTTCAATTTCCTGGGACATTGGAACCGGTTCTGGGGGAGCTGGGACCAGTGCAAACCGGACGCTTTGTACCTGTGCAGAACCAATGTCCACAGGGGAGAGTTTGCTCGTGTTGTTGGGGAGGGGTTAAACTAATATGGCAGTGGGATGGGAAACTATGCAGTGAGACAGAGGGAAGTAAAATGGGGGCTGAAAAGTAAAGGTGGAGGGCAGAGAAACCCAAGGCAATAATCAAAAAGGGCCACATTGCAGCCAAATTCTAAAGGGACAAGGTGTGTTAAGGTAACAAGCCTGAAGGCACTGTGCCTCAATGCAAGGAGTATTCGTAATAAGGTGGACAGATTAACTGCACAGGCAGCAATTAATGAATATGATGTAATTGGCATCACGGAGAAATGGCTCCTGGGTGACGAAGGCTGGGAACGCAACATCCAGGGAGATTCACCATTCAGGAAGGATAGACAGAAAGGAAAAGGAGGTGGGGTGGCATTGCTGGTTGAAGAGGAAATTAACGCAATAGTAAGGAAGGACATTCGCGTGGATTCTGTGTGGGTGGAGCTGCGGAATATCAAAGAGAAGAAAACGCTAGTGGGAGTTGTGTATCACCAAACAATCGTAGTGAGTTTGGGGACAGCATCAAACAAGAAAGTCGGGATGTGTGCAACATAGGTACAGAAGTTATCATGGGAGACTTTAATCTACATATAGATTGGGCGAACCAAACTGGTAGCAATACGGTGGAGGCGGATTTGCTGGAGTGTATTCGGGATGGTTTACTTGACCAATATGTCGAGGAACCATCTAGAGGGCTGGCCATCCTAGACTGGTTGATGTGTAATGAGAAAAGTTTAATTAGTAATCTTGTTGTGCGAGGCCCCTTGGGGAAGAGTAACCACAATAAGGTTGAATTCTTTATTAAGGTGGAGAGTGAAACAATTAATTCTGAGACTGGGGTCCTGAACTTAAGGAAAGGTAACTTCGAAGGTATGAGACATGAATTGGCTAGAATAGACTGGGAAATAATACTTAAAGGGTTGACGGCAGATAGGCAATGGAAAACATTTAAATATCACATGGATGAACTTCAACAATTGGACATCCCTGTCTGGAGTAAAAAATAAAATGGGAAAGGTGGCTCAACCGTGACTAACATTGGAAAGTAAGAATAGCGTTAAATCCAAGGAAGAGGCATATAAACTGGTCAGAAAAAGCATCAACCCGAGGACGGGGAGAAATTTAGAATTCAGCAGAGGAGGACAAAGGGTGTAATGCGGAGGGGGAAAATAGAGTATGAGAGGAAGCTTGCTGGGAACATAAAAACTTCTATAGATATGTGAAGAGAAAAAAGATTAATGAAGGGAAACGTAGGTCCCTTGCAGTCAGATTCAGGTGAACTTATAATGGGAAACAAAGAAATGGTAGACCAGTTGAACAAATACTTTGGCTCTGCATTCACGAAGGAAGACACGCATAACCTTCTGGAAATAGTACGTGACCGAGGGGTTAGTGAGAAGGAGGAACTGAAGGAAATCCTTATTTGTCGTAAATTATGTTCGGAAAATGGATGGGACTAAAGGCCGATAAATCCCCGGGGCCTGATGGTCTGCATCCCAGAATACTTAAGGAAGTGGCCCTAGAAATAATGGATGCATTGGTTATCATTTGCTAACAGTCCATCGACTCTGGATCAGTTCGTATGGACTGGAGGGTAGCGAATGTAACACCACATTTTGAAAAATGAGGGAGAGAGAAAACAGGTAATTACAGACCAGTTAGCCTGACATCAGTGGTGGGGAAAATATTGGAATCAATTATTAAAGATGAAATAGCAGCACATTTGGAAAGCACTAACAGGATTGGTCCAAATCAGCATGGATTTATGAAAGTGAAATCATACTTGACGAATCTTTGAGAATTTTGTGAGGATGTAACTAGTAGAGCGGACAAGGGAGAACCAATGGATGTGGTGTAGTGGGACTTTCAAAAGACTTTTGACAAGGTCCCACACAAGAGGTTGGTGTGCAAAATTAAAGCACATGGCATTGGAGGTAATGTATTGATGTGGATAGAGAACTGGTTGACAGAGTCGGGATAAACGGATCCTTTTCACAATGGCAGGCAGTGACTAGTTGGGTGCCGCAGGGCTCAGTGCTGGGACCCCAGCAATTTACAATATACATCAATGACTTAGATGAAGGAATTGTGTATAATATCTCTAATTTTGCAGATGACATTATGCTGGATGGCGGTGTGAAATGTGAGGAGGATGCTAAGAGGCTGCAGGGTGACTTGGATAGGTCAGGTGAGTGGGCAATTGCGTGGCAGATGTCGTGTAATAACGATAAATGTGAGGTTATGCACTTTGGTGGCAAAAACACGAAGGCAGAATATTATCTGAATGGCGGCAGATTAGGCAAAGGGGAAGTGCAACGAGATCCGGGTGTCATGGTACATCAGTCATTGAAAGTTGGCATGCAGGTGCAGCAGACAGAAAGAAGGCAAATAGCATGTTGGCCCCATATCTTGGGGATTTCAATATAGCAGCAGGGCGGTCTTGCTGCAGCTGTACAGGGCCTTGGTGAGGCCTCACCTGCAATACTGTGTTCAGTTTTGTTCTAATCTGAGGAAGGACGTTCTTGCTATTGAGGGAGTGCAGCGAAGGTTCACCAGACTGATTTCCGGGATGGGAGGACATAGGAGGAGAGATAGGATCGACTGGGCCTGTATTCACTGGAGTTTAGAAGAATGAGAGGGGACCTCAGAAACATTCTGACGGGACTGGGCAGGTTAGATGCACGTAGAATGTTCCCGATGTTGGGGAAGTCCAGAACCAGTGGTCACAGTCTGAGGACAAGGGATAAGCCATTTAGGACCGAGATGAGGAGAAACTTCTTCACTCAGAGAGTTGTTAACCTGTCGAATTCTCTTCCGCAGAATGTTGTTGATGCCAGTTCATCAGATATATTCAAGAGGGAGTTGGATATAGCCCTTAATGTAAAGGGATCAAGGGGTGTGGAGCGAAAGCAGGAAAGGGGTACTGATGTGAATGATCACCCATGATCTTATTGAATGTTGGTGCAGGCTCGAAGGGGCGAATGGCCTATTCCTGCAACCTTTTTCTATGTTTCTATGTTTCTGTGTTTCAGGGTGCATGCATCTAATGGCCCAGTGTGTTGTGCCATTTCTTTCAACTGGGTACTATTTATTGAACCTGTAACTCGCCCGGTTTGTATCTGATCCATATTGTGTCTCACCTGACCAATCATCCATCTCCCATAGGCATGACATGTGTCTCTTTTCCTGTCCTCGGCATCGTCCTCTCAATTCCTGCTTATTTTGCTCGTTAATTGTTCGTGCATAGCCTTGCAATACGGATACACCCTCTAGCATTTTTTTGGATGTTTTAGATCCTAACTGTGATGATTGTATCTCAATCCTGGTCTGTTTCCTGATTAGTAACTCCGTTGTTCCCCTCAAACTATCTACACCTGCCTAGATCGCCTGTATATCTGGTGCATCTACTAGAGATGTCCCTCTAAAGTTAATACGTCATTCGCTGTAAATCTCCTCTGTCTTCCTTCTTTGTGTCTCAGCTTCTTGTGTTACTCCCTTGCTCCTGATGTGTCACTAGCTATTCTCAGGATTGTGTCTAGCAATCCTATTTACAAAGTTTTAGTCTTGTGGCTATTGTTTTCTGGCAGGTATAGGGCTGATTAATTTATGCTCACAGATAACATTTCATGCTGCACATTGTCAAATAACAACATTACTTCTGTTCCAGGTTTAACTACCACGCAGTTTCCCAAGGTTAATTCCCCTGGTTTACAATATTCAGGTAACATTTTTTACACATTTATCTTATGGCTTCAAGACAAACGCTCCGGACACTTAGATGCCGCCCCCTAGAGGCTGCTTTACGTAGTTGTTGTACCCTCCGCTGTGGTTAAATGCTTCTGGGCCCCCTCGGGGCGGCCTTGTAGCTTGTCCTTGTAGAATCGGAAGGACGGTGATAATCACGTTTATATTCTGTTGATAAAACACATCTTGGATATTCCAGGTTTTAGTTAGACTCTTACCATTTCCATTTCAACCGGATTTTCCTTTCACTAGCCATTGTATTGGTTCTGCAATTGCTGTGGTTAGGCACAAAATTCCTGCAATAGCTAACGAACCCCAGTTCCTTACACACCCCTCAGACTGGTTTTGGTCGGGGCATAATTCTAATGTCCTCCTTCCTGTCATTGGACATGGTCCGAGTTCCTTGAGATATTTCGTGTCCCAGGTACTGTACCACAGGTTGTCCGATTTGTGCCTGTTTAGGATTTACTTTAAATCCTGCTTTCCGTTATCTCAAATGTCTTTTTCATAACTAGAACAGAGTCTAGCACGTAGGCTTTGATAGCTGCTTGCTGTTATCTCAAATGTTCCAGTTTCAAAGCCTTTACGTCTCAGTTTCTATGGTTCTTCAACCACTGTATCTTAAGTCACAAGTTCAACTTATATTTTCCTTTGATCTAAACTGCAAAAGCCTGCCGTTTTAACATTTAATTTTTTTCAAAATTCCTTTTACACTTTCGCAGATAGCTCCCCACTTGCCCAGGAGTTTGACCTGATCACTGAAGGTATTTCTACATTGTTTCCAAATGTTATAGTTTCATTTCTTTTTTTTAATCGATCAGATTTAAATTTTTATGTTAAATGTATTTCATTTTGTTGTGTATTTTCTTAAACAGTGGTACTTGAAATCTTCACAACAAGATTAACTCTTCACTGCTCCCATCCTAATTTCTGCTCCCCTTTTGTAGTATTTGTATTCATTGTTGGATTATGAAATGTCAAATATGGTAATACTGTTTTTTAATCGGACTTATCATTTATGCTTATAGTGATTCACAGATCACAGAATGCAAAGTACTTGTTTTATAATTATGTGCCTGACTTCTGTTTTAGAAGCTGAACATCAAAAACTCTAACCTTTTGCGCTGTAACTTCAATTTTGTGATACAGTATCTCATAAATTTAATCTTTTTAAGCTTCAGCTTCTGACGCAGTATGTTTACTTTTATTAAAAGTCTTCCAAACCCAAGATTTTCCAATACAACCAAAATATTTATCAAGGAGAATCACCAGAAATATCTCAAAATCCCAATTCAAATATCGTATTGCCAATCTTTTATTTAAAAATCTTTTTACTGAGCTCGAAGCTTTCACATCAAGATTTTATACAAAGAAATATGGGGGCGTACTTCCTCAGCCCGCAGCCTTGAGACACCCACGCAGGCTTCTTTTTTTAAGGCATTACAATTTCCCTTCATCGTTCTTTATTTCATTCCTAGACTAAATGTATTGTCTTTCAACAAAATGTAATCAATGCATACGTGTTTTCTTTTGACAAGTGAGCGTGTCAAAACATTTTTTTTAAAACAATCGGGACCACACATATTTTATCTTTTGATCAACAATCCTATCCTTTGTGCATTTCCTAGCTCCATAACATATCATCTGAATAAATCCACATCTGCGTTTCTAAATTAAAATGTAATTCAATTCTCGGTTCACACTTTCTTAAAACTTCCCTCATACAGGACAACACTGCAAAGGGTTAAAACAAATTCACTCTTTCTGAAAAAGTGGGTGGGGCCATAACAACAGACAGCTCTACCACTTCTGAAGCAGGCTTTCAGACACCTGAAAAATTCATTAATTCCCACCTCAAATATTCCGAAGTTAAAAATCACACAAGCACTTTCATTCAAAGACAGACATTCACAAAAATCTCTCTTTATTCAACAAAGCTTATTGTTTGGCCGGCTCTATTTTTGTATCCCGACTTCACTTAAGAAAGTCACGAACAGTTTTTGTCATGGACTTCCGAAAAATATCTACTAAGCGTGCCTTCTGGCCCCCAATCAACCATTCATTTTCATCAGGTCCTAATCATAACCCTGTTAGTGGGGGGTACAAATTTTGGCCAAATTCCTCTGTCCATTCCCTTCAGTCATCTATATCTATTTTTATACTTACATCCTGTTGTCTTTTGTCACTTTCTCTGTCCATCTCACCTTCGGGTATCTTTCTATTCATCTTTCCGGCTGTTAAAATTATCTTTTTCCCTTCATCATATCCTGCCTTAACCATCTTCATGACCTTTTCAGATTTATCTCTCAGAAACTCTTCTGGTAGTTTATACCTCAGCCCTCCAAGGGCCTTGGCAGATTCCTTTGCCATTTCATACATTGGGGCTTTTTCCCCAGTTCCTGTTTTACCATCTTTACTTAAGCAGAACTTTTTAAACCAAGGCTTTTTACCGAGTGCTGTTTTTCCGCCTTTACTTATGCTGAACTATTTACACTGAGGCTTTTTCCCTGATATCTCGTATACGTACTTATTGTCCCAACACTTACAGTACTTATTTACATTGTCCTGACGCGCCCCTCAACTGGATTTACTGGCTGCATGGACTCTACCTCAGATTTGTTGGATCTCTGGTTACTTTGCGAGGAGAATTTCTCAAGGTAATTCTCTACTCACTCATTATTCGGTTGGTTTGGCTTTTTGAGTCTAATCTGCCCGTCCCGTAGATCCTGCTGACTGCACCACGTTGTTAGAGTTAACTTCAATCCACCACTCGGAGATACAAGCTGGCAGGTGAGCTACCCTTGAATGAATGCTCAGAGAAACTGCCAGAGACATCTTATTTTATACAGTTTCAGATTATGGTCTTACTTAATTACGCAAGTTACAATTAATATGTGCTGATTGATTAATACATGATTATCTGGTAGGTTGCTTCCTCCAATCTGGCCTCTATATGTTTAATTAGTAATTCAGGATACATGTTGTTATGATTCCTTTTATTTAACTTGTATCTTATTATAGAATTCAAATTCTATGTTATCTGTGTCTGTGCCCAGCTCCCAAGGCCTTTGGTCTATGAATTGGAACATCTGACCCTCTGCTGAAGGCATCCCACACATGCTTCCCACATTCTGAAAAACAGGCTGTGGGATCTATTTTAAAAATCTGCTAACTCCATTTTAAAAAATCACAATTATTATTATTAATTGGAATTACAATTTGTGATCTGCCCTTTCAGTCTATTATGGGGTATCTTATCGAAGGCCTTTCGAAATCTAGATAAATTACATCTAATACATTCCGTTAGTTTACGCTATCTGTTACTTATTCGAAAAATTCAAAGAATTTGGTCAACTCAAGACTTTCCCTTTTCTTATCCATGCTGACT
Organism: Pristiophorus japonicus; assembly: GCF_044704955.1. NCBI lineage: Eukaryota > Metazoa > Chordata > Chondrichthyes > Pristiophoridae > Pristiophorus > Pristiophorus japonicus. Next base: position 102,303 of record NW_027254113.1, on the reverse strand, counting down.
ATTCATTTTTGGTTTCTAGTTGTTCTTCCACTTTCTCCTTTAGTAGGGAATCCATTATTTTTCCTCCCAACGACGTTACGTTGACTGGACTTTAGTTCCTCAGACACGTTCTACCTCCCTTCTTAAAAATAGGTATTACATTAGGTATCTGCCAATCCTCCGGCACTGCACTTTATTCTAACGAAGTATTAAATATGTTTATTAATGCCTCTGCTATCTCTTCCCTCGATGTAATTTGTCCGAAGCCGGCATTTTATCCATTTTCGGTTTGATGAGTTTATATAATATTTTCCCTCTTGTTATTTTAAATGCAGTTATTTCATTTCTAATATCATCCAATGTCATGTCCACCTGTGTTGACTCCCTGATAAATACTGATGCAAAGTAATTGTTCAATATTTCTTCCTATCTCTGCCTGTGGACAACCTTCTGAGCCACGTACCTTGGTATGTATTGTGGATGTCCTCCACGCAATCATTATCCTTATCGTTGGGCAGGAGCAGTGTCTCATTCTCAGCCTCTCCTCAGTTCTCGCTACACGGCACTCAATCAGCCACGGACTTTCCTGAACCTGCGCTTTTCTGTGGGATGTGACTGTTTTCTGGATTAAATTACTTATCCTGTGTGTTTCAGAGTGTTCGAACTCGCACTCCAGCCCAATTACCCTGAGCCAGAGAGAATAAAGCAGAGACATTTCCTGCAGATGTGGGAATGTGGGACAGATTTGATGTCAACAAACTCACACACATTACAGTCTCGACTCATTGCCTGCCCTGCCATCTTTTGTTATTTTTTATAAATGTATTTGCTTATTTACACACTGAATTAATTTAATAACTTAGTTTTTATTCAATGGTTATTTATAATGATATTAATTAATTAGTAATTATAGTTAAATTATTAATTTAATAAAGTATTGTTTTTGCTCCCAGGTCTTAGTGTGGACCAAGCTTCGAGAAAAAAGGTAATACTCACCAAACGTTCATCTACCTGCTGTATTTTGGAGGCCAAAGCAGCACCTCCTTCAACCACTGTTCCCATTCAAACTCTCACCAAATTCCGTTTAATATCACTGTGCAGAACACACTGTGAATCAGCAGTTAGTGTTTAGTTTTACACCTTTGGAGCCACACACAAGTTACAAGTGCTGTCTCAGCTCCATGCCCATTGCTCGCAGTAATTAGCACATATTTAAAACTAACACTTACAGCTGACTGATAGTTAACTACCAGTAACAGGCAGTTTCTGCTAACTTCTGTTTTTAAAGTTCTAAGTTCAATTCAAAACGTTAAACTAAATTTCCCTTCTTACAGCTAATACTCAGCCAGACTCACCCCGGACTTACCACTGAATCTCACTTTCTCTACGTTACCAAGTTTACCACTCTCTTTGTGCACTCCGTTTAAGATCAGGATGTGATGATAGAGTAAGCACTGACATGCTCTGCTGGGCCGAAAGGGTCGGGGTGGGGAAGGTCGCTCTTTAAATTTGCAGTCCACAGGCTGACGGGCTGCTAACTCCCAGCACCCCAAGGGAAACCTCAGGGGAACCGCCTCAGACCAGTTTGCAGCCGCGAGCACCGAATGGCCTATTTCTGTGCTGCAGACATTAAGTAACTCTATGTAAGGTGATGTGTGAAAGAGAAGGGATGTCTGAAATGCGATTCTGGGTCAACCACAGACCAGGGCGTGGTCAGAAGGGCAGGTCTCTGATGTCACAATACTCAGGCACAGTGCCATGCGAGTTTCCCCGCTTTATTATATCACACATACTGCAATACCTAGCAACAAAGCTCGTTACCACCCTCCCTGAACACTGCATATTATCGGCTATGTTGAGCTCGGAGATTTTACAGAGAGTGAGGAGGAGCTGAGTGTAATGTGTGTCGAGTGTGTGCGGGGAACACTTCATCCTGCAGATCACCGCATTGTTCAGGCAAACTTACAAAGGAACGTTATAGTGGTGAATGTCACTGGAATATACTCCGTCTGCAGGAGACCCTTTAATCCAAAGATAGATTATCTGAAACAAGGATACGCCGCTATCACCAGGCGCTGGGGCTGCTCAGGTTAAACCCCACTGGGAGAAAAACACAAGGAGCCTGCAAAGGGATGAAAGCACTGATCTTTGAGCCTTTGAAACCTTCCCTCCCTGGCTGTTGTTTGGTCCCAGGCCATTTCCCCCCAGCTTTTCCTGGGAGTGCTGGGGACTGAGCGGCCCTTCCGCCCGTGGACTGAAAAGTAACAGAGCCACCTTCCCCGCGCCGCTCCCTTTGGGTAAACACATCCGACACGAGCCTGGCGGTCGTGAGCTTTATAAGCCCGTCCCAGGCCGCAGCAGACGTCTTAGCGGGGATAAAACCTGCAGGAGTCCAGCGGGACTGATCTCCGTGGACTTCCCCACCTCTATCATTTTTGTTAGTCGCTGAATCCGCGCGGTGAAAGATGAAAACAGGCCTCACTGTGTGTGTATCACAGAGATGAGCGGATTGGGCAGAATACACGTCCAAAACATCGTGTGATTCTTATTATTTAATAAATTTAACAATTACAGTAAAGGGATATTTCACCACATTCGTCAACTCTTCTCTGAATTTCGTCTGGGTCACGGCATAAATACATGTGTTGGTGCAGCAACTCAGGAGCTGAAGCATAAATCCCATTTCCTGTACATATCTAGGTAGAGATACAGGAATAAATTTTAACAAATACAATCGTTCAACCACAGAATATAACAGAAACACTGCCCATAACAGGATAAAATTGCCGGATATAACAAACAGTAAAATGATGGATTTCCTTCGCTTCTCCATCTCTGGGTCACTGGGACTCTCCCCACTGCTGTGGGCCCGGAGTCTCCTGCGGGCTCTGCTCGATACTAAAACCTGTCTGACAGTTAAAGTATTGAGCAGAAGGATCAGAACAAATGGAATAAACGGTGTTATAATATAATGAAGGAATTCAATTACTGCCCATGATAGTGACTCAGAGACTTCCCATGTAACAAAACAAAACCAGGGACCATTGGAAATCTGATACATACCTCCATACATAAAGTACCAGAAAGTGTTCTTTACACAGAACAGCGCACTCACTGTTCCCATAGCCACAGTCGCTGTTTTCTCGGTGCAATATTTGGTTTTGAGCTTCTGACAACAAATGGCTATACATCGATCAAAGGTAAAAGCAACTGTGAACCAGACGGAACAGTCTGTGACTGCGTAAAGCAGGATGGCATGGATATTACACACTTTACTCTTCCACATGAACTCAAACGCGGTTGAATAAAGAATAGAAATCTGCCTGGATATCAGGTCGAGGATAACGACCAGTAGATCCGCCGCTGCCATTGCCACCAGGTAACGGCTGACACACTTGGAGAGACCGCACCTTCCTCGAGACAGGATCATTATCGTCACTAAGTTCACTGCAAGAAAGAGAAAAACAGGGAATTTATATTTCAGATTGAGAGCAACATCAGCTGTCTCAAAGAATTATGTGTGAAATGTGTCAGGATTAAATGAACTATCCAATGGGACGTGTGGTGTTTGGGTCAGGACTGATTACACCAGCGGATGGGTCGTGTGGTGTTTGGCACAGGTATTGAAAGAACCAATATATGGGACGTGTGGGTGTCGGGGCAAGGACTGAATGTACCAATGGATGGGACGTGTGGGTGTTGGCTCTGGACTGAATGTACCAGTGTATGGGATGTTTGGGTGTTGTGACAGGGAGTGAGTGAAGCGGTGGATGTGATGTGTGGTTGCTGGGTCATGACTGAAAGGATTAATGTGTTGGACTTTTGCCAGGATGTTAAAGCGCTGAACGAGACTAATATATAACGCCATATCCAAGTCAGAGTGAGCAATAATTCAGCACAAGAAGCTGCGAGTTTGTCAATAACCTGTGTCCATTGAGGGGAATAGAGTCATTGTCCAGGGATGGGAATGTAGTCTGGGGACAGCGAGGGGAATGGAATCTGTGTCCAGGGAGGAGAATGGAGTTGTGGGTCAAGGGAGGAATGGAGTCTGTGGCCAAGAAAAGGAATGGAGTCTGTACAGGGAGGAGAATGGAGTCTGTGGCAAAGGTGGGGAATGAAATTTGTTGCCAGAGAGGGGAATGGAGTCTTTGGCGAGATTATGGCGGTTGTGTCGAAGGCTGAAGAAGATGACTTGAATTGCATTATGTATCGAAATCAGAATCTTTCCAACCATGTATTGAAAGTACACTTTGTAACTGGCTTAAGCTGACTTTCCAAGAATATTTCAAATAATCTTTAAAGAAGGGACTGTCGCTTTACAATAGACTAATGATGACCCATGTTGTATGATGTCACAGCGGATTTTCGAACGTGTCTGTTTACAGCTGGAACCGTGTCAACCTGCTGCCTTTCACCTGGTGTGAGAAAGTTACAGACTTCCAGTTGACAGAGAGAGTTTGAGACTGGAAATATCAAAATATTTCACAATATAGTGCTACATTTTGAATAGTTGCTACCGTGCGGCCCACACCGAGATCTCCTGAACTGTGGCTGAACAAGGGAAATAAATCAATTCAAGCACAACTGAACAAACATTTTACTGGAAGACGTATTGCAGTTTTAACCCTGTCCTGACCATCTGGAATTAGTGACTGTGAGGCAGAGCGGGAGGCGGTGGAAATTACGACAACTGTCTATAGCTGAATCATTAGTGAATAATGTCTCATATCTCAGTGTATTTGTGAAGGATCTCTCAACGCTGATTTCCACAGAGCAGTGTCATTAACAATAACCAGCGGTCCTTAAAACACGTATTACCGCTGAACACATATTTATTATCCAACACTGGGCATCAGTGCAGAAAGCTGACTGCAAGCTGTTCAATAATCTAATCGTTCACTAACATATCTTGTGTCAATAAAATCAAATTTCTGTCAAATCCTGTAAACCACTATCACTGGAAACAAGTTGCGGAAACAACAGACTATTTATTGAACTGGAAGCAGTGAGTCAGCAAATGATCAAACATTACATGACAGAAACTTCTGTGCATTGCCAGACTCAGAACAAGAGATTTAAATTGTGAAAACAACATACTGTTCATTGAACTGGGAGCAGCGAATCAGCAAATTATCAAACATTACATGACAGAAACTTCCGTGCATTGCCTGACACAGAACAAGAGGTTTAAATTGCGAAAACAACATACTGTTCATTGAATTGGGAGCAGCAAATTAACAAATGATCAAACATTACATGACAGAAGATTTTTTGCATTGCCAGACACAGAACAAGAGGTTAAAATTGAATACAATTAATAACTAGAACTAAAAGACAAGGACAGAAAATACAGAGAAACATGGGTTACATAATTAATTGCAGATGAAGGACTCACCAGGAACACCAACAGCAGCGAGGAGCGGGTAATAAATACGTTCCACATTTAAAAGTGCCCACAGGATCCTAAGCTCAGTTGGAATCTCCCAGAACATGATTTGACTTTCTGTGACCTCCAATGAGAACTGTTCGTTTTAGACAACAACTTCATTCAAACATTGCTACACAGGCTGAAAAAAATCCACATTTATAGCCTGAGTGAACTCTCCAGTGAGACAACTAAACTGCACACTGAAGGATATTAATCACAGTCACTGAATAAACAAGTTGTCCGAACCTTTTCTTTGCATCACTTTCAATTGCAAAATATCTTAAAAGCAACGTGGCTTTCAGATCAAATAACTTTATCCAAAACCAAGCACTATTGGTAAAAGCAGAAATAGTTAAGTCCACAGAATCACAGCATGCATGTGAAGGGAGCAGCTTCATTTAGGGAGTTTCTATTATTACTGAGATATAAAATAACTCTGTAATTTCAGATTTTCAATTCACTTCTCGGCGTAACACAAGTGAAATAAAACAAATGGAAGGATAGATTTCTAAGTAAAGGTCAGTAACATACATGGGGACTGACAGTACAGTGCTAAGTAAGGATACATTGGCACTGATAATACAATGGTCAGTAAAGATATATGACGACTGATCACACAATGGTCAGTAAAGATACATGAGAACTGATAATACAATGGTCAGTAAGGATACATGGGGACTGATAATACAGTGGTCAGTAAGGGTACATGAGGACTGATAATACAATGGTCAGTAAGGGTACATGGGGACTGATAATACAGTGGTCAGTAAGGGTACATGAGGACTGATAATACAATGGTCAGTAAGGGTACATGGTGACTGTTAATATAATGACGAGTAAGGAGACATGGGACTGATAATACAGTGGTCACTAAGTGTACATGCGGATGGATAATACAGTCGTCAATTAGGATACATGGGGACAGATAATACAATGGTCAGTAAGGGTAGATGGGGACTGATAATACAGTGGTCAGTAAGGGTACATGGGGACTGATAATACAGTGGTCAGTAAGGGTACATGGGGACTGATAATACAATGGTCAGTAAGGGTACATGGTGACTGTTAATATAATGGCGAGTAAGGATACATGGGACTGATAACGCAGTGGTCACTAAGTGTACATGCGGATGGATAATACAGTCGTCAATTAGGATACATGGGGACAGATAATACAATGGTCAGTAAGGGTACATTGGGAAGGATAATAAAATGGTGAGTAAGGGTACATGGTGACTGTTAATATAATGGTGAGTAAGGATACATGTGGACAGATAATACAGAGGTCAGTAAGGATACATGGGGACAGATAATGCAGTGGTCACGAAGGGGACATGGGGCATATAATATATTGGTCAGTAAGGGTTCATGGGGACAGATAATACAGTGGTCCGTAAGGGCATATGGGGGCAGATAACATATTGGTCAGTAAGGGTACATGGGGACAGATAATACAATGGTCAGTAAGGATACATGTGTGCTGTTAATACAATGGTCAGCAAGGATTCATGGCGACCTATGCCATGCAGATAGTCACACGCCATGCTATGGTTTATTTTGCTCAGAACATGGAATGGAGAGACTGGAGGTGAGGAAAGGCGATGAAAGGAGCAGAGAGGTGAGGAGGGGAGAAGAGAGAGATCAGGAGGCGGGAGGGGAGTAGGCGAGAGGAGATGAGTGTGGAGGAGAGGAGAGGAATAGGAGAGCAGAGGTGAGGGGAGGAGATGAGTGGAGTGGAGAAGACAGCAGAGCAGAGTAGAGGATAGAAGGTGAGAGGAGAGGTTGGAGGAGGAAAGAGAGAAGATGAGCAGGAAGGGGAGGAGGGTTTAGTGGAGGAGAGGATAGAGGAGAGGGGAAGTAGAGAGGAGAGCAGAGCAGAGATGAGTAGAGGAATGGAGAGGAGAGTTGATAAGAGGTAAGGAGAGGACAAGTGAGGCGAAAAGAGGGCAGAGGAGAAGATAGGAGAGGGGAAGAGAGGAGAGGAGGGGAATGGAGATGAGAGTGTAGGGGAGATAGTAGGAGAGGAGAGTGGAATAGAGGTGGGGAGAAGGTAGGGGAGAGAAGAGAGATGGGAGGGGAGAGGAGGAGAGGAGCGGAACGCAGAAGGGAGGAATGGAGTGAAGTGGAGAGGGGAGAGAGGATGCGAGGGAAGGAGAGTAGAGCAGAGGAGAGGGGAAGGGCGGCGGGAGAGTAGAGGAGAGACCATCAGAGGAGAAGAGAGGAAGAGAGTGGGGAGAGCAGGGGCGAGAAGAGATGAGAAGGGAGGGGAGGAGAGGGGAGAAAAGAGGGGAAGTGGGGAGGAGAATGGAGGGGAGAAGAGCTGTGGAGAGTCGAGCAACTGAGAGGAGAGTAGAGGAGATGAGAGGAGAGGAGAGAAAAGAAGAAAAGGAGAGAGGAGGGTAGTAGATTAGAGGAGAGGAGAGGATGAGACATGGGACAAGAGAGGAGAGTAGAAAAGAAGGCAGGAGAGGAAAGAAGAGTGGGTAGTGGAGAGGTGAGTAGAGCTGAATGTAAAAGAGGGGTGGTGAAGTTAGGGGAGAGGAGAGGAGAGAGAAGACAATGAATGAGAGGAGGAGGTGAAAAGAGGGTAGAGGAAAGGAGAGCAGATGGGAGGAGAGGGTAGGAGGGCAAGGAGAGGAGTGCAGAAGAGAGGAGTGGAGAGGGTACAGGAGAGCAGAGGGAACGAGAGGAGCGGGAAGGAGAAGAGAGGGGAGAACATCAGAGGACACAAGTTGAGGAGAGGAGTTAAAATGAAAGGGGAGAAGAGGTGAGACGGAGGGGAGAGGGGAGAGGAGAAGAGGGGAGAATTTAGGGGAGCGGAGTAGAGATGATTGGAGTGGAGAGGAGAGTAGAGATAGAAGCGACTTGAAAACAGGTGGGAGGAGAGGATAGGGGAGGAGAGGAGATGATTGGAGATGAGAGAGCAGAGGAGAGGAGATGAGAGGAGATGAGAGGAGAATGGAGGAGAGGAAAGGGGAGGAGAAGAGGGTCGGGGTGAGGGGAGAATGGAATAGAGGCATGGCGAAGGTAGGCGAGAGGGGAGAAAATGAGGACATAAGAGAGTTGAGGAGAACAGCTGAAAGGGGAGGAGAGTTGTGGAAAGGCGGGGAGATGGGAGAGGAGAGAGGAGAGAACGGGAAAACAGGTGAGGAGAGAAGTGGAGAGGAGAGAGGAGGAGATGGGAGAAGGGATGAGCCGAGTGGAGAGGATAGAGGAGGAGAGGGGAGAGGAGGAGAGAAGATGAAAGGAAAAGGAGGTGAGCAGAGGATAGAGGAGATGAGAGGAGTGTGGAGGAGAGGGGAGGCGAGAGGAGGAGAGTTGTGGAGAGGGGAGGAAAAGAGGGACGAGCGGAGAGAGGAGGGTAGAGATGAGCAGGGAGGGGACGAGAGTGTAGGGGAGGAGAGGTGAGAAGAAAGCAGAGCAGGGGAGAGTAGAGGAATGGAGAGTAGATGTGATGAGAGGAGAGGAGAGGAAATTGGAGTGAAGAGGGGAGGGGATTAGAGGAGAGGACTGGGCAGGGGTCAGGAGTGGGTAGGGGCGAGGATAGGAGAGGAGAATAGAGTAGAGGAGGGGAGAAGGCAGGGGAGAGGAGAGGAGACGAGCATAGAAGAGATGTGAGGAGAGAGGAGAGGAGAGGGGAGGGGTGAGGAGGGGAGGTGTTGGGGTAAAAATGAGGCTTCTCTCCTTTAAGGTGGACTAACTGATGTAGTTAAACGACATCTCGCCCAGCTTCCCACTGTTTTACGACCAAGGAAGTAAACAAACGAAACCTCAGGTTTATTGGTTTTATTACGAGCAATGCACGGGAAGGTTCAATCTTGGAACCTCTGAAATAGAAGGGTTTTCAAGCATAATTTATACAGGTGTTGGAGAGGAGCTTTTCTCCTGAAAAATCATCGATAGTTCTATTGCTATTAGCGAAGTTACATTGATTTGTTGACTCTTATCAGACGGGCTCTGAGTGGTACATGAAACTGCCCATCTCTCATCTTTGTTTTGTTCCATTTTGCCCTCTACCCCAGTCTATCCGATGCCTGGTGTGGTTGTCCTGGCTCCTTTATCTCTTCTCAGGGACTTGTAAAGAAAACTGCTGATTTTGGCTGCTTAAGTCTTACTAAGGTTAAGCTATAATATAATGCGTATAAGTATAAGTGTGTTATACCTTTATAAGCAAGTGTTACATACATAGGCAATTGATAAGTTCACAACCTTCAGCATAATTCTGACCCCCTATCTACAACCTAACTATTTATCCCTTACAATTCCCCTTAATGGCCCTTGGCTAAATGCCCAAGATAGGCCATTTTGAAATTAATTCCACATGGGTGAGGTCCCAGGGTTGTCCTTTCACTTGGGTAGTGCTCCTTCCCGTTCTCCTGGAGCTATCTGTTGGCTTCCCCATCCAGGTTATACTATGTAAGTCCTTTCTACCGGATTGTCTGATTTCCCTTTCTTCAATGTTTTAACTATAGTACGGGCTAGGGCTTGCCTCTTATGTCGGTTACAGCTTTTAAAAGGATAATACTATCAAGGTGAGTACCCTTGCACTACAACCAATACACTGAGTCCCGCATAGTTCGTGTATAAACCTTTCTAGCCAACATTTTCTCGGTGTTCGAATTATGTCCTCTGTTGGGGTATCCTCTGTTTCTTCTATCTTCCCTCCACTTGGGGTCTTCTCTATTCTGCCGAATTTCTGCCCCGCCTGGAATATCCTCTATGTTGTCGAATGGTGTCCACTTCAGTAGTTTGTTTCTCTTTCAGATCGAGTATCGGTTTTCCTTGTGGCCCGATGGCCTTCGTATAACCTCCTCAGGAAATGTCCATCATTGTCCCATCGATCTTTCCTCCTTTGTCTCAGGGGTTATATTAAACACGTTTATATCTGTCTCATCAAGTGGAGTGAAGCAGAAGTAAATATCCATAATGGTGCATGGGGTGTTCCTTTCTTCATTTCAGTTGCCGTGGTGCTCACACATTCATCTCCATATCCTCGTGGAACAGCGATAATTTAGTAGCAATGTGTTAGCGGGGTGATACTCAAGGTGCACGCGTCCACTTGGTTATATCCACAGTCATCTTTGATCATTCGTAGTGGATCTCGAAATGAAGCAACTTGGTTATTTTTATAACAATCTATATATGCTGAGACTCTTATTACTGTTGTTCTCTTCAATTACATTTCTGGTTTGTCATCGTACCGCACGCGAGTTTGATTCCTTATTTCTCCCACATTGTTTGGTGTACAGAATCTCGCCTTGTCACATCATACTGTTGTATAGATAATAAAAAAATCTATTTAAATGTCCGGTTACACAGCAGGCCTTTGGGACCCAAGCATGACTGTTTCTCAACACCTCGCAGGCATGAGTCATGTTTTTGTCTACGGTCCAGTTGGTAAATATATCGAGTGTTATCCAATCCGGCACCTTTCTATTCTGAATCTACTCTATGTCATGTTGCAGTCCATTGAGCAACCATGCTCCATATTCTGTACATACTAGTTTTGTCGGTATGGTTTTACTTAAGTTCCACTCTGCTCTATTCATTTATAGTTCTGGCGTGGTCTCGCAATGTGTGGGCCATGTAATAATTCCCTTTCGGCGCCACAACCCAGTTGCGCCTATAACTTTTCATTATCCTCATCCCTTTCCAGCAATCCCTGTAAGATTTGTGTTCGGGCATTAACTCACTCATCTATTGGGTGCAGGTCTATATTGTCGCAACACCCGCCAAGTATCCCGCCGCGTATCCCGCCGCGTATCCTGCAGTGTATCCCGCCGCGTATCCTGTGTACCATGTACCTTTTCTAGTATCCCTCTTTTTCCCCAGTCCCGTTTTTTACCTGACCCTCTTTCCACAATAAACTTCATGGCTTTTGATTCAAGGCCTTTAAGTGCTCGCAGGGTCAGGTTTCTATACAGGATTTTACTGTTTAACCCCCAGATGTTGGGGTAGCTTTATTGTTTAAATTTAGGAATACAGTAATTATTCGCTGAAGTACCCTGAAGTGTATCTTATCCTTGGTCTGCCTTATCAATTTCTCTTTTGCCCCAGTGTTCACAGTTGGACACGTTTATGTCGCTGGGGGTGTGATGGTCGAGGCCCTGGTAGTGCTCACTGTTGCTAAACTAGTGGATGGGACCGTGTTGGTGGGTCTATCTCTGGAGATATCCCCCCACCACCATTCATAGATGTTGAGTGAAATCTGCACCCCCTTCCCCTGGTGCAGTATGTTTGTCCCTCCTGATTAAAAACACACCGCGGTCTTATTCCAAGTAATTATGGTTCTATATTATTGGCTCATCCCCAATGTTGTTTCGTTTCCTTGTAACGTTGTTTTATGCCCGTTATTTAACTCTACTGTTGCTCCGTCCGTCAACCATCAGTGTTTTTGATGTTTTATTAAACTAATGTCGCCCAAGTCCCTGTAATACAGGCCTTGCCATCACTCAGTCTGTTGTCACTGATATGAAGCTGCGTTACTCCACGTTATTTCCACGAGCACTCGAGTCCTGCAAAAAGCAATATTTTCCGGTCATCACTGGTTAGTTAGTGACCATGCTTTTTTAACTGGGTCCAGTGTTTCCACTTGCTGATATTCCTTATAAGTACCATAACTTACCATGATTACTTGATAGAGACCGATCCATTTGGATGTGATGCCGAACCTCTCTGGGGTAATCTCTTGACTGCCTATTTGGGGTGTTTGGAACTTCTGTTTCTTAGTGTCGTTCTCTAAATCCTTGATTTGCTGATCTCTAACCTTTGACTCTAAATCATGTAACTGCTTACAGAGTTCCATTACAGATTTCCATTTTTTTTTAGTTCAAAGAGTATCATTCCTGTCGTTCGACTAGGGGTTGCCTTGAGCTTTATTTATACTCGGGGTATCCTGTATACCCATCCCTTTCCAGTCTCTTTTATGTGAGATATTTTTGCCTAATCCCTAAGCGCAGGCATGTTTCATTATCTTCCCTGTGAAGTGTGAACCTTGATCTGAGTTCAGCTGCAGTGCAATTATTTCCTTTGCTAGGATCCTGGCCATGGTTTCTACTGAACAATTCCTAGTGGCGAAAGCTTCTACCCACTTCATAAACGTGTCTATTATAACTAAGCAGTATGTCTTCCCCTTGTAGCTGGATAATGGTCCAGTAAACTCTACCTGCAAATTTTCCCAGAGTCCCTTCGGTCTGGGCTGATGTCCCATTCTGACCTTTACTTTCCCCCCTGGGTTGTATTTTGCGCATACACGCACCTTCTGCAGAGGTCCTCTATATCTCTAGATATTCCCTTCCATCACCAGCATCTGGACATCGAGCTTATCATGTTGGTTCTACCTGTATGGACATACCCGTGGTATAAATTTAATAGGCTCCGCTGGATGCATTCTGGGGCCACCACATTCCCATCTTTTCTCCATATCCCGTTGGTCCCTTGTTTGGCCCTCTCTGCTTCCACCCCTTCTGTTCCTGCGGAGTGGCCTCTACCTGTACCTCAAGCATGTTTACTTACTCTCGTCCAATTGTACATGCTCCGCCTTGGGCTTCCTGTCTCTGCCACTCGGTTGGTTGCTTCATCTGTCCATGCATTCCCTTGTTCATACTGATCATTATTTTTTACGTGTGCTTTCATCTTTATTATCACACACTCCTGGGGTAGGAGGGAGGTTTCCACGAGATGTTTCCCATTCTCCTCATGTTTAATCGGCCCTCCTTCTGCGCTCATGTATCCCCGTCTGCTGCAGGCTATCATATAATCATGCACTACTCCGAAAGCGTATCGACTGTCTGTATAGATGTTTACTCATTGTCCCCCAGCAAGCCTCAGAGCCTCAGTGAGAACCACTAATTCAACCACTTGAGCTGATAGATTCTCTTCTAACCGTCCTTCCCCTTTGACCTGTCCGCTGCGATCTACCACGGCCCATCCCGTCTGTGGTGTCCCATTGATAAAGCACCAAAACCCATCTACACATAGATCCATGTCTGCCTCCTCAAGCGGGGTTTCACTTGCCTGACTACTTCCCTCACCTTCCTCTGTTGGGCTGCACTGATGCTCCTCTCCCTCTGCAATGATCCACCCTGCAGGCGTATTTTATTATTGTTACCGTTGGGTGGGGTGTGGGGGGCCGCAGGGGAGGAGGGGGGAGAGCGTTATTTACCACCTTGCCCTTTGTTCATTGAAAACCGTTCTTAACCTTCCAGTGTTAAGTAATTCTACTAAGGTATGCTGGGTGTGTAGAATAATGCACCCTGACATTATTATTTGTTCGTTAACTCTGATGGGCCAAGCTGCACAGTCGAGGGCAGCAACGCACCTGGACAGTCCTGCAGCTACAGGTTGCGGTTTATCTGAGTAATGTGCCACGGTCTATGCCTGTCTCCATGTAATTGAATCACCACCGCGTTATAATGATGGTTAATATGGTAGGTATAGACGTGAAAGGGCCTATTCTGGTCTGGTAGTCCCAGGGCTGGAGCACTTGTGAGAGTTTGCTTTTACCGCACACATGCAGTTTCTTGATCCAGGCCCCAGTTTACTTTGACCTGTTTCTGTATAGGTTAGGCCACCTTGGCATATTCAGGAATAACATTTCTTCAGTAGTTGAATAACCCAAGTACCTGCCTGACCCCTTTCACGGTTCCTGGTCTGGGGATTGATTGAATTGCTTACTTACTGTCCTCGGGCATCTGTCTCTTCCCTTATGATATTATGTATCCCAGATATGTTACTTCGCTCCTTCCTTCTCCTAAGTCTACTGGTTCCAAAATCCCTGACAATATTCGATGAAATATGCTCCGGCTGTTATTGAATCCCAGTGGTACTTTGGCCCATGTGTATTGTTTTCCCTTTACCATGAAGGCAAATTTTCCTTGGGACTCTTTGTCTACCGGAATGGTCCAAGTTCCATTCGCTATACCAGCACGGTGAATATCTTATGTTCTGGATCCAAGCCATTAAAAACTGTGGCCGCACTTGCCACTATTGGCTGTTTTCCGGAAGTCACCTTATTCAGGGCGGTATATTCGATAGTCAGTCGGTAAGACCTGTTGGGTATCTTTACAAGCCACACAGGTGAATTAATGGAGGCTATTACATGTTTCAATACACTTTGCTCCTCTAATTCTTGCCCTATCTGAAGACCGCTACCTCAGCTTCTGGTGTTAATTGGAACTGTCAGTGAGCTTTGTGTTCGGGTCCAGGAATTTTGATGGGTGATATCTCTGCGAATCCACAATTTTGTTTGCATTGTGCCCACAGAGTCGGGTATAATTGGCACAAGCTACCCCATACAGCCTTTGTTTCCCACTCGGGTTGGATTATGATTGTTCCGACCACTCGTTGCTGCTGGTGTCCCGGGTGTTCGAACTTAATTCAGTTTTCGTGCTTGTCCCCTAAATTATCCGGTTATGCTGAGGATCTATCAGTACCCCTATCTCCCTTAATGTATCGATGCCCAATATGTTGTCTTCTGTATTCTGACAGCACCAAAACTGGACAGGTAGCATTACCTCTGTACTTCTAACAACGCCATCTCACTTAGGGTTGCTTTCTGATATCCCGCCCCCTCTATTTGTAAATTGACGGTCCTATGGGTCAGGGGCAAATCTAAGTTGGTTATTGGGTGTTCTCGGGTTGGGGCAGTGGTGGCAGTGGTACCAGTGGTGCTGGTACCTGTCAGAGCTTGTCTATCAGATCTTCCCTGGTTAATGGTGTTCCCTTCTTTGCCTGTTGGTGGCCTCGCCTTCCTGCACCTCCCGCATTACTCCAACAATCTTTGGCCAAATGTCCAAGTTTACCACAATTTTGACATCTCCCTTTAGAATTTCTGTAACCTCTGCTTTTCAGCGGGCAATCCCTACTGAAGTTGCCTTCCTGATTGCAGTTTAAACATATCAGGTGAGCTGCGCGGGAGTGCGTCTCTTCCTCCTTTGTCTCGGCTGCTAGTGCTGTAGCTGCTATTTTTGTTTTTTTATCCCTTTGTTCTAACTTTAACTCCTCTGCATGTTCTGCCCATTCCAAAGTTTCATCATAATCATCTACAATGTTAAATACTCACTTAATTATCTTTTGATGTGCCTTTCATAGTCTATCCTTAAACATTTTCAAGAATGCTGCATCATTTCTGTTGCGGTCATCAGCCCCGGAGTGGTTTTTATATTCAATCCACGTTCGTTCCTCATACTCCCCAACCCTTTTCCCTACCTTTTGAGTCAAAATATTCTACTGCAAACTTTTGTCAGAATTCTGGGTATTTCTACTATTTTGCTTTAGCGGTTGGTAACTTATTCAATAGAATTTGTCTCCTCTGGGCTGAGGGGCACCTCCTGTTTGGTAATGTGGGCTGCTCTACATCCGCTGGAGCGAATGGTGGTGGTGCGTATTGGTGTCACTGATAAATAGCCATTATCATGTGCCGGGGCCCCTCGACTCTGCAATCATTATCCCTGTCTGATTGACTGTTAGGTTGGGGTTGTGGACTACACTTACCCACCGTGGGGTACACCATAGGGATAGTGCACTGCACTATCCGTCTGGTCCTGTCTTTATCTCTTCCAGCTTATTTATCTTAGCTTCTAACTCTTGAATTTATTTTGTTTGAGTATCTATCTGTCCTCTGTAGCAGGCAAGAATTATTGCATAGGCTTTCTTCGTTTTATTTTTATTCTAACTATCCCACCATGTCCTCTGAGTGTCGGGTGAGTCTTCTTTCTTTTATTAAGAAATCCAAACTAATAATGTCCACTATAAATACAACAGCTGTCAATGGAATGGGTTAACTCCACTACAGGTTTGTAAAAGGTCTGACGTCATTATGTGATTTTGGTTATTCATCTGAAAATATTTCCCCAAGTCTTTGTGCTTTCAAAACTTGATAAGAAATTAGGAATCCGTTAAAATAGCAGAGATTATTCGTAAAGTTGTCATAATAAAACCTTCTCAGCGGGAAAGGCAGCATTTTAGATTAAACTCCAATTTCTCTACACATCCAATTCAAATACTTGCCAACGAGATTTTCATTGATTTAAAGCGAGACCACACATATTTAATAGCTATTCTGTTTACAGAAATCCAATTTCCACGCAATCTATATACATTCCAGCAGTTTGTTTTTTTTACAATCCCGTTCACTGAGCAAATCTTATGTTTTATTTCTCTCGGCACAAAATCTAAACTTCAGTGCCGGTCCATCGTTTTTAAGAATTCTGTAACTCCCAGTTTTTTCTTTCTGTGTTGAGTTCGCCTAGCTTACTACTGTTTCCCCCTTTTGAATCCGAACTTAATCATTTTTTGATGACCTTACTCCAGTCCATAGTTAGACATCGTTGTTTCTCTTTCTCAGCACAAAGCTTTGTCGGGTTTAACTCGTAAGTTTTTAGATTTAAATCAATATCTTTTTCACAGCCAATTTAAATCTCATTTCTTCAAATTAGGTTTTGTAATTTGATGATCTTCCTCCAGTCCATTTTCCTCAACATCTTTGTTTCTCTTTCAAGCTGCCGAAGCTTTCAAGTTCGCATTTGTATCTTTTGGTAAAAACAAACTGTACTTTGTAAATTCAAGTTGCTTTTCCAACATTTTTCTTTTCTTTTATTAATTTTCCATTTATTTCAGCTAGCATTTTATCCCACTGCCCAGTTTTCCTAGGATCCTGGGGTCCCACCCCACTTTTTAGCTTGAATTCCTTCTTGCTTGAACTGTGCACGATCAATACCAGCTTCACTGTGTTATTACCATGTCACGCTTCATGTCATACGCCGTATATTTCCTCTAACGATCGCTGGGGTACACTCTCCCTTTAGTTGTATTCCTTCTTTTTCAGGCAATACACCTATCCCACCCTTGGTTTTCAGCCTTCTGTGGTTCGTTATAACTTGTCCTGCAGCTTACCCCTTCTAATTCTTTATACAGATTACCTCCTTCCCGTCAATGCTACAGCCATGTTGCTCCTTTCAGAATACAACACTGCATATCTGGCGCAATACAAGTTCCTCCCTTCTGAATCAGATATCTTGGATATTCCTCATACTGTTTATGGATCAGACCTAACTCAGTCTTCCACCCTTGCAAACAGTTCTACCCTATACACCGTCAAAGGTTTTGTTTAATTTCCATTTTTCCTCAGCAAAGGCAAGACCAATCCCAGTGGTCTAATATCTTCACTTCTTTCTCCTTCCCGAGGGGACAAAATCCCCATTCCTATTGGCTGCATCACATCAAAGCCTATGACTTGGTTCCCCAAAACCATTTTCTCAGTTGTCCTTCATGAATAAACAAAGGGATTTGATTACTCTCTCTCTTGTCTAGTCCCTTCTGTACCACATTCATCATAAATGTCACAGAGGCTACACACAATACCACCAGTAAGCCACATCGTGTTCCCATTCACTTTCTATATCTATTCTGTTTACTCCTTCTAACCTTGCTGTGGCTCCTATTCTGAGCTATCCTGTCAGCTCTCACTTTCCTTGCGATTTAAACTGATTCTCCTTGTGTTCCCCATCTTCCTCATCCCTTGGTTCCTGTTTTCTATTCTTTACTAACACATCCTTTACTCATTCTCTTCCAATTTTGTCTATTGACTTTGAATATCTCCCTTCACATAATCTAGTTGATAGATTGAAGCTCATGTTTAAATCTTTTGATTTCAATTCATAATTTAAAAACACACATTGTTATATAATACATTTCCTGATTCAGTTACTTCTAGTCCATTAAATGTGGCTTCTTTTACTGGATCTGTCAGGTCGAGTTCTTTTTGTGAGGTGGGATGTCATTTTATTTAATTCCACATATGATGATCACTATCAGCATTTGCACTTGGCAAACCTATAGTTAACATTACTGATCAACATTCGACATTTCTTACTTTAAAATAACCTACCGTCATTATCTTTTAAATTTATATTGAAGTATTTTATAATGTTCTTGAATTACTTATTGTCCTGGAGTGATACTAAATCTTTAAGTGAACACTATTAATTTAGTGTTTGGGGTCAGGATGTGTCCCAACCCACTTGGTTCAGGGGAGTCTTCCTGGTCTTCCAAACTTGCCAAGGAGCACGCTTTAGGGTTCTTTCTCTTTTACCACTAAAAGTATGCTTTTGAGGGTCTCTGCCTCGGTTTATCACGGATTCCAAAACTAAACCTTTTGAGGGCCTCTGCTTCCTCCTGGAAATGGCCTCTCACTTGGATCCATGTTTTGTTATGGAGCCTGTGAGTTCTGTCCTCCTTATCTCCCACCTTCAGCTTGTAGCTGATCTGTACACAGCCATGGCCACCTTGTCCAGACAGAGACAGGCTGACTTTTTTGTTTTTAGCCTCTCTACAAGCTTTCTTTGTTCAGTACTTAGTGGAGGCCTTGAAACTGATGACCATTCTAGCTGTAAGGAAATCCTAATTTGATCAGCATTCTCGCCACTGTTAATTCTAATGCCTCTGACAGGTAGCAGTGTGTTTAACTCTATCCTGCTTATTTCAAAGTCGGTTTCTCGATGGAGAATGTGTCACGACCTTGATGGTTTAAAAAGTTCTCTCACTCTCCTGTGCCACATTAGCCATTTCATGTTGTGCTGTTGTCGATAACTGAGCATGCCTGAGACTCGATCACACACACACACAGCGGTATCCCAATATCATGCCACATGTGACATCTGATCCAAGCCATTTGAGGTGATCTTATAAAAAGATCGTGGGGTGTAGAAGATCTTTGCTCATCTCCCTCTGCACGGTCCCGATGTCTCGGGTAGTGGCCAGGCGATCAAATTCAGTTTTCTTATTGTTCAGTGTCGGCAATGACACAAACATCTCAGAGAAATCTTAGCAATTTCCTACACTTCCCTGACTTTAACAAGAATTTACATTAACACCAGATTGTACCCATTAATTTATGACAATTCTCCCAGGAACAATGAGTTAAGAAAAATTTCCATTTGGAGGTGTAACTTTTCTGTTTTCCTCTTATATCCACACTAATTTCCTCTCATTACATTTTATACAGTGTTCACCATTTCTATCATGAGCCCGGAGGAACTTTCCTGTCGAATATAATATTATCATACTGTCTTTAAACATCAATCAAACATTCCCACTTGGCCCAAGTTTTGACCCAGTTTCTTTGTTTAATTTTATTTAACCGAACCTCTTCTTGGACCTATTATTCTCCAAAATATGCCAGAGAGCAATTCAATCTCCAAGTGGAAGGATGTTAGTTACCTTTAGCATAACAGTCACCCCCAAAAACTTATTTCTGAATACATAGTTTGGACAGAACCACAGAGACGGGACTTTTTCAAAAATAAAACTTAATGATCTCAATTTTCAGCTAAATTTTCCTTCCCATGTGTTTGACCAGCGACGCTTAGCAATATATATATATATATAAAATCAGTTTTAATTTCACAAACAAATTATGCCCAGACTTTGTCATTTTACAAAGAAGACAAAAGTAACAATTGCGTTTGGATGCAAGTCATTTATCTTCCCCTTCGAGCAGTGTGACTTGGACAACAGGATTATATCGGATATACGACCCAGAAACAGGCCATTCGGCCCAACCAGTCCATGCCGTCGTTTATGCTCCACTCGAGCCTCCTCCCTTCATTCCTCATCTAACTATATCCACTTAACCCTCGATTCCCTTCTCCCTCAGATACTTGTCTACCCTCCCCTTAAATGCATCGATACTATTCGCTTTAACCACTCCCTGTGGCAGTGAGTTCCACATTCTCACCACTCTCTGGGTAGAGGTTTCTTCTGAATTCCCTATTTGATTTCTTGGTGACTATCTTATGTTGATGGACTCTAATTTTGCTAGTCCCCACAAGTGGAAACACTGTGTCCACTCTATCAAAACCTTTCATCATTTTAAAAATACTAGGTCACCCCTCAGCCTTTTTTTTCCAAGAGAAAAGAGACCTGGCCTGTCCATCCTTTCCCGATAGGTATACGCTCGCCTTTCTGGTATCATCCTTGTAAATTTTCTCTGCACCCTCTCAAGTGCCTCCATATCCTTTTTGTAATATGGTGACCAGAATTGCACACACAAAGTCTAACCAAGGTTCGATACAAGTTTAGAATAACTTCACCACTTCTCCATTCTATAACAATTCAATTCTATAACAATCGATCCCAATAATTTAACTCAATACTTTAAATTCTTAAGTCCAACTTTGTCAGCATGCTGCGACATTCGATGTCTGCAGATAACTGGAGAAAATTTTGTTTTAACTGCTGGATCTTTTCCTATGCCATCAACCTCTTATCCAACTGGAACTGGCATTGCCTAATATGGTCGTCTTTGGCTACGGCATAGTCCAGAGACACAAGTCTGCATTTTCGTCAACAGACATCAACAATGTTGGAAGCACTGGTCTTCCTGTGACAAGCACAAACCACTAGTATTTGAACTCTTCTTATTCTAACATAATATTTCTAATCTAAATATTCTATGATGAAAATATCCTTGGCCAGTTGGTTGCAAACACCAACTGCTGCTCAGTGAAATCTCTCTCTAATGATAACAACCACATTTTCCCCAATATGGAATGAACTAAACATGAACACCTTTCAGAAGCTGAATTAGCCGAGTTCCCTATGTCAACACCCCTCTCATCTTCCATTCACTTCAACTGAAAGGAAAACGCCAGATTGTATCAGTCGGGATTTGAAAGATATTTACAACAGATGCTAGATATTCTTAGAGTTAGCATTGTTCTCTATTCTGTCTACTCGAGGAGTTTGATAACAGAATTTCTCCTGTGAATGTAGAGCTGGAATATTGGGCCGGGATGTATTTACTTGTTCATCTTTTTGACTCGAAACCGTTGGCAATTACTTGATGTGATCTTTATTTTCTTAAATACATTTCCTGAGTGGATTCAAATTTAAATTAAACCCAGGTTTGCAGGCGTGATGCTCCATTCACACATCGAAGGTGAGAGAGATGCTGTGGGACACACGCTAAGTCCAGTATCTGAAAGTGATTCACAGACTGGGTTTTGTGTTCAGTGATCCCAGGCATGTTACCGGCACCTTCCCACAATACCAAGGCTAGGCGAGGCACTCTGGAAGGTAAGGGGAACTGGCATTTGTCCACGAGAGTAACCAAAGGTATGAGAACTGAAATAATCCAGAGTTAGAAAGGAGAAAAGGCCCCACAATGGTGCAGTCAGTAACAGGACATCAATTAGTCTCCTCTTATCTTGGAACATTAAATGTCGACACACTCTGTTGTTGAAATATCAAAATATTATATTCCAGCCCAGTTATAGGGTTATTATCATCAGAAACAAACTTCAACTGTCAGAATGGACACGATTCAGTCGGGATGTGATTAACAGCTGCAATTATAGCAGAATCCAACCCCTGAAGTCACTTGTGAACTCGCTGGTGTCTCAGCAGGTGGGATGAAAGAGTGAATCGCTTCCCACACTCAGAGCAGGAGAACGCCGTCTCCCCAGTGTGAACTCGCTGGTGTGTCAGCAGGCGGAATGACTGAGTGAATCGCTTCCCACACTCCGAGCAGATGAACGGCCTCTCCCCAGTGTGAACTCGCTGGTGTATCACCAGGCTGGATGAATAAGTGAATCGCTTCCCACACTCTGAGCAGGTGAATGGCCTCGCCCCAGTGTGAACTCGCTGGTGTATCAGCAGGCGGGATGACACACTGAATCCCTTCCCACACTGAGAGCAGATAAATGGCCTCTCCCCAGTCTGAACTCGCTGGTGTGTCAGTGGGTCGGATGACCGAGTGAATCGCTTCCCACACACGGGGCAGGTGAACGGCCTCTCCCCAGTGTGACTGTGTTGATGAATTTGCAGTGCAGACGGGTAGCTGAATCCCTTCCCACAGTCCCCACATTTCCACGGTTTCTCCGTGGTGCGGGTGTGCTTCCGTCTCTCCAGGTCGGATGATCAGTTGAAGCCTCCTCCACACACAACACGTTTACAGTTTCTCCCCGCTGTGAATGGTACGATGGTTTTTCAGGCTGTGTAACTGGTTAAAGCTCTTTCCACAATCAGTGCACTGATACACTCTCACTCGGGTGTGTGTCTCAGTGCTTTTTCAGTCACATTGATGTTTGTAATCTTTCCCCACAGACAAAACAAAAAAACATTTCTCCTTCCACATTCAAAGGCCGATGATATTCAAGTCCTGATGAATCGAGTGACTCTATCTGATCACGACGTGACGTTAAGTTTGAGTTTCCCTTCTTCAAATCCTCCCCTTCTAACACCCTGCAAAAGGAGTTTACCAAAGTCATCACTGTAAGTACAGGATCGAATTTCAGAAGAGACAATTCTAGTTTCTATGGAACATTCTTTCCTTCTGCTGTGTGGTTTTAAGTATTGACTTAATAAAAATAATAAAGAGAGAGAAGTTAGATTGAGAGTAAACTGGAAAAAATATAAATACAGTCAGAGCTTCTACAGATATATAAAAAGGAAGAGATAGCTAAAGCAAACGTTGGTCCCTTCGAGGATGAGACGGGGAATTAAAAATGAGAAACAGGGAAATGGCAGAGACTTTAAACAAATATTTTGTGTGGTCTTCACGGTGGAAGACACGAAAAGCATCCCAATAATAATAATAGATAATCAAGGGGTCACAGGGAGCGAGGAACTTAAAACAATCACTATCACTGGAGAAAAAGTACTCGACAAACTATTGGGACTAAAGGTGGACGTCCCCTGGACCTGATGGCCTGCATCCTGGGGTCTTAAAAGAAGTGGCTGCAGAGAAAGTGGATGGATTGGTTGTAATCTCCCAAAATTCCCTGGATTCTGGCAAGGTCCCAGTGGATTGGAAAAACTCAAATGCAATACCCCTATTCAATAAAGGAGGGAGGGAGAGAGAAAGCAGGAAACTATAGAGCAGTTAGCCTAACATCTATCGTTGGGAAAATGCTGGAGTCCATTATTAAGGAAATGGTAGCAGGACATTTAGAAAATCATAATAGTCAAGCAGAGAAGACATGGTTTTATGAAAGGGAAATCACGTTTGACAAATTTGACGAGTTCTTTGAGGAAGTAACGAGCAGAGTGGATGAAGAGGATCCAGTAGCAGATGTGTATTTGCATTTCCAGAAGTCATTCGATAAGGTGCCAGATAAAAGGTTACTGCACAATATAAGAGCTCACAGGGTTGGCGGTAATATATTAGCATAAATGTAGGATTGGCGAACGAACAGAAAACACAGATAACTGGGTCATTTTCAGGTTGGCAAACTGTAACTAGTGGGGTGCCACAGGGATCAGTGCTGGGGCCTCAACTACTTACAATCTATATTAATGACTTGGATGAAGGGACGGAGTGCACTGCAGCCAAATATGCTGCTGATACAAAGATAGGTGGGAAAGCAAGTTGTGAGGAGGACAAAAAGAATCTGTAAAGGATTATAGGCAAAAATTTGGCAGATAATGTGGGAAAATGTGACGTTATGCAATTTGGTAGGAAGAATAAAAAAGCAAATTAATATTTAAATGGAGACTACAAAATGCTGCGGTAAAGAGGGATCTGGGGGTCCTTGTGCATGAAACACAAAAAGTTAGCATGCAGGTACAGCAAGTAATCAGGAAGGCAAATGCAATGTTGGCCTTTATTGCAAGGGGAATGGAGTATAAAAGTAAAGAAGTCTGGCTACAATTGTACAGGGTGTTCGTGAGACCACTTCTGGAGTACTGTGTACAGTTTTAGTCTCCTTATTTAAGGAGGGATATACTTGCATTGGAAGCAGTTCAGAGAAGGTTCACGAGCTTGATTCCTGAGATGAAGCGGTTGTCTTATGAAGTAAGCTTGAGCAGGTTGGGCCTGTACTCATTGCAGTTTTGAAGAATGAGAGGTGAACTTATTGAAACGTGTAAGATTCTGAGGGGGCTTGACAGGGTAGATGCAGAGAGGATGTTTCCCCTCGTGGGGGAATCTAGAACTAGGGTGCATAGTTTCAGAATAAGGGGTCACCCATTTAAAACAGAGATGCGGAGGAATTTCTTCTCTGAGGGTCGTGAATCTTTGGAATTCTCTACCCCAGAGAGCTGTGGAGGCTGAGTCAGTCAATATTTTTAAAGGGGAGATAGACAGATTTTTGAATTAAAGGGGAGTCAAGAGTTATGGGGAGCAGGCAGGAAAGTGGAGTTGAGGTCAAGATCAGATCAGCCATGATTTTATTGAATGGCAGAGCAGGCTCGAGAGATCCAATGGCCTACTCCTGCTCCTATTTCTTATTGTTATTCTGTGAACCTTGACCTGAACGTTCCAAAATATTACTGATTTTGTGCAATAGAAAAAATATCTAAGCATTGATAAATGCATCGTCTAATATCTCCAACTGAGCTAACCTGCTGTAACTATGTCAGTATTTGTGTCAGCTGTGACTCAGTGGGTAATACACTTGCCTCTGGGTCACAAGGTTGTGGGTTGATGTCGCACTCCAGAGACATGAACACAAAAATCTCGGCTGATGCTCCAGTGCAGTGCTGAGGGACTGCTGTACTGTCGGAGGTGTTGTCTATTGGATAAGATGTTAAACCGAGGCCCTGTCTGCTCCCTCAGGTGGATGTAAAAGGTCCCATTGCACGATTTCAAGCAGAACAGGGGAGTTATCCCCGATGTCCTGGCCAATATTTTCCCTTAACATCAGTAAAGCAGATTATCTGGTCATTATCACATTGTAAATTGGTTGCTGCGTTTCCTACATTACGATAGTGACTACACATCAAAAAGAACTTAATTGACTGTAAAGCACTTTGGGGCATCTGCTGGTGGTGAAAGGTGCGAAATAAATGCAAGTATTTTTATTTTCTATCTCTTTTATCACTCTCCCTTCTCCCATTGTGCCTACTTTTGTCTGCTGTCACTTCCCCACCTCCTCTTCCCCACCCAACTTTACAGTTCATTTCTTGTGTACATGGTCTCTCTCTCTCTCCTTTCCCTCACTCTATCGCTCCCTATAAGCTGTCCATCTGCCATATCTCCGAGTCCTGATCAAATGCTCTCCCTGACCCATCACCATTTCTCCTTCCTTTACAGACAACAACTTTCATTTATATAGCGCCTTTAAGAACATAAGAGTTATGAGCAGGAGTAGGCCATACGGCCATCGAGCCTGCTCCATCATTCAATAACATCATGGCTGATCATCAACCTCAACTCCACTTTCCCGCCCGATCCCATATCCCTTGATGCCACAAAACGCCAAAAATGTATCTATCTCAGCCGTGAAATAACTCTGTAAAATGGCCCCTGGTGCTTCACAGGAGCATTATCAGATAGAATTTGACAACGAGGGTCAAAGAGGCACATTTTAAAGAGGGTTAAAAAGGAAAAGAGTGGCTCAAGTAAATGTTGGTCACCTGGAAGATGAGATTGGGGAATTAATAATGGAGAACAGGGAAATGGCAGAGACGTTGAACAAATATTTCGTATCGGTCTTCATGGTAGAAAACACTAAAAACATCCCAATAGTGGATAATCAAGGGCGATAGGTAGGGAGGAACTTAATACAATCACTATCAGTAATGAAGTGGTACTCGGTAAAATAATGGGACTAAAGGCGAACAAGTCCCCTGGACCTGATGCCTTACACCCCAGGGTGTTAAGAGAAATGGCTGCAGAGATAGTGGATGCATTGGTTGTAATCTACCAAAATTCCCTGGATTCTGGGGCGGTCCCAACAGATTGAAAAACCACAAATGTAACGCCCCTATTTAAAAAAGGAGGCAGTCAAAAAGCAGTAAACTACAGACCAGTTTGCCGAACATCTGTCGTTGGGAAAATGTTGGAGTCCATAATTAAGGAAGCAGTAATGGGACATTTGGAAAAGCATGATTCAATCAAGCAGAGTCAGCATGGTTTTATGAAAGGGAAATCAGGTTTGACAAATTCACTGGAGTACTTTGAGGATGTAACGAGCAGGGTGGATAAGGGGGAACCAGTGGATGTGGTGTATTTGGATTTCCAGAAGGCATTCGATAAGGTGCCACATAAGAGGTTACTGCACAAGATAAAAGCTCACTGGGTTGGGGGCAATATATTAGCATGGATAGAGGATTGGTGAGCTGACAAAAAACAGAGAGTCGGGATAAATGGTTCATTTTCCAGTTGGCAAACTCTGACTAGTGGGGTGCCTCAGGGATCGGTGCTGGGTCCTCAACTATTTACAATTTATATTATTGACTTGGATGAAGGGACAGAGTATAATGTTGCCAAGTTTACTGATGATACAAAGATGGGTGGGAAAGCAAATTGTGAGGAGGACACAAAAAATCTGCACAGGCTCAATGAGTGGGTAAAATTTGGCAGATGGGGTATAATGTGGGAAACTGTGAGATTATCCACTTTGGCAAAAATAATAGAAAAACAAATTATAATTTAAATGGAGAAAAATTGCAAAGTGCTGCAGTAGAGAGAGACCTGGGGGTCCTTGTGCATGAAACACAAAAATTTAGTATGTAGGTTCAGCAAGTAATCAGGAAGGCAAATGGAATGTTGGCCTTTATTGCAAGGGGGATAGAGTATAAAAGCAGAGAAGTCCTGCTACAACTGTACAGGGTATTGGTGAGGCCACACCTGGAGTACTGCGTACAGTTTTAGTCTCCTTATTTAAGGAGGGATATACTTGCATTGGAGGCTGTCAGAGAAGGTTCACTCGGTTGATTCCGGATATGAGGAGGTTGTCTTCTGAAGATAGGTTGAATAGGTTGGGCCGATACTCTTTGGAGTTCAGAACAATAAGAGGTGATCTTATTGAAACATACAAGATAATGAGAGGGCTCTATAAGGTGGATGCAGAGAGGATATTTGCACTCATAGGGGAAACTAAAACTAAAGGACATCGTCTTAGAATAAGGGACCGCCCATTTAGAACTGAGATGAGGAGAACTTTCTTCTCTCAGAGGGTTGTAAATCTGTGAAATACTCTGTCCCAGCGAGCTGTAGAGGCTGGGTCATTGAATATATTTAAGGTGGAGGTCGACAGATTTTTGAACGATAAGGGAGTAAAGGGTTATGGGGAGCGGGCAGGGAATTGGAGCTGAGTCCATGATCAGATCAGCCATAATCTTATGGAATGGCAGAGCAGGCTCGAGTGCCCAAATGGCCTATTCCTGCTCCTATTTCTTACGTTCTGAGGGTGTTAAAGGAGGAGGGAGGGAATTCTGGAGCTTAGGGCCTAGGCAGCTGAAGGTATGGCCAGCAATGGTGGTGTGATTAAAACCAGGAATGTGCAGGAGGCCAGAAATCATGGAGGGTTGTAGGGCTGGAGGAGGTTACAGAGATAGGGAGGGGCGAGGCCATGGAGGGATTTGAAAACAATTATGAGAATATTAAAATTGAAGCTTCGTGCCCAGTCACCATATCTCCTTCATTTACAGACGCTCCCTCACCACTCTCCATTTCTACTTCCTTTACAGATGCTCCCTGACCACTCTCCATTTCTCCTTCCTTTACAGACGCTCCCTGACCACTCCACATTTCTGCTACATTTTTTTAAATATTTAAAAATTTTAATAAATCTTTGAAGGTCGCAGGACAGGTTAACAAAGCTGTTAATAAAGCTTAAAGGATCCTGGGCTTTAAAAATCGAGGCACAGAGTAATAAAGCCGGGAGGTTATGCTAAAGCTATATAAAACACTAGCTCGACCCCAGCTGGAGGATTGGGTACAATTCTGGGCACACTTCAGGAAGGACACAAAGGCTTTGGAGAGGGGACAGAAGAGATTTACTGGAATGGTGCCAGGGATGAGGAACTTCATTTATGTGGAGACTGGAGAAGCTGGGATTGTACTCCTTGGGGCAGAGAAGGCTAAGACGAGATTTGATAGAGGTGTTAAAAATCATGAAGATGAGATAGAATGAATAGAGAAACTGTTTCTAACGCTGATAACCAGAGGGCACAGATTTGAGGCGATTGGCAAAAACAGAGGTCATATGAGGAAAACCATTTTCACACAAGGAGTGGTTAGGGTTTGGAATGCACTGCCTGACGGAGCGGTGGAGACAGAGTCAATAGTGGCCTTCAAAAGTGAATTGGACAAAGACTTGAAGCAGAATGATATTGCAGGGATTTGGGGAAAGAGCGGGGGAAGCGGGATAACCGGATTGCACCCCAAAAGTATCGACGCAGACTCGATGGGCCGAATGGCCCCGTTCTGTGCTGTAATATTCTGTGATTCTAGAATTCTTTACAGACGCTCCCTGCTCAGTCAGCATTGCTCCTTCATTAAGAGACGCTCCCTGGTCCATTACTATTTCTCGTTGATTTACAGACGCTCCCTGAGAGTTTGACGCAGACACAGCGCATGCACTGACCATTCCTTCGGGCTGGAGCGGACCCAGGACCCGGCAGGCAGGGAGAGAATGTTCCCCGGTTTTTATCCCACCCCGCCCCGGTGTGGGGAGAATGTTCCCTGGTTTATATCCCACTCCCCCCCCGGTGTGGGGAGAATGTTCCCCGGTTTATATCCCCCCCTCCCCCCGGTGTGGGGAGAATGTTCCCCAGTTTATATCCCCCTCCAGTGTGGGGAGAATGTTCCCCGATTTATATCCGGCCCGGTGTGGGGAGAATGTTCCCCGGTTTATATCGCCCCCCCCCCCCGGTGTGGGGAGAATGTTCCCCGGTTTATATCCCCCGGTGTGGGGAGAGTGTTCCCCGGTTTATATCCCTCCCCCCGGTGTGGGGAGAATGTTCCCCGGTTTATATCCTGACCCGGGGCTGCACTCGGTGTTGTTGCCCCCAGCGTTTCTTTAACCCGCTCCCAGGATCTCGCTCACCTCCTGCGTCAGCGTCTGCCACCGCCGCCTGCACATGCTCAGCTCACACTGTCCGGGTGATTGACGGCAGCTCCCCACCAATAGGAAGAGCGGGGCGGTGCTGGAGGACCGAATGGGCGGTTGGTCCTCCAACCAATTGGAGTGTGTGAGGGGCGGGGCTTCCGGCAGGCTGTAACTAGTGGGGTGCAGCAAGGATCAGTGCTGGGGCCTCAGCTATTTACAATCTATATTAATGACCTAGATAATGGGACCGAGTGTAATATTTGCTGACGATACAAAGCTCGGTGAGACAGTAAGCTGTGAGCAGAACACAAGTGTGCAAAGATATATAGATAGACGATGTGACTGGGCAGTAAGGTGGCAGATTGAGTATAATGTCGGGAAATGTGAGTTTATTCACTTTGACAGGAAGAATAGAAAAACAGAATATCTTTCAAATGGTGAGAAACTTTAAATGTTGGTGTTGAGAGAGATTTGGGTGTCCTTGTGCAAGAAACACAAAAAGCGAGATGCAGGTACAGCAAGCAGTAAGGGGGTGGAGTATAAGAGTAAGGATCTATTGCTACAATTGTACAGGGCCTTGGTGAGACCACACCTGGAATATTGGGCAGTTTCGGTCTCCTTATCTAAGGAAAGATATACTTGCCTTGGAGATGGTGCAACGGAGGTTCACAAGATTGATTCCTGGGATGAGCGAGCTGTCTTACGATGAGAAATTGTGTAGAATGGACCGATACTCTCTGGAGTTTAGAAGAATGAGAGGGGATCTCATTGAAACATACAAGATTCTGAAGGGTATTGACAGGGTAGATGCAGAGAGCTCGATTCCCCCGGGCTGGAGTGACTAGAACTCGGTCGCTCAAGATAAGGGGTAGGCCATTTAAGTCAGATGAGAAATTTCTTCACTCAGAGGGTTGTGAATCTTTGCAATTCTCTGCCCCAGAGGGCTGTGGATGCTCAATCTATTCAAGGCTGAGATTGAGAGAGTTTTGGACTCTCGGGGAATCAAGGGATATGGAGATCAGGTGGGAAAGTGGAGTTGAGGGTGATGATCTTACTGAATGGCGGAGCAGTCTCGAGAGGCCGTGTGACCTACTCCTGCTCCTATCTCTGATATTCTAATATTGACATCTCAGGGCTCTAGATTTATTAGTCCCACCCTTTATCTTAAGGGAACACACTTGCTCTGAACCCTCGCTATCTCCTCCTTGAATGCCTCCCACTGCTCTGACACTAATTTTCCTTCAAGTAGCTGTTTCCAGTCCACTTTGGTTAAATCACATCTCCGCTTAGTAAAATTAGCTTTACCCCAATTGAGAACTTTTATTCCTGGTCCATCTTTGTCCTTTTCCATAACTACCCTAAATCTAACTGAATTATGATCACCAGCACCAAAATGCTCTCCCACTGATATCCCTTCCACCTGCCCAAGCTTCATTCATTAAACCTACGTCCAGAACCACCCTCTCTTGTTGGGCTTGCTACGTCATGGCTAAAAAAGTTCTCCTGAATGCATTTTAAGAATTCTGCTCCTTCTATATCTTTCATACTAATTCTATCCCAGTTAATATTTGGGTAGTTGAAATCCACGACTATTACTGCCCTATTATTTTGGCACGTATCAGAAATGTGCCGACATATTTGCTCTTCTGTCTCCCTCTGACTGTTTGGGGGTCTATAGTACATCCCCAGCAGTGTGATTGCCCCTTTTTTGTTCCTCACTTCTCCCATGTGGCCTCATTTGATGATCCTTCGAACATATCATCCCTCCCCACAGCTGGAATTATTTCTTGAATCAACACTGCGATACGTCCTCCTTTTTTTTTATCCTTGTCTCTGTCTTGTCTTAAAACCCTGTAACCAGGAATGTTGAGCTGCCTTTCCTGCAGTTATTTTAGCCGTGTTTCACTAATAGTTACAATATCATACCCCCACATGTCTGTCTGTGCCCTCAGCTTATCTGCCTCAATCCCTAGACTCCTTGTATTGGCATTGAAGTATTTCTAGATTGATTCCTGTGATGAGAGGACTTGTCTTATGATGAGAGTTTGTGTAGAATGGGCCTATACACTCGGGAGTTTAGACGAATGAGAGGTGATCTCATTGAAACACACTGGCACTGGCATTTAGCGCTGCCAAACTCCCTTATTGTCTATTTTCTAGCCCTTGTTTCGTCTGCCTTCCAAACACTATCAAAACCCCCAGTGAGGATATTGTCCGGTCCTGTTGAGGTGCAATCCGTCCGGCTTGTACTGGTCCCCACTCCGCCAGAAACGCTCCCAATGCCTCAGGAATCTAAAGCTTTCCCTCCTGCACCAAACTCCAGCCATGCATTCATCTGCTCTATCCTCTTATTTCTGTACTCACCAGCACGGAGCAGCGGGAGTAATCCCGACATTACTACCTTTGAGGTCCTGTTTTTTAATCTCTTTCCTAGATCCCTAAAATCTGCGTGCAGGATCTCATCCCTCTTACTACCTATGTCATTGGTCCCGATATGGTCCACAACCTCTGGATGTTCATCCTCCCCCCTCAAAAATGTCCTGCAGCCACTCAGTGACATCCTTGACCCGTGCACCAGGGAGGCAAAACACCATCCTGGAATCATGTCTGTGCCTGCAGAAGCAATTGTTTGTTCCCCTATCAAATCCACTCCCACTATTGCTCTTCCACTCTTCTTCCTCCCCGCCCTGTGCAGCTGAGCCACCCACGGTGTCGTGGACATGGCTCTGGCTGCTTCTCCAGAGAAATCATCGCCCTCATCAGTATCCAGATCTGAAAACCGGTTAGCGAGCGAGATGCACTCAGAGGACTCCTGTCCTACTATTGTCCCATAACGCTGAAAATTTGTTTAGCTCTTTCGAAAGTTACAAGTGAATTTGCTTCCACCACCCTAACAGGCAGTGCGTTCGAGGCCAGAACATCTCGCTGCTTCATTAGTCCCCTCATGTAGCATCTGCTTCATTTGCCAATCACATTCAATCTGTGCCTCTGGTCACTGAACTTTCTGACACTGAAAATTGTTTCTCCTTATTCAGAGGATTGGAGGGCTGGAAGAGGTTACAGAGATAGGGAGAGGTGAGGCCTTGGAGGGATTTGAACAAGAGGATGAGAATTTTAAAGCCTGAAGCCACCAGCCGTCTCCCCCAGTGCAGAATGTGACTCACTGCTAACAGAAAGGATTTTTGTTTACTTACAAAAGATGCATAATGAACGGAAATCAATCTCTGTATTTTAACTAACAGCGACATGAGGGAAATTAATGAACTTTAAACACCTGGTTCACTTGGCACTGAAGTGTCTGAAACTCAGAATAGGAACTCCAGGGAAACAAAATACTGACAAATGTTAAACTGTTTTGCTGACAAAGGAAATCTCGATTTAACTTTAAAAGATGAATAGTTTAACAGGGGTTCACACAGATTCACCTGACAGGCCGACTCAGGATCCACCCCTCAAGCACCGCGAATGATTGCAGAACACGCTGCTCCCTGGGCCCTCCGGCCTCTGACCTCTCTTTCTGTTGGTTCCCAGGGCAATCAATCACCACTCGCCAACATTACAGTGACAGATTAAGTTGAGGGGCTCAGTGGGAGAAATATAATGGGGTCGTGAATCTGAGTTCAGAAATAAAATTACAGAAGCAAAATTAAATTTATAAACAAAACTATTTAAAGTCAAATCGAATGAATTGTTGCATTTAATCCATCCTTCTGGGTCAAGTGGGAAACAAGTCATGTGTGGGCTGTGCAGAATATCTGTGCCCAGTTACAGAGCGTGTCCCTGGCTCCCTGCTCCAAGTGCACATGTTTCAGCTCACATCCAACTGACTGGATAAACCTCGCCCGTCTAAACCCCATCACACAAATAGCAGCATTTGATGTTTAGTTATGCTCAACCTTTATAAAACACTGGTTAGGCCTCAGCTGACACATTGTGCTCAATTCTGGGCACCACACTTTCAGAAGGGTATCTACACCTTCGAGAGGGACCAGAAGAGATTTACTAGACTGGTACGAATGCGGAGGGACTTCAGTTATGTGGAGATACTGGAGAAGCTGCGGTAATTCTCCTTGGATCAGAAAAGGTTAAGAGGAGATTTGATCGAGTGTTCAAAATCATGAACGGTTTTCATAGAAAAATAAGAAGAAACACATTCCAGTGGCAGAAGGGTCGGTAACCAGAGGACACAGAGTTCAGGTGATTGGCAAAATAAACAGAGGCGACATGAGGAACCATTGAATAAACAGCGAGTTGTTGCAATCTGGAATACACTGCCTGATAGGGTGGTCTAAGCAGATTCAATAGTGGCTTTCAAAAGTCAATTGGATATATACTAAAGGGGCAATATTTGCAGAGCCATGGGGAAGGAGCAGGGGAGTGGAACTAACTGGATAGCTCGACCATAGAGCCAGCACAGGCGATGGGCCGAATCGCCTCCTGCGCATTCATTCTATGAAAATGGCGGATGATCTTATCCAGAATGCTGCGACCACATATCCTCAGAAAACCAAGACCACCTATTTTCACCTCCGTAATATCGGCCATCTCCATCCCTGCCTCAGCTCACCCTCTGCTGAAACCCTCGTCCATTCCTCGGTTACCTCTAAACTTGACTATTCCAACACACTCCTGGCTGGCTTCCCACATTCTACCCCACGTAATCTTCACCTCATCCAAAACTCGGCTCCCCTTGTCCTAACTCGCACCAAGTTACTCGTTCACCCATCACCCCCTGTGCTTACTGACCTACATTGGCTCCCGGTTAAGCAACGCTTCGATTTCAAAATTCTCATCCTTGTTCACAAATACATCCATGGTCTCGCCCCTCCCTATCTCTGTAATCTCCTTCAGCCCCACAACCCCCAGAGATGTCTGCGCTCCTCTAATACAGCCCTCCTGAGCATCCCTGATTAAAATCACTCAACCATTGGTGGCCTTGTCTTCTGTTGCCGAGGCCCCAAGCTCCGGAACTCCCTCCCTAAACCTCCGTGCCTCCTCCCTGAAAGCACTGACTCTGCCTTTGTTCAGTTCTACACTCACTGGTTCCTCTCCCCTGAAGGTGCGGACTCTGGCTGAGTTCAGTTCTACACTCACTGGTTCCTCTCCCCTGAAGGTACTGACTCTGGCTGGGTTCAGTTCTACACTCACTGGTTCCTCTCCCTTGAAGGTACTGACTCTGGCTGGGTTCAGTTCTACACTCACTGGTTCCTCTCCCCTGAGGGTGCTGACTCTGGCTGGGTGCAGTTCCACACACACTGGTTCCCCTCCCCTGAAGTTACTGTCTCTGGGTGTCTGTGCTCTCGTCACCTCTTTGTACACTCTGACCCTCCCTGTATATCTGTAATATCTCCCTGTTTTGGTGATGGGCTCTCCCTGATCACTCTCTCCCTGACTCTCACCATTTCAGGGAATCATACGGCACAGAATGAGGCCATTCGGCCCATCGAGCCTGTCCGACTCACTGAAAGACTCACTCCTGGCACCTGCCCCAAAACACCAGAAAATGTTCCCTTTGAACATTGCTGGTTTTGAAAGTTATTATTGATGTCCCAGAATTGAGGCCAACGCTCAATATCTGAGTCTAACTAGTGAGTGATAAAGGTTGACCATAACTTGCTTGTTGTACTCTGTACTGCTATTAATGCTGGAACAGATTGATCAGCGGACCCTGCCTCTTCACAGCTTTGTGTTCACCTGCAAATTGCACCATTTGCTTCAGAATGCCTCCCATTTTTCCTCCTTCCCAAATCCCAGCTAGTGGCCGGTGACCCCGCTGACCCCGGGCCTGTCACCGCGGGTCAAGCCCGCGGTCAGCCTCTGGTCTGTGATTGGCCCTGGGCCCTACACCAGGTGTTTATGACGCTCACCAGCTCCACGCGCGGCTCCAATTCCTGACCCGTGCCGACAACAGACATCATCCGGGCTCCACCAACTGTCGCCGCCGCCGCTCGCACATGCTCAGTGCGGGAGATCCGGGCTCAGCCCCGCTCCTAGCACGCTCCGAGTGGTTGGAGGACCCACCGCCCGCTCGGTCCACCAGCCCTGCCCCTGCTCTTCCCGAGAGACAACACTCTGCATTATCCGCTTCACACACACCCGCTGTGGGCCTCAGGCCCTGAACAACAACCTGCGGCTCCGGCCTTTCCCCGAGCGTGGCCCCCGGGGAGGTGGGCTCTGGGCCCGTGCGGGTCCCCCGGGGAGGTGGGCTCTGAGCCCGTGCGGGGCCCCCGGGGAGGTGGGCTCTGGGCCCCCGGGGAGGTGGGCTCTGGGGGAGATTAGATTGTTAAACACACCCTGTCCACACAATGGAAAAGTGTTTGAGGAACAAGTATTTCTGGAGAGACTTTTAATCCATTGAACATATACAGTTTTTTCAATTTGTTCCGGGCTGTGGCCGTCGCTGCCAAGGCCGGCATTTATTGGCCATCGCTAATTACACTGGAGAAGGTGGTGGGGAGTCACCTACTTGAACCGCTGCAGTCCGTGTGGTGAAGGTACTCCCACAGTGCTGTTAGGGAGCCAGTTCCAGGATTTTGACCCAGTGACGATGAAGGAACGGCGATATATGACCAAGTCCGGATGGTGTGTGTCTTGGAGGGGAACTTGCAGATGATGCTGTTCCCATTCACCTGCTGCGCCTTTCCTTCTGGGTGGTAAAAGCCGTGCTACAGGTTTGTTGGCAGGTTCCCTTCCATCAGAACATAAGAATTAGGAGCAGGAGTCAGCCATATGGTCCTTCGAGCCTTCTCCGCCGGTCAATACGACCATGGCTGATCTTCGACCTCAACTTGACTCTCCCGCTCGATCCCCAGATCGCTGAAGGACATTAGTGCACCAGTTGGGATTTTAGTGACAATCCGACAGCTTTCATGGTGACTGTTTTTCTAGAGCCTGCCCCACAAATTGCCCGATTTATTAAACTCAATTTTACAATCAGCCTTTGTGTTTTTCTGGGTTCTCTCTCACTCCCTTTTATTTGTTTTATATTCATTGTACAGGTTATTAGAAGGGGAGGACTTGTAGACGGGAAATTTAACTCCAACATCATATCAAGTTCGATCAGTCTGTTCATCGGGACCTGAATATCATCAAACATAACATGGAAGCAAAAAGCAGAGTTGACAGCGGGGAGAAACCGTACACGTGTTGTGTGTGTGGACGAGGATTCAGCCGATCCTGTGGCCTGGCGAAACACAAACGCAGTCACACTGGGGAGAAACCGTGAAAATGCGGGGACTGTGGGAAAGGATTCAATTACCCGTCTGAGCTGGAAACTCATCAACACAATCACACTGGGGCGGAGGCTGTTCAGCTGCTCCGTGTGTGGGAAGAGATTCACTCGGTCATGTGAGCTGCTAACACACCAGCGAGTTCACACTGGGGAGAGACCTTCACCTGCTCTGTGTGTGGGTCAGGATTCATTTCTTCAACCCATCGACTGACACACCAACTTGTTCACACCAATGTGAGACCTTTTAAATGTTCTGCCTGTGAGAAGAGCTTTAAAAGCAAAAAGGAACTGCTGGCACACCAGCGCACTCACACTGGGGAGTGGCTGTACACCTGCTCCATGTGTGGAAACACATTCAACAGTAATTACTGTCGTGTTTGCCAGCACTCTAGTAATGACTCCACGAGGTAAGGTATTGCACTTGCACTGTTGTGACCTTCGTCCTTTTATTGCAGCTCCTGAATGAGGTGACAGTAAGGTGGGCTCCCTTTTATACCTGCGGTGTGCAGGTGACATCTAGGTCTCCACCTGTTGCACCCTCTGGTGGTACAGGCATATTGTATTCAGTGTAAAGATACATTCATAGGTCTTACGTAACTGTACATTTAGTGTACAATGTGTATACACGCACAACAATTCTCACCTGCTGAGACACCAGCGAGATCATACCGGGGAGAGGCCGTTCACTTGCTCCATGTGTGGGAAGGGATTCACTCGATCATTCAGCCTGCTGAGACACCAGCGAGTTCACAAGTGACTGCAGGGTTTGGATTCTGTTGTTATTGCTGCTGTTAATCACATCCAGGACTAAACCATGTTCATTCCACTGTGGAACTCCGCTGACCCCGCTGAAGGTTGTGAGCTCAGGGAGTGGGACCTCCAGGAGTGCAGTGTAAGAAAGCTGGGTTTCGGTATCCTGACAAATATATGGCGCGGTACCAGTGGAATCCTTACTGGTTAGGATCTGATATGCACTGCCTGAGAGGGTGGTGGAGGCAGACTTAATCGCGGTTTTCAAAAGGGAATTGTGTAAGTACCTGAAAGAAAAAGATTTGCAGAGCTACGGGGAAAGGGCGGGGGAGTGGGACTCGCTGAAGGGCTTTTGCAAAGAACCAGCACAGACTTGATGGGCCAAATGGCCTCCTTCTGTGCTGTAACCACTCTGATTCTCTACTAAGGAACCGTCCAGCGTAGGCCTAGGGGTGAATGATGCCCGATTCCCTGAACTATTTCACATTGAACCCAGTTCAGATCCAGATCAATTCAGTTTACAGAAGAATAGAGAGAAATATCACCCCCAAATGAGGAAGACAAAAGCAGCCATTAGAGAAGCTCAGAGATCTTTGGAAAAGAAGAGAGTGCTCAATTATGGTAATCATTACAAAAGATTTTCCAGCTACGTCAGGAGGCAGAAGAAGGTTAAAGATGGTTTAGTGCAGGGGTGGGGCATTATTTGGGCTGGAGGGCCACTGAACAAGTTTTGCTGAGCTGTTGAGGGCCGCCCACCAATGTTCCCCCGAAGGTGGGCGGCCGCACGGTCACGCATCAATCGCGGGGTCCCGCACAGGCTGCTCACCAGCTCCCACCGCTGGAAGAGACACTGTGCAGCAGATTTAAAGGGACCGCTCACCAGCTCCCACCACTGGAAGAGACACCGTGCAGCAGATTCAAAGGGACCGCTCACCAGCTCCCACCGCTGGAAGAGACACCGTGCAGCAGATTTAAAGGGACCGCTAACCAGCTCCCACCGCGAGAAGAGACACCGTGCAGCAGATTTAAAGGGACCGCTCACCAGCTCCCACCGCTGGAAGGGACACGGTGCAGCAGATTTAAAGGGACCGCGCACATTGGTGAGAACAAAGTGCTAAATTGGTAAATTTGAAACAGTCCCACTCTTGGGGCTCAAATTTGACCAGTAGAGATTTCTGTCGAAATGACCAGAGGTGAGCCGCTTTTCTACACCGATTAGGGCGCCAAAAATCTTCAGGCCGAGTTTGGCCGCTCCCCAGCCTCGCCTCGATGGAAACGCAGCCAGGTCCCGGTGCTGAAAACAGTGCCGGGACCTCTGCACATGCGCGCTAGAGTGTGCATGCATGTGCAGTAGCTTCTCGACCCCAGAATCTCTGCGTGTGCTCTGCAGGCTGTGTGGGACGGGCCCGAAGCGTGCCGCCCCTATCCCTGGCCTAATGGGCTCCCTCATCGGCGGCCCGCTGAAGGTGGGACTTCTATTTTTTGTGTGTCTATTCATTTATTGATTGATTGTGGTCCATTTTTTATTTCGCACTCTGGGTTGTAAGAGATCTCTTGAGACCCCAGTTTAAGTTCGCTAAAGAGATTCTGAGCTTTCTCTGAGTTTTGACTGCACATACATGCAAGTTGAGTTGCAGTCAGTAGGGGGTTGAGGGTATATCACCAGGAGCAGATCAACACTGAGAAAGAACCGATTCGCCGACCTTTGTATTTGTTATTGATTGATTGCTTATTACATAGAAACATGGAAAATAGATGCAGGAGTCAGCCATTCGAGCCTGCACCACCATTCAATAAGATCATGGCTGATCATTCACCTCAGTACCCCTTTCCTGCTTTCTCTCCATACCCTTTGATCCCTTTAGCCGTAAGGGCCATATCTAACTCCCTCTTGAATGTATCCAATGAACTGTCATCAACAACTCTCTGCGGTAGAGAATTCTACAGGTTAACAACTCTCTGAGTGAAGAAGTTTCTCCTCATCTCAGTCCTAAATGGCTTACCCCTTATGTCCCCTGGTTCGAGACTTCCCCAACATCGGGAACATTCTTCCTGCATCTAACCTGTCCAGTCCCGAAAAAGATTTATGTGTTTCTATGAGATCCTCTCTCATCCTTCTAAACTCCAGTGAATACAGTCCCAGTCGATCCAGTCTCTCCTCATATGTCAGTCCTGCCATCCCAGGAATCAGTCTGGTGAACCTTTGCTTCAATCCCTCAATAGCAAGAATGTCCTTCCTCAGATTAGGAGACCAAAACTGAACAAATATTCCAGGTGAGGCCTCACTCAGGCCCTGTACAACTGCAGTAAGACCTCCCTGCTCCAATACTCAAATTCCTGAGCTTTGAAGGGCAACATACCATTTGCCTTCTTCACCGCCTGCTGTGCCTGCATGCTAACTTTCAATGACTGATGTACCTTGACACCCAGGTCTCGTTGCACCTCCCTTTTTCCTAATCTGCTGCCATTCAGATAATATTCTGCCTTTGTGGTTTTTCCACTAAAGTGGATAACCTCACATTTATCCACGTTATACTGCATCTGGCATGCGTTTGCCCACTCACCTAACCTGTCCAAGTCAGCTTGCAGCCTCTTAGCCCTCCTCACAGCTCACACCGCCACTTAGCTTAGTGTCATCTGCAAACTTGGAGATATTACACTCAATTCCTTCATCTAAATCATTAATGTATATTGTAAATAGCTGGGGTCCCAGCACTGAGCCCTGCAGCACTCCACTAGTCACTGCCTGCCATTCTGAAAAGGACCCGTTTATCCCGACTCTCTCCTTCCTGTCTGCCAACCAGTTCTCTATCCATGTCAGTACATTACCCCCCAAACAATGTGCTTTAATTTTGCACAACAATTTCTTGTGTGGGACATTGTAAAAAGCCTTTTGAAAGTCTGGATACACCACATCCACTGGTTCTCCCTTGTCCACGCTATCAGTTACATCCTCAAAAAATTCTAGGTTTGTCAAGCATGATTTCCATTTCATAAATCCATGCTGACTTGGACCGATCCTGTCACTGCTTTCCAAATGCATCTTTAATAATTGATTACAACATTTTCCCCACTACTGATATCAGGCTAACCGGTCTATAATTACCCGTTTTCTCTCTTCCTCCTTTTTTAAAAAGTGCTGTTACATTGGCTACCCTCCAGTCCATAGGAACTGATCCAGAGTCGATAGACTGTTGGAAAATGATCACCAATGCATCCACTATTTCTCGGGCCACTTCCTTAAATACTCTGGAATTCAGACTATCAGTCCCCGGGGATTTATTGGCCTTCAGTCCCATCAATTATTTTGGTCTCGGTGCTTTAGATGCAGGATTCCTTCTATTTTTTATTTGTTAATTAATTGCTCATTACTTTTTGTGCTTTGTTTCGTGCTTTGTAAATCTTGGTGCTAGGTGCAGGTCATCTCAGCTTCCTTGTATTTTTTATTTGTTATTGAATGTTTATTTTTGTGCTTTGTTTAGTGCTTGGTGCTTTAAATGTACTGCTTTGTTTAGTGCTTGATGCTTTCTCAACTCCCCACAAGGTTTTTCTGTGTGGCCAGATACGCTGGCCTAAGTTAGTTTGGAATAACTATTAGCTGTTCAAACTAGCTTAATGACATCACTGCAGTACCTAGCAACCAACCTCCCTGAGCCCTGCTCATTATGGGCAAGGTTTAGCGTTTGATGGGACATTGTAGAGGGAGCTTTACTCTATATCTAACCCTTGCTGTACCTGCCCTGGAAGTGTCTGATGAGACAGTGTCGAACATAAGAACAAATGAACATAAGAAATAGGAGCAGGAGTAGGCCATACTGGAGCCTGCTTCATAACCCAACACGATCATGGCTGATCCGATCATGAACTCAGGACCACTTCGCTGCCCTCTCCCCATAAACCCTTATTCCCTTATTGGTTAATAAACTGTCTATCTCTGTCTTAAATTTATTCAATGACCCAGCTTCCACAGCTCTCTGAGGCAGCGAATTCCACAGATTTACAACCCTCCGAGAAGAAACTGCCACCAAAGCAAGAATATCCTTTCGTAAATATGGAAACCAAAACCGTACGCAATATTTCAGGTGTGCCCACACCAATATCCTGTATAACTGTAGCAAGACTTCCCTGCTTTTATACTCCAACCTCTTTGCAATGAAGGCCAAGATTTAATTGGCCTTCCTGAGCACTTGCTGTACCTGCATACACACCTTTTGTGTTTCATGCACAAGTACCTCCAGGTCCCGCTGTACTGCAGAACTTTGCAATTTTTCTCCATTTAGTTAATAACTTGCTCTTTGAATTTTTCTGCCAAAGCACATGACCTCACACTTTCCAACATTATACTCCATCTACCAAATGTTTGCACGCTAATTTAGTCTGTATGTCCTTTTGAAGATTTTTTGTGTCCTCCTCACAGGGGTATTCAACATTCAGGAAAATAGAATAAAAGGAAAAGGAGGCGGAGTAGCATTGCTGGTTACGGAGCAAATTAAGGCAATAGTTCGGAAGGACATCAGCTTGGATGATGTGGAATCTATATGGGTAGAGCTGCAGAATACCAAAGGGCAAAAAACGTTAGTGCGAGTTGTGTACAGACCTCCAAACAGTAGTAGTGATGTTGGGGAGGGCATCAAACATGAAATTAGGGGTGCGTGCAATAAAGGTGCAGCAGTTATAATGGGTGACTTTAATTAGCACATCGATTGGGTTAACCAAACTGGAAGCAATACGGTGGAGGAGGATTTCCTGGAGTGCATAAGGGATGGTTTTTTAGACTATAATGTCGAGGAACCAACTAGCGGGGAGGCCATCTTAGACTGGGTGTTGTGTAATGAGAGAGGATTAATTAGCAATCTCGTTGTGCGAGGCCCCTTGGGGAAGAGTGACCATAATATGGTGCAATTCTGCATTAGGATGGAGAATGAAACAGTTAATTCAGAGACCTTGGTCCAGAACTTAAAGAAGGGTAATTTTGAAGGTATGAGGAGTGAATTGGCTAGGATAGATTGACGAATGATACTAAAGGGGTTGACTGTGGATGGGCAATGGCAGACATTTAGAGACCACATGGATGAACTACAATAATTGTACATTCCTGTCTGGCGTAAAAATTAAAAAGGGAAGGTGTCTCAACCGTGGCTATCAAGCGAAATCAGGGATAGCATTAAAGCCAAGGAAGTGGCTTACAAATTGTCCAGAAATAGCAGCGAACCCGGGGACTGGGAGAAATTTAGAACTCAGCAGAGGAGGACAAAGGGTTTGATTAGGGCAGGGAAAATGGAATACGAGAAGAAGCTTGCAGGGAACATTAAACGGATTGCAAAAGTTTCTATAGATATGTAAAGAGAAAAAGGTTAGTAAAGACAAATGTAGGTCCCCTGCAGTCAGAATCAGGGGAAGACATAACGGGGAACAAAGAAATGGCAGGCCAATTGAACAAGTACTTTGGTTCGGTATTCACTGAGGAGGACACAAACAACCTTCCGGATATAGAAGCGTTCGGAGGGTCTTGTAAGGATGAGGAACTGAGGGAAATCCTTATTAGTCGGGAAATTGTGTTGGGAAAATTGATGGGATTGAAGGCCGATAAATCCCCAGGGCCTGATGGACTGCATTCCAGAGTACTTAAGGAGGTGGCCTTGGAAATAGCGGAGGCATTGACAGTCATTTTCCAACATTCCATTGACTCTGGATCAGTTCCTATGGAGTGGAGGGTATCCAATGTAACCCCACTTTTTAAAAAAGGAGGGAGAGAGAAAACAGGGAATTATAGACCGGTCAGCCTGACATCGGTAGTGGGTAAAATGATGGAATCAATTATTAAGGATATCATAGCAGTGCATTTGGAAAGAGGTAATATGATAGGTCCAAGTCAGCATGGATTTGTAAAAGGGAAATCATGCTTGGCAAATCATCTGGAATTTTTTGAGGATGTTTCCAGTGGAGTGGACAAGGGAGAACCAGTTGATGTGGTATATTTGGACTTTCAGAAGGCTTTCGACAAGGTCCCACACAAGAGATTAATGTGCAAAGTTAAAGCACATGGGATTGGGTGTAGTGTGCTGACATTGATTTAGAACTGGATGTCAGACAGGAAGCAAAGAGTAGGAGTAAATGGGCACTTTTCAGAAAGGCAGGCACTGACTAATGGGGTTCCGCAAGGTTCTGTGCTGGGGCCCCAGCTGTTTACACTGTACATTAATGATTTAGTTGAGGGGATTAAATGTAGTATCTCAAAATTTGCGGATGACACTAAGTTGGGTGGCAGTGTGAGCTGCGAGGAGGATGCTATGAGGCTGCAGAGCGACTTGGATAGGTTAGGTGCCTGGGCAAATGCATGGCAGATGAAGTATAATGTGGATAAATGTGAGGTTATCCACTTTGGTGGTAAAAACAGAGAGACAGACTATTACCTGAATGGTGACAGATTAGGAAAAGGGGAGGTG
The DNA here is from genome assembly GCF_044704955.1 of Pristiophorus japonicus. NCBI lineage: Eukaryota > Metazoa > Chordata > Chondrichthyes > Pristiophoridae > Pristiophorus > Pristiophorus japonicus. The sequence goes on along the minus strand of NW_027254113.1, from coordinate 58,689 downwards.
CAAAGAGACCTGGGTGTCATGGTACATCAGGCATTGAAGGTTGGCATGCAGTTACAGCAGGCGGTTAAGAAAGCTAATGATACGTTGGCCTTCGTAGCGAGGGGATTTGAGTACAGGGGCAGGGAGGTGTTGCTACAATTGTACAGGGCCTTGATGAGCCCACACCTGGAGTATTGTGTACAGTTTTGGTCTCCTAACCTCAGGAAGGACATTCTTGCTATTGAGGGAGTGCAGCGAAGGTTCACCAGACTGATTCCCGGAATGGCGGGACTGACCTATCAAGAAAGATTGGATCAACTGGGCTTGTATTCACTGGAGTTCAGAAGAATGAAAGGGACTCATAGAAATGTTTAAAATTCTGACGGGGTTAGACAGGTTAGATGCAGGAAGAATGTTCCCAATGTTGGGGAAGTCCAGAACCAGGGGACACAGTCTCAGGATAAGGGGGAAGCCATTTAGGACCGAGATGAGGTGGAATTTCTTCACCCAGAGAGTGGTGAACCTGTGGAATTCTCTACCACAGAAAGTTGTTGAGGCCAATTCACTAAATATATTCAAAAAGGAGTTAGATGAAGTCCTTACTACTAGGGGAATCAAGGGGTATATTCAGAAAGCAGGAATGGGGTACTGAAGTTGCATGTTCAGGCATGAACTCATTGCATGGGGTGCAGTCTAGAAGGGCCGAATTGCCTACTCCTCCATCTATTTTCTATGTTTCTATGTTTCTATGTTTCTATATTGCTTTTCCTCCCATCTTTGTATCGTCAGCAAATGTGGCCATGTTACACTCGATCCTTGCTTCCACATCGTTAAAATAGATTGTAAATAGTAGGGGTCCCAGCACTGATCCCTGCGACACCCCACTAGTTACAGATTGCCAACCCGAGAATGAACTATTTATCCTGACTCTGTTTTCTGTTAGTTAGCCAATCCTCTATCCATGCTAATATATTACCCCCAACCCCGTGATACTTTATCTTGTGCGTAACCTTTTATGTGGCATCTTGTCAAATGCCTTCTGGAAGACCAAATACATCACATCCACTGGTTCCCCTTTATCCACCCTGTTTGTTACATCCTCCAAGAATTCCAACAAATTTGTCAAACATGACTTCCCCTTCATAAATCCATGGTGACTGCCTGACTGAATTGTGCTTTTCCAAATGTCCTGCGACTACTTCTTTAATGATAGACTCCAACATTTTCCCAAACAGAAATGTTAGGCTAACTGGTCTATAGTTTCCGGCTTTTTGTCTGCCTCCTTTTTTGAATAGAAGGGTTACATTTGCAGTTTTCCAATCTGCTGCGACCTCCCCAGAATCCAGGGAATGTTGGTAAATTACAACCAATGCATCCACTATCCCTACCATTACTTCTCTTAAGACCCTAGGATGCAAGCCATCAGGTCAGGGGATTTATCCGCCTTTAGTCCCATTATCATAATGAACACCACCTTCTTAGTGATTGTGATTGTGTTAAGTTCCTCCCCCGCTATAGCCCCTTGACTATCCGCTGTTGGAATATTGTTTGTGTCCTCTACCGTAAAGACCGATACAAAATATCTGTTCAGAGTTTCTGCCATCTCCATGTTCCCCATTACTAATTACACGGTCTCGTCCTCCAAGGGACCAACATTTACTTTAGCCACTCTTTTCCTTTTTATGTACCTTTCGAAACTCTTGCTATCTGTTTTTATATTTCGTGCTAGTTTACTTTCATAGTCTATCTTCCCTTTCTTAAATTTGTTATACATTCTTTGCTGGCTTTTAAAAGGTTCCCAATCTTCTGTCCTCCCACTAGTTTTGGCCACTTTGTATGCCCTTTTAATTGGATACCGTCCTTTATTTCTTTAGTTAGCCGCGGATGGATATCTTTTCTTTTACACTTTTTTCTCCTCACTGGAATGTATTTTTCTTGAGAGTTGTGCAATATCTCCTTAAATGTACGCCACTGTTCATCAAACATCCGACACTTTAATCTATTTTCCCAGCCCACTTTAGCCAACTCTGCCCTCATACCTACATAGTCTCCTTTATTTAAGATTAGTACGCTGGTTATAGATCCAACTTTCTCACCCACCATCTGAATTTGAAATTCAGATCATGCTCTGATCACTCATTCCAAGGGATCCTTTACGAGGAGATTGTTTATTAATCCTGTCTCATTAAACAGGACCAGATCTAAGATAGCCTGCCCCCTGGTTGGTTCCATTACACACTGCTGAAATAACCCATCTCTTATGCACTCTATGAACTCTTCCTCAAGGCTACCCTGACCAATTTGATTTGTCCAATCAATATGGAAGTTAAAATCACCCATGCTTATTGCTGTTCCCTTTTTACAAGCCCCCACTATTTCCTGGTTTATACTCCAACCAACACAGTTGCTACTGTTAAGCGACCTATAGACTACGCCCACCAGTGACTTTTTCCCTTTATTATTCCTTATCTCCACCCAAACTGTTTCAACATCCTTATCATTTGAGCCAATATTGTTTCTCATTATTCCATCCTTTATCAATAGAGCTGCCCCACCTCCTTTTCCTTTCTGTCTGTCCTTCTGGATTGTCAAGTACCCCTGAATATTTAATTCCCAGACCTGGTCACCTTGCAACCATGTCTCTGTAATAGATATTAGATCATACCCATTTGTATTTATTTGTGCCGTCAACCCATCTATTTTGTTGCAAATGCTCCGTGCATTTAGACAAAGTGCCTTTAAGATTGTTTTTTCCCCCTTTTTTCCCCACTTGTTTCCTCTCTCCTTCAAACTCACTTTCTTTAATTTTGCTTTCTAATTCCAGCTTTACTCCCCTCCCTACTGAATCTATTCTCAGGTTCCCATCCCCCTGGCAGGCTAGTTTTAACTCTCCCCAACAGCACTAGCAACCCCTGCCCCCGCAAGGATATTGGTCCCGGCTCTGTTGAGATGCAACCCGTCCAGCTTGTACCGGTCCCACCTCCCCCAGAAGCTGTCCCAATGCCTCAGGAAACTAACGCCCTCCCGCCTGCACCATCTCTCCAGCCACGTATTCATCTGCTCTATCCTGCCATTTCTGTACTCACTCGCTCGTGACATCGGGAGTAATCCAGAGATTACTAGCTTTGAGGTCCTGCTTTTTAATCTCTCCCCTGGCTCTGTAAACTCTGCCTGCAGGACCTCACCCCTCTTTCAACCTGTGTCATTGGTCCCAGCGGAAGGAGCACACGACAACCCAAGCACTTCAACAAACCGGCACTTCAACCAACGTACTTTCAACCACCGTCTGTCCAACCTGCGACAGAGACTGTAGCTCCCACATTGGACTTAACAGATATCTGAGACCTCATTTGTAATGTGGAAGCAAGTCATCCTCGACTCCAAGGGACTGCCTTTGATGATGATGGTTTATATCAGACAGGAGGGGATTGGTGTCAGTTACTGTGGGGTGGGTTTATTTCAGACAGGAGGGGATTGGTGTCAGTGACTGTGGATTTGGTTTATTTCAGACAGGAGGGGATTGGTGTCAGTGACTGTGTGGTGGGTTTATATCAGACAGGAGGGGATTGGTGTCAGTAACTGTGGGGTGGGTTCATATCAGACAGCAGGGGATTGGTGTCAGTTACTGTGGGGTGGTTTTATTATCAGACAGGATGAAATTGGTGTCAGTGACTGTGTAGGAGGAGTCTCCAGCTTCAACTACTCGAGCTCCATGTTTCGGAGCATGAGCGGCGGCTGGACTCAATACGGTGCATCCGCGAGGCTGAGAGCTCCGTGGATAGCACCTTTTAGGAGATGGTCACCCCACAGATTAAAAGCGTGCAGGCAGCGGGGAAGTGGGTGACCACCAGACAGAGTAAGAACGCTTGGCAGGTAGTGCAGGAGTGCCCCCGTGAGTCCACCTCTCTTTCAAACCGATATTCACTTCTGAGCATCGGTGAGGGCAATGGTGCCTCTGGGGTGTGCAGCTCGAGCCAATTCCAAGGCACCATGGGTGGCTCAGCTGCACAGGGGAGAAACACGAAGAATAAAAGAGCTGTCGTGATTGGGGATTCTATAGTTAGGGGAGCAGAGAGGCGTTTCTGTGGCCGCAGACGTGACTCCAGAATGGTATGGTGCCTCCGTGGTGCCAGGGTCAGGGATGTGACAGAGCAGACGCAGGGAATTCTGGGGGAGGGAAAGAGGGTAAACAGCTAGAGGTCATGGTCCATATCAGCACCAGCACCATAAGTAGAAACAGGGATGAGGTCCTACAGGCAGAATTTGGGGAGCTAGGAAGAAAATTAATGAGTAGGACCTCAAAGGTAGTAATCTCTGGATTACTACCAGTGCCACGTGCTAATGAGCACAAGAATAGAAGGAGCGAGAGAATGAACGCGTGGCTGAAGGATTGGTGTCGGAGGGAGGACTTTAAATTACTGAGGGATTGGGACCTTTTCTGGGGGAGATGGGACCTGTACAAACAGGACGGGTTGCACCTCAACAGTGCCGGGACCAATATCCTCGCAGGGAGCTTTGCTAGTGCTGTTGGGGAGAGTTTAAACTAGCTTGGCAGGGGGATTGGAACCTGAGAAAACATTCAATAGGGAAGGAAGTAAAGCAGAAATTGGATAGCAAGAATTTAGAAATCGAATCTGTAAAACAGAGGAAACAAGGGTTAGTAAGTAGCAATCAAGGAGGGCTTCCTGTGCTAAATGGTATATACTTTAATGCAAGGAGTATAGCGAGTAAGGCAGATGAGCAAAGAGTACAGGTAGATACTTGGGAGGATTATATTATAGCCATTACAGAGGCATGGCTGAAAGAGGGGCAGATTTGGCAGATCAATACTCCTGGTTACAGGATTTTTAGACAAGAGAGAGAGGGGGGTAAAAAGAATTTCGCGGTATCGATTAAAGAATTTATTACAGCGGTGAGGAGGGATAGTTAAGAGAGATCATCAAATGAGGCCACATGGATCGAATTTAAAAATAAAAAATGGGTGATCACACTGCTGGCCGTGTATTATAGACCCTCAAACAGTGGGAGGGAGATAGAGGGAGATAGAGGAACAAATATATCGGCAAATTGCTGTGAAGTCCAAAAACCTTAGGGCACTAATAGTAGGGGATTTTAACTATCCTAATATTAATTGGGACAAATATAGTGCGAAGGGTATAGAGGGTACGGAATTCTTCAACTGCATTCAAGAGAACGTTTTTAGTCAGTATGTAACAAGCCCAACACGAGAGGGGCGGTTTTGGATTTAGTTTTGGGGAATGAAGCTGGGCAGGTTGAAGGTGTATTCGTGGGAGAGCACTTGGGTGCCAGTGACCATAATTCAGTCAGATTCAAGTTAGTTATGGATAAGGACAAGGATAGGCCTCGAATAAATGTCCCAAATTGGGGAAAAGCTAAGTTGAGGAGTGATTTGGCCACAGTGGACTGGAAACTGCTACTTGTAGGTAAATCAGTGTCGGAACAGTTGGAAACATTCAAGGAGGAGGTCTGGAAGACTCAGGCCAAACATGTGACTTTAAAGAAAAAGGGTGGAATAACAATTCTAGAACCCGCTGGATGTCTAGGGACTTACAGGCGAGGGTAAAGAAAAAACGGGAAGCTTATGTCATACACCAATGGCTAAATACTGTCGAATCTTTGGCGGAATATAGAAAATTAAGAGGTAAAATTAAAAAGGATATTAGGAATGTTAAGACAGAGCATGAAAAATACTTGGTTAGTGTCATGTATCTCACATTACTGTATATAGCTGTATCTTACCATGCTATACATGACAGTAATTGGATATGACCGGTAACAAAAAGCATACCTTACAACCAGGAGTGCACTTGCAGGAGACACTCCATACCTGTCCCACTGTGGTATATAAAGGGAGGTCTCAGGCAAGTGCAGCACTGGAGAGCTGGAATTAAAGGTGCAGGTCCTGAGTGACCTTGACTTCAGCCTGTGTCTCGTGTAAGTCAGTACATTAGAGTCAGGACTTAACAGTGGCGATGAGTTACAGGATCACAGAATCCACAGAATGGCTACCAACAGCTCAAATGAGAAATACAATGCTGGAGACAATTGGGATGACTTTATAGAAAGGCTCCAGCAAAGCTTTGTGACCAAAGACTGGTTGGGCGACGATAAGGCATACAAGAGAAGAGCCCATCTCTTGACCAGCTGTGGCTCGAAAACATGCGCTTTAATAAAAGACCTGCACCCGAGAAACCGGCAAGCAAGTCGTTTGAGGAGTTGAGCACACTGGTGAGAGACCATCTGAAGCCAGCGAGCAGCCTACACATGGCCAGACATAGGTTCTACAAATACAGACGCTGTGTGCGCCAAAGAATACCCGACTTTGTGGCGGAACTTCAGAGGCTGGCTAATTCATGTGAGTTCCCCGATAAACTAAGGAGAGAAGTACTGAGAGACTTATTTATTGAAGGAATAGGCCACGCAGGCATATTCCAAAAGTTTATAGAGACTAATAACTTGACTCTAGAGGCAGCAGCACTGGTCGCACAGACGTTCTTGGCAGGCGAAGAAGAAAGGAGGCTGATCTATAATTCAGGTACGACAACCAATGAGGCATCAGAACAAGGGGTTCAAATTGTGAAACAAATCGCTACCCCCACATACAGACAAAGGCAGGAGAGCAGGCTTTCAACAGCAGACAGTGGCGCCAGAAGCCATCAAAATCAAGGGCCACATGAACGGCCAATCACACCTCATCAACCCACAATGCGAGCAATCAACAACAGATTGAGAGAAGCTCAAGGGAGATCAGCCAGATGCAGCTCATCCTTCAGAAACAATGGAAACGGTCTGTGTTGGAGATGTGGGGGCAGGCACTCAACCAGGGGGTGTCGATTTCAGCATGCCGTTTGCAGAAACTGCAACTACACAGGGCATCTGTCTCGCATGTGCAGAAAAACAGCAGCTCGGCTTGTATACGAATCGGAAACGTCGGAAAGCGGACCAGAAAACGGTTGGAACAGTGCACGGGACGCCGAGGTACAGGGGGTTAACATGATCAACGTCCACTGTTCTTACACCAAGACGCCTCCAATTATGATGAGGGTTCTACTCAACGGGATACCCATCAACATGGAACTGGACACGGGGGCCAGTCAATCCCTCATAAGCGTTCAACAATTTGAACAGCTGTGGCTGCACAAAAGTAACAGACCAAAACTCACAAAGATCGACACCAAACTAAGGACCTATACTAAAGAAATCGTCCCAGTCCTTGGCAGCGCCAGGCTCTCAGTCACACACAAAGGGATGGTGCACCAACTTTCCCTGTGGATTGTCCCCGGGGATCTCCCAGACCTGTTGGGGAGAAGTTGGCTAGCAGAACTTAATTGAAAATGGGATGATGTTCACGCCATGTCGTCAGAGGAATGGACCTCCTGCTCAACAGTTCTAAGCCGTTTTGAACATCTCTTTCAGCCAGGTGTGGGCACCTTCAAAGGGGCTAAAGTTAGATTCTACATCACACAGAATGCCAGACCGGTCCATCACAAGGCTAGAGCTGTGCCTTATGTGATGAGGGAAAAGATTGAAAAAGAACTGGACCGGCTTCTGCGGGAAGGCATAATTTCCCCCGTGGAATTCAGTGACTGGGCAAGCCCCATCATCCCCATCATGAAGCCTGATGGATCCGTGCGAATCTGTGGGGATTACAAGTCTGCCATAAACAGAGTCTCCCTACAGGACCAATACCCGCTGCCCAGAGCGGAGGACCTATTTGCCACGTTGGCTGGAGGAAAACTTTTTTCGAAACTTGACCTCACATCTGCTTATATGACGCAAGAACTGACGGAAGAGTCTAAGCTACTCACCACCATCAACACACATCGAGGCCTTTTTGTGTGCAATCGATGCTCCTTCGACATCAGGTCGGCAGCTGCTATATTCCAGTGCAACATGGAAAGTCTGCTCAAGTCCATCCCGGGGATGGTTGTGTTTCAAGATTACATACTCATCACGACCAGGGACACCTACCCTCACCTCCGCAATTTTGAGGAAGTACTAACTCGATTGGATCGGGTAGGCCTAAGAGTTAAGAAATCCAAGTGTCTGTTTTTCACGCCTGAGGTTGAATTTTTGGGCAGAAGGATTGCCGCTGATGGAATCTGCCCAACCGAATCCAAAACCGAAGCGATTCGCCTGGCACCCAGGCCCCGGAATGTCTCGAAACTGCGTGCCTTTCTCGGGCTACTCAATTACTTTGGGAACTTTATGCAGAAATTGAGCACGCTGCTGGAGCCTCTCCATGTGCAACTCAGAAAGGGGTGCAATTGGTTTTGCGGAGACGCCCAAGACGCTTCAATAAGGCACGCAACTGTCTATGTTCCAAGAGTGTTTTAGCCTTTTTTGACACATGTAAAAAGTTAGTCCTTACGTGTGATGCATCAGCACACGGGGTCGGGTGCGTTTTACAGCATGTCAATGATGTGGGTAAATTGCAGCGCGCTGCTTATGCCTCCAGGTCATTTTCGCGGGCGGAGTGCACGTACGGTATGGTTGAGAAGGAGGCGCCCGCGTACATGTACGGTGTCAAAAAGATGCACCAATACCTTTCCGAGGCAAAGTTTGCATTAGAAACTGACCACAAACCTCTCACGTCCCTACTATCCGAGTGCAAGGCGATCAACGGCAACACCTCGGGGCGCATTCAGTGGCTTACGACTACACGATAAGGCACAGACCAGGCACAGACAACTGTGCCGACATGGTTAGCAGGCTACCCCGGCGACCACAGAAGGGTACGACAAACAGGACTGTGAGATGGTCATGTCAATCAATGCCTTTGAATCCACAGGTTCGCCCATTACGGCTCGCCAAATCAGAGCCTGCACGACCAGCGACCCCACGTTATCTCTAGTTAAAAGATGCATTTTAACCGATGACTGGGCAGAGGCTCACGATGCCTGCCCCGAGGTGGTCAAACACTTCCGTAGGCGCATGCATGAACTCTCACTAGAGGCAGACTGCCTGATGTGGAGCAGCCGAGTAGTTATGCCTTTATGAGGCAGGGAGGCGTTTGTCCAGGAGCTCCATCGCGAGCACCCGGGGATCGTCCTTATGAAGGCCAAAGCCAGATCTCATGTCTGGTGGCCTGGCATTGATGCGGACTTGGAGCTCTGCGTCCGTCGGTGCTCCATTTGTGCCCAACTTAGTAATGCTCCCAGGAAGGCCCCCCTAAGCCCCTGGCCCACCAAACTGTGGTCGCGGGTACATGTAGAGTATACAGGCCCATTCATGGGCAAAATGTTCCTTGCAGTCGTTGATACATTTTCAAAATGGATCGAGTGCACCATTTTAAAATCGAGCACCACCTCCACCACTGTGGAGAGCCTTAGAACCATGTTTGCAACGCACGGCATTCCTGATATATTGGTCAGTGATAATGGTTCGTGCTTCACTAGCGCAGAATTTCACAATTTTATAGTTGACCACGGTATAAATCACGTTACGACGGCACCTTTCACGACGGCACCTTTCAAGCCGGCCTCCAATGGCCAGGCAGAGCGTGCAGTGCAGATCATTAAACAAGGCATGCTCATAATCCAAGTTCCCACGCTGTAGAGCCGCCTGTCACAACTGCTGCTGGCATACAGATCTTGTCCGCATTCGTTGACTGGGGTTCCCCCCATGCAACTATTGATGAAACGAACCTTAAAGAGCTCCCAGACATGCATGAAATTATTGAGGCTATGCGGCAAAAGGTAACTGAGTACCATGACCGAAATTCGAAGGGGAGGTGGAATGAAATAGGGGACAAAGTGTTTGTGCTAAACTATGGCCGGGGTCCCAAATGGCTTGCAGGGACATAGAAACATAGAAAATAGGTGCAGGAGTGGGCCATTCGGCCCTTCTAGCCTGCACCGCCATTCAATGAGTTCATGGCTGAACATGCAACTTCAGTACCCCATTCCTGCTTGCTCACCATACCCCTTGATTCCCCTAGTAGTAAGGACTTCGTCCAACTCCTTTTTGAATATATTTAGTGAATTGGCCTCAACAACTTTCTGTGGTAGAGAATTCCACTGGTTCACCACTATCTGGGTGAAGAAATTCCTCCTCATCTCGGTCCTAAATGGCTTCCCCCTTATCCTTAGACTGTGTCCCCTGGTTATGGATTTCCCCAACATTAGAAACATTCTTCCTGCATCTAACCTGTCTAACCCCGTCAGAATTTTAAACGTTTCTATGATGTCCCCTATCATTCTTCTGAACTCCAGTGAATACAAGCCCAGTTGATCCAGTCTTTCTTGATAGGTCAGTCCCTCCATCCCGGGAATCAGTCTGGTGAACCTTCGCTGCACTCCCTCTATAGCAAGAATGTCCTTCCTCAGGTTAGGAGACCAAAACTGTACACAATGCTCCAGGTGTGGCCTCACCAAGACCCTGTACAATTGTAGCAACACCTCCCTGCCCCTGTACTCAAATCCCCTCGCTATAAAGGCCAACATGCCATTTGCTTTCTTAACCGCCTGCTGTACCTGCATGCCAACCTTCAATGACTGATGTACCATGACACTCAGGTCTCTTTGCACCTCCCCTTTTCCTAATCTGTCACTATTCAGATAATAGTCTGTCTCTCTGTTTTTACCACCAAAGTGGATAACCTCACATTTATCCACATTATACTTCATCTGCCATGCATTTGCCCACTCACCTAACCTATCCAAGTCCCTCTGCAGCCTCATAGCATCCTCCTCGCAGCTCACACTGCCACCCAACTTAGTGTCATCCGCAAATTTGGAGATACGACATTTAATCCCCTCGTCTAAATCATTAATGTACAGTGTAAACAGCTGGGACCCCAGCACAGAACCTTGCGGTACCCCACTAGTCACTGCCTGCCATTCTGAAAAGTCCCCATTTACCCCTACTCTTTGCTTCCTGTCTGACAACCAGATCTCAATCCATGTCAGCACCTTAACAGTAACAGACAAAGAGGGAAACAGGCTACTGGTTGTACAAATGGACAATGGCCAAACCTGGTGGAGGCATGTAGACCAAGTAAAAAGTAGATTCACTGATAACACTGAAGAACCAGAGGCAGACTATCAAATGGAACTCACACCACACCTGGTGGACAGACAGGTGGAACAACCTGAAGAAAGGGCAGTCTCAACAGACAGCCCAGGCGAGATACCAGGAATCACACCGAACGAAAAACAGGCACCAAGGCAAACAACTGAACCACAACAAAGCCGCTCCACGAGAGAGCGCAGACCACCCGAGAGACTGAATCTATAAAGGCAATAAGACCTTGGGGGAGGGTGATGCATGTATCTCACATTACTGTGTATAACTATATCTTACCATGCTATACATGACTGTAACTGGATATGACCTGTAACAATAAGCATACCTTACCACCAGGGGTGCACTTGCAGGAGACATTCCATACCTGTCCCACTGAGGTATATAAAGGGAGATCTCAGGCAAGTGCAGCACTGGAGACCTGGAATTAAAGGTGCAGGTCCTGAGTGACCTTGACTTCAGCATGTGTCTTGTGTAAATCAGTACATTAGAGTCAGGACTTAACAGTTAGTAAACTTAAGGAAAGCCCAAAGAAATTCGATAAATATATTAAGAGCAAGAGGATAACTAAAGAAAGGGTAGGGCCTATTAGAGACCATGAAGGTAATCTTTGTGTGGAGGCGGAAGATGTTGTTATGATTCTTAATGAATACTTTGCATCTTGTTTTCACAAAGGAAAGGGGCAATGCAGATACTGTTATCGAGGAGGAGTTTGAAATTCTGGATGAAATAAACAGTGAGAGAGGATTATTAAGGGGTTTAGCAGCTTTGGAAGTAGAAAATTCCCCAGGCCCAGATGAAATGCATCCCAGGCTGTTGAGTGAAGTAAAAGAGGAAATAGCAGATCCCTTGACCATCATTTTCCAGTCCTATTTGGATTTGGGCATGGTGCCAGAGGACTGCTAATGTGGTACCCTTGTTTAAGAAGGGAGAAAGGAATCGGCCGAGTAATTACAAGCCTGTCAGCCTAACCTCAGTGGTGGAAAATTATTTGAAAATTATTGGAGGATAAATCTACATTTAGAAAGGCAAGGACTAATTAGGGACAGTCAGCAGAGATTTGTAAAGGGAAGATTGTGTTTGACGAACCTGATTACCTCCTCACAAAATTCAACCAAGAGGGTCGATGAGGGTACTGCATACAATATAGTGTATTTGGCCTTTAGCAAAGCTTTTGATAAGATCCCACATGGTAGACCGGTCACGAAGGTTAAAGCCCATGGGATCCAGAGCAAAGTAGCAAGTTGGATCCAAAATTGCCTTTGAGGTAGGAAGCAAAGGCTAATGAATGATGGATGTTTTTTGACTGGAAGGATGTTTCCAGTGGGGTTCTGCAGGGCTCAGTCATGGGTCCCTTGATTTTTGTGGTATATATCAATGATCTAGATTTGAATCGAGGGAGTAAGATTAAGACATTTATAGACATATAGAGAGAGAAAGACATAAAAGAGGTGCAAAATTCCCTAAGTACTGCATTTGAGTGTCAGCCAAGATGATGCGCTCAAGTCTCAGGAGAGGGATTTACACACACGACCTTTTGAATGGAGCCACTGAAACAAAGCCGATACCAAAGATCACAACCGTATTATTTTCCACAAGTTTTTTAAAAAGTTCCAGGACATACCAAATTCTTGGTGATGATTTCCATCGACAGTTGCACATACACAGAGACATACAAAAAGATAGACATACACAGACACACACACACATAAAATAACCAAAAATATACACGCATCAACATAGAAACATAGAAACATAGAAATTAGTTGCAGGAGTAGGCCGTTGGCCCTTCGAGCCTGCACCACCATTCAATAAGATCATGGCTGATCATTCAACCTCAGTACCTATATCCTCCTTTCTCTCCATATCCCTTGATCCCTTGAGCCGTAAGGGCCATATCTGACTCCCTCTTCAATATATCTAACGAACTGGCTTCAACAACTTACTGCGGTAGAGAATTCCACAGGTTAACCACTCTCTGAATGAAGCTGTTTCTCCTCATCTTGGTCCTAAATGGCTTACCCCTTATTCTTAGACTGTGACCCCTGGTTCTCGAACTCCCCAGCAACAGAAACATTCTTCCTGCCTCTCACTTGTCCAATCTCGTCAGAATTTTATATGTTTCTATGAGATCCCCTCTCATTCTTCTAAACTCCAGTGGATACCAGCAGAGTTGATCCAGTCTAGCCTCATATGTTAGTCCTGCCCTCCCTGGAATCAAGCTGGTGAACCATCCCTGTGCTCCATCCATAGCAAGGACGTCCTTCCTCAGATTTGGAGACCAAAACTAACAGAATATTTAACGTGTGGCTTCACCAAGGCCCTGTACAACTGCAGGAAGACTTCCCTGCTCCTATATTCAAAGCACCTAGCTATGAAGGCGAACATGCCATTTGCCTTCTTCACCGCCTGTTGCACTTGCATGCCCACTTTCAATGACAGATGTAGCATGACACCCAGATCAAGATATACACAGAGTGCCTTAGACAAATAGACGGATAGACAGGCAGGGTCACTGTCGCTACTTTGGCTGGCCTTTGCGTTTTTCCTTCGAGAATGCTGCCACTGAACCAAAGCCAATGCAAAAGTTCACAAACGTATTATTTTGTCCAAGTCTTTTGAAAAAGTTCCAGGACATACCAAATTCATGGTGATGATTTCCACAGACAGTTGCACATACACAGAGACATATATACAGATAGACAGACACAGAGACACACACACACACATAACCAAAAATATACATGCACCAACGGACAGACACAGATGCCTTAGACATATCGAGGGATAGACAGGCTGAATCACGACTTTGGCTGATTTTTGCATTTTTCTATCCGTATGTATCGTGAATATTGCAGACTAATAGAAATGTGAAAAAAATGTCAGTGTTGAAAGGTGTGGGACGTTATTCCATCTATCTCAGGATCAGTTTTGCCAAAACCTGGTTAAATTGTAAAATGGAATGAAAAATGTTGACAATCGTAGTCGGCAGGATTCTAACCTACGCGCAGAAAACCCAAAGTGTTTCTAGTCCATCGCTTTAACCACTCTGCCACAATTACTGCGTCTCTGGCACATTAAATGTTACTCAGAAAAAACTCAGTCGTCCATCTCTGTGCAGCAGACGGCCACAGAATCCTGAAAAAGTCTCCGTTTGCAAAAAATCTGGAAGAGGCAATCTCCTCTTGCTGTATTTTTACTGTTCTATATTGCTCTGGAACATTTTAATAAAATCTATACCAAGAAACTGAAGTAAAATTCGACATTTTGAAAAAACTACTGCGCCGTCGGGAAATTGAACCCTGTTCTCCCGCATAACTAGCGGGGATAATCACCACTATACGGACGAGGGTATGGGTTGCGTTAGTGCAGTAATCCAGCTGTGAACAGAAGTCGACAGAAACATTGATCGACAGAGACAAACCGACAAACAGGGATAGACAGACATCGAGAGAGAGAGACAACGCGAGACAGAAAGGGTGAGACTGAAAAGTGAGGCAGACTCAGTGAGAAAAAGACTCAAACACCTACATATACAGAGATAGGTGTGTGTGATCTATATATAGAGAGAGGGAAAGAGTGAGAGAAAGACAGTGACAAGTAGAGAGACAGATAGAGAGAGAGCGACAGATAGAGAGAGAGACAGATATAAACAGAAAATGATGGAAATACTCAGCAGGTTAGAGGTAGAAACTACCAGCGACAGGCAAAGAGAGACAGACAGGCAGAAACATAGAGTGACAGAGATGATGGAAAAGAGTGAGACAGTCAGACAGAGAGACTGAGTGAATCCCTTTCGATCAGAACTGGGCACCGTGAGAAAGAGACAGACACATTCAGAACCAGAGACAAACAGGGAAACATGGAGAGACAGACAGTGAGATAGAGACAAAGAGAGACAGAAAGTTTGAGACTGAAAGGGAGGATCAGACTGAATGAGAAAAAGACTCAAACACATACATACACAGAGATGTATTTGCGTGCTCCAAAAAGAGAGGGAGGCAATTAGCGATGGAATGACAGAGAAAAGGACAGGGACAAAGATAGAGAAAAAGAGGGAGACAGATAGAGAGAAAGACAGAAAGACAGAGAGAGACATAGAGACAAAAACAGAAAATACTCAGTCATCCATCTCTGTGCAACAGACGGCCACAGAATCCAGAAAAAGTCTCCGTTTGCAAAAGATCTGTAAGAGGCAATCTCCTCTTGCTGTATTTTTACTGTTCTATATTGCTGTGGAACTTTTTAATATGAATCCAAACCAAGAAACAGAAGTAAAATTCGACATTTTGAAAAAGCTGCTTTTCCATCGGGGAATTGAACCTGATTCTCCCGCGTAAAAGGGGGGCATAATCGGCACGAGATGGACGAGGGAACGGGTTGCGTCAGAGCAGTAATCGAGCTGTGAACAGAAGTCGACAGAAACATTGATCGACAGAGACAAACCGATAAACAGGGATAGGCAGACAACGAGAGAGAGACAACGAGAGACAGAAAGGGTGAGACTGAAAAGACAGTCAGAGTCAGCGAGAAAAAGACTCAAACACCTACAGATGCGTGTGTGAAACAGGGAAACAGGGATAGACAGACAGTGAGATAGAGACAAAGAGAGACATAAACTTTGAGTCTGAAAGGGAGGATCAGACTGAATGTGAAAAATACTCAAACACATACATACACAGAGATGTATTTGCGTGCTCCATAAAGAGAGGGTGGCAAATAGCGATGGAATGACAGAGAAAAGGACAGGGACAAAGAGAGAGACAAAGAGGGAGACAAATAGAGAGAAAGACAGAGAGAGAGAGAGGGAGAAGAGTCATAGAGACAAAAACAGAAAATAATGGAAATACTTATCAGGTTAGAGTCAGGGACTAACAGCGACAGGCAAAGACATGGACAGACAGAAATAATGGGACAGAGAGAGACAGTCAGACAGAGAGTCTGAGAAAATCCCTTTGCAACAGAACTAGACACCGTGAGAAAGAGACAGATTGAGAGACAGAGACAAACAGAGAAACAGGGACAGACAGAGTGTGTCAGAGAGAGGCAGACTGAGAGAGACAAAGACTCAAACACACAAACACAAACACAGCTCTCTAAAGAGAGAGAGCGGCAGAGACCGAGCGACACAGATACATTTCACAATTTCATTTCATTATCGGCTCAGAGTGTCATATCGTTACAGAAAATTGGAGATTCAGCATTTGAGAATCGTGTATCACTGAGCAGGATTGGAAAAATCTATGTTTAATTAAGGAATTACCAGGACTGGGGTTCAAACCCACGCGGGTATAAACCCATTAGATCTTAAGTCCAACACATTTACCACTCGGCCATCCTGGGTCCTGATCCTGTCAGTAGTTGGACTCTGCCTCTGTGAGAATCTGAGCTTCAGCTCCACGCCCACAGCGACACATAGACACATAGGATTTCAGGGAGCATTTATGAACATTTTTCGTCATATTGACACGGGCGCAACTTTCCTATTCTTTTTCGACTAAGGCTCTGGGAACTTTCACATCCACCCGATGGTGCAGATGGAGCTTCAATTTAAAATTTCAGCCGATGGTCAACAGCTTCAACAATGCAACATTCCCCAAGTACTGCATTTGAGTGTCAGCCAAGTCTCAGAAGTGGGACTTACACACACAACCTCCTGATTCAGTCGAGAATGGAGCCACTGAACCAAAACCGATATCAGAGATCACAACCGTATTATTTTCCGCAAGTTTTTTTAAAAGTTCCAGGACGTACTAAATTCATGGTGATGATTTCCACAAAGAGTTGCACGTACACAGAGACATACATACAGATAGACATACACAGACACATACAAACACAATAACCAAAGATATACACGCATCAACATAGAAACATAGAAATTAGGTGCAGGAATATGCCATTCGGCCCTTCGAGCCTGCACCACCATTCAATAAGATCATGGCTCATCATTCAACCTCAGTACCCCATTCCTACTTTCTCTCCATACCCCTTGATCCCTTTAGCCGTAAGGGCCCTTTTGAATATATCTAACGAACTGGCCTCAACGTCATTCTGCGGTGGAAAATTTCACAGGTTAACCACGCTCTGAATGAAAAAGTTTCTCCTCATCTCGGTCCTAAATTGCTTACACCTTATTCTTAGACTGTCATCCTTGGTCTTGAACACCCCAGCAACGAGAACATTCTTCCAGCCTCGAAGCTGTCCAATCTCGTCAGAATTTTATATGTTTCTATGAGATCCCCACTCATTCTTCTAAACTCCAGTGGATACCAGCCCAGTTGATCCAGTCTCTCCTCATATGTCAGCCCTGCCATTCCGGGAATCATGCTGGTGAACCTTCGCTGTGTTCCCTCAATAGCAAGGACGTCCTTCCTCAGATTTGGAGACCAAAACTGAACGCAGTATTTAACGTGTGGCCTCACCAAGGCCCTGTACAATTGCAGTAAGACCTCCCTGCAACTATACTCAAATCCCCTCGCTATGAAGGCGAACATGCCATTTGGCTTCTTTACCGCCTTCTGCACCTGCATACCAACAATCAATGACTGATGTACCATGACACCCAGATCAAGATATACATAGGTTGCCTTAGACAAATAGATGGATAGACAGGCAGCGTCACTGTCGCTACTTTGGCTGGCTTTTGCGTTTTTCAGTCAAGGATGCTGCCACTGAACGAAAGCCAATACCAAAGTTCACAACCGTATTATTTTCCCCAAGTCTTTTTTAAAAGTTCCAGAACATACCAAATTCATGGTGATGATTTCCACAGACAGTTGCACATACACAGAGACATAGATACAGATAGACAGACACAGAGACACACACACACACACATAAACAAAAATATACATGCACCAACGGACATGCACAGATGCCTTATACATATAGAGGGATAGACAGGCTGAATCACTTTCGCTACTTTGGCTGATTTTTGCGTTTTTCTATCTGTATGCATCCTGAATATTGCAGATATTGAGATATTGCATAACAATGAGAAATAGATTTCAGTGTTGAAAGGTGTGGGACGTTCTTCCGCCTATCTTAGGAACGGTTTTGCAAAAACCTGGTTAAATTATAAAATGGAATGAAAAATGCTGAGAATCAGAGCCGGCAGGATTCGTTCCTGCGCGGGGTAAACCCAAAGGATTTCTAGAAAATCGCGTTAACCACTCAGCCACAACTACTGCGTCTCTGGCACTTTAAACGTTACTCAGAAAAAACTCAGTCATCCATCTCTGTGCAGCAGACGGCCACAAAATCCTGAAAAAGTCTCCGTTTGCAAAAAATCTGGAAGAGTCAATCTCCTCTTGCTATATCTTTACTGTTCCATATTGCTCTGAAACTTTTTAATACGAATCTTTTCCAAGAAACAGAAGTAAAATTCGACATTTTGAAAAAGCTGCTTTTTCATTGGGGAATTGAACCCGGTTCTTCAACGTAACAGGCGGGGATACTCACCACTATGCGGACGAGAATACGGGTTGTGGCAAAGCAGTTATCGAGCTGTGAACAGAAGTCGACAGACACTTTGAGAGACAGAGACAAACCGACAAACAGGGAGAGACAGATAGCGAGAGAGAGACAACGAGAGACAGAAAGGGTGAGACTGAAAAGTCAAGCAGACTCTGAGAAAAAGACTCAAACACCTACATATAAAGAGATGTGTGTGTGTGATCAATAAAGAGAGAGAGGGAAAAAGTGAAAGAAAGACAATGATAAAGAGAGTGACAAGGAGAGAGACAGATAGAGAGACAGCGACAGATTGGGAGAGAGGCAAAGATATAAACAGAAAATGATGGAAATACTCAGCAGGTTAGAGACAGGAACTACCAGCGACAGGCAAAGAGAGACAGATAGGCAGAAAAGATAGACAGACAGAGATGATGGGAAAGAGTGAGACAGTCAGACAGAGAGACTGAGAGAATCTCATTCGAACAGAACTGGACACCGTGAGAAAGTGACAGACACATTGAGAACCAGAGACAAACAGGGAAACGAGGAGAGACAGATAGCGAGGTAGAGACAAAGAGAGAAATAAAGTTTGAGACTGAAAGGGAGGATCAGACTGAATGAGAAAAAGACTCAAACACAGACGTGCACAGAGATGTATTTGCATGCTCCATAAAGAGAGGGAGGCAGATAGTTATGGAATGACAGAGAAAAAGAGGGACAAAAAGAGAGACAAAGAGGGCGACAGATCGAGGGAAAGACAGATAGAGAGAGAGAGACATAGAGATAAAAACAGAAAATAATGGAAATACTTATCAGGTTAGAGACAGGGACTAACAGAGACAGGCAAAGACATGGACAGACAGAGATAACGGGACAGAAAGAGACAGTCAGACAGAGAGTCTGAGAGAATCCCATGGCAACAGAACTAGACACCGTGAGAAAGAGACAGATTGAGAGACAGAGACAAACAGAGAAACAGGGACAAACAGAGTGGGTCAGAGAGA
This sequence comes from Pristiophorus japonicus, assembly GCF_044704955.1. Lineage (NCBI taxonomy): Eukaryota > Metazoa > Chordata > Chondrichthyes > Pristiophoridae > Pristiophorus > Pristiophorus japonicus. The sequence continues at coordinate 39,202 of NW_027254113.1, read as the reverse complement.
GGTAGACAGAGAGAGAGACAAAGACTCAAACACGAAAACACAAACACAGCTCTCTAAAGAGAGAGAGTGACACAGATACATTTCAAAATTTCATTTCTTTTTCGGCTCAGAGTGTCACATAGTTACAGAAAATTGGTGATTCAGCAGATGAAAATCGGGTATCACTGAGCAGGATGGGAAAAATCTCTGTTTAATTAAGGAATTACCAGAAGGCGGGGTTGAACCCACGTGGGTATAAACCCATTACATCTTAAGTCTAACGCCTTTACCCCTCGGCCATCCTGGTCGTGATCATGTCAGTGGTTGGTCTCTACCTCGGTGAGAATCTGGGCTTCAGCTGCACCCCCACAGTGACACACAGACACATTGGATTTCAGGGAGCATTTACGAACATTTTTCGTAATATTGACACGGGTGCAGCTCTCCGATTCTTTTTCGACTAAGGCTCTGGGAACTTTCACATACACCCGAGGGGGCAGATGGAGCTTCAATTTAAAATTTCAGCCGATGGTCAACAGCTTCAACAATGCAACATTCCCCAAATAATGCATTTGACTGTCATCCAAGATGATGTTTTCAAGTCTCAGGAGTGGGACTTACACACACAACCTCCTGCTTCAGTCGAGAATGGAGCCACTGAACCAAAGTTCACAACCGTATTATTTCCCCAAGTTTTTTTAAAAGTTCCAGGACGTACCAAATTCATGGTGATGATTTCCACAGACATTTGCACATACACAGATACATACATACAGATAGACATACACAGATACACGCACACACAATAAGCAAAAATATACACGCATCAACATAGAAACATAGAAATTAGGTGCAGGAATATGACATTCGGCCCTTCGAACCTGCACCACCATTCAATAAGATCATGGCTCATCATTCAACCTCTGTACCCATTTCCTGCTTTCTCTCCATGCCCCTTGATCTCTTTAGCCATAAGGGCCATATCTAACTCCCTTTTGATTATATCTAACGAACTGGCCTCAACGACTTTCTGCGGTAGAAAATTTCACAGGTTAACCACTCTCTGAGTGAAGAAGTTTCTCCTCATCTCGGTCATAAATGGCTTACCCCTTATTTTTAGAATTTAATCCTTGGTCTCAAACACCCCAGCAACGAGAACATTCTTCCAGTCTCTAAGTTGTCCAATCTCGTCAGAATTTTATATGTTTCTGTGTGATCCCCTCTCATTCTTCTAAACTCCAGTGGATACCAGTCCAGTTGATCCAGTCTCTCCTCAGATGTCAATCCTGCCATCCCGGGAATCATGCTGGTGAACCTTCGCTGTAATCCCTCAATAGCAAGTACGTCCTTTCTCAGATTCGGGGACCAAAACTGAACACAACATTCCAGGTATGGCCTCACCAAGGCCCTGTACAACTGCAGTAAGACATCCCTGCTCCTATACTCAAATCACCCAGCTATGAAGGCGAACATGCCATATATAGAGATAGAGAGACACAGAGACACACACACACATAACCAAAGATTTGCACGCACCAACGGGCATGCACAGATGCCTTAGACATCTCGAGGGATATACAGGTTGAATCACTGTCGCAACTTTGACTGATGTTTGCGATTTTTGAAACGGATGTATCGTGAATATTGCAGATTAATAAAAATGAGAATAAACTGTCAGTGTTGAAAGGTGTGGGACGTTATTCCATTTATCTCAGGATCAGTTTGCCAGAGAACCGGTTAAATTGTGAAATGGAATGAAAAATGCTGAGAATCGTTGTTGGCAGGATTCGAACCTGGCGGGATAACCCAATGGATTTCTCTTCCGTCGCGTGAACCACTCGGCCACGAGTACTGTGTCTTTCATGGACAGACAGAGTGAGTCAGACTGAGAGAGACAAAGACTCAAACATCCCAACGCATGCACAGTTCTCTGAAGAGAGAGAGGCAGAGACCGAGCGACACAAATGCATTTCATAATTTAATTTTATTATCGGTTCAGAGTGTCACATTGTTACAGAAAATTGCTGATTCAACCGATGAAAATTCGGTTTTATTGATCAGAATGGGAGGAAATCCGTGTCAAATTGAAGAGATACCAGGAGTAGGGCACGAACCCACGCGGGAAAAGCCCCATTCAATTTTAAGGACAACGCCTTAACCACTCGGCTACCCTAGTCCTGTGAAAACCTTGTGAGTACAAGGTAGAGATTCATAGAAACATAGAAACATAGAAACAAAGAAAATAGGTGCAGGAGCAGGCCATTCAGCCCTTCTAGCCTGCACCGCCATTCAATGAGTTCATGGCTGAACATGAAACTTCAGTACCCCCTTCCTGCATTCTCATCATAACCCTTGATCCCCCGAGTAGTAAGGACTTCATCTAACTCCCTTTTGTATATATTTAGTGAATTGGCCTCAACTACTTTCTGTGGTTGAGAATTCCACAGGTTCACCACTCTCTGGGTGAAGAAGTTTCTCCTCATCTCGATCCTAAATGGCTTACCCCTTATCCTCAGACTGTGACCCCTGGTTCTGGACTTCCCCAACATTTGGAACATTCTTTCTGCATCTAACCTGTCTAAACCCGTCAGAATTTTAAACGTTTCCATGAGGTCCCCTCTCATTCTTCTGAACTCCAGTGAATACAAGCCCAGTTGATCCAGTCTTTCTTGATAGGTCAATCCCGCCATCCCGGGAATCAGTCTGGTGAATCTTCGCTGCACTCCCTCAATAGCAAGAATGTCCTTGCTCAAGTTAGGAGACCAAAACTGTACACAATACTCCAGGTGTGGCCTCACCAAGGCCCTGTACAACTGTAGCAACACCTCCCTGCCCCTGTATTAAAATCCCCTCGCTACAAAGGCCAACATGCCATTTGCTTTCTTAACCGCCTGCTGTACCTGCATGCTAACCTTCAATGACTGATGTACCATGACACCCAGGTCTCGTTGCACCTTCCTTTTCCTAATCTGTCACCATTCAGATAATAGTCTGTCTCTCTGTTTTTACCACCAAAGTGGATAACCTCACATTTACCCACATTATACTTCATCTGCCATGCATTTGCCCACTCACCTAACCTATCCAAGTCACTCTGCAGCCTCATAGCATCCTCCTCGCAGCTCACACTGCCACCCAACTTAGTGTCATCCACAAATTTGGAGATACTGCATTTAATCCCTTCGTCTAAATCATTAATGTACAATGTAAACAACACTCAGAAAAAACTCAGTCATCCATCTCTGTGCAGCAGACGGCCAAAGAATCGTGAAAAAGTCTCCGTTTGCTAAAAATCTGGAAGAGGCTCTATCTTCTACATGTACCTTTACAGTTCTTTCTTGCTCTGGAACTTTTTAATATGAATCTCTACCAAGAAACAGAAGTAAAATTCTATATTTTGAAACAACTGCCTCTCCGTCGGGGAATTGAACGCCGGTCTCTCGCGTGACAGGCGGGGTTACTCACCACTATACTAACGAGGAACTGTCGAGTGCCAGTTTTGTCAGAGCAGGAATCGAGCCAGTGTGAACAGAATTGGACACCATGAGAAGTCGACAGACACATTGAGAGACAGAGACAAACCGACAAACAGGGAGAGACGGACAGCGAGATAGAGACAACGAGAGACAGAAAGTGTGAGACTGAGAAGGAGAGGCAGACTGAGTGAGAAAAAGACTCAAACATATACATATACAGAGATGTGTGTGTGTGATCTATTAAGAGAGAGAGGGAAAGAATGAGAGAAAGACAATGATAAAGACAGTGACAAGGAGAGAGACAGATTGAGAGAGAGCGATAGAGACTAAAACAGAAAATGATGGAAATACTTCTCAGCTTACAGGCAGGGACTAACAGAGACAGGCAAAGACATGGACAGACCGAAATGATGGGAAAGAGAGAGCCAGTCAGGCAAAGAGTCTGAGAGAATCCCATTGGAACAGACGTGGCACCGTGAGAAAGAGACAGATTGAGAGACAGAGATAAACAGAGAAACAGGGACAGACAGAGAGAGACAAAGACTCAAACATATGCACAACACTCTGAAGAGAGAGAGAGAGGCAGAGACCGAGCGACACAGATACATTTCACAATTTCATTTCATTATCGGTTCAGAGTGTCACATTGTTACAGAAATTTGCTGATTCAACCGATGAAAATCCGGTCTCACTGATCAGAATGGGAGGAAATCCGTGTTAAATTAAAGAGATACCAGGAGTTGGGTACGAACCCACGCGGGAAAAACCCATTGAATTTTAAGGCCAACGCCTCAACCACTCGGCTATCCTGGTCCTGTGAGAGTCTGGATTCTGTCTCGTTGAGAATCTGGGCTTCAACCCCAACCCCACATACAAACGCATACAATTCGGCTTTCAGTGAGCATTTCCGAACATTTTTAGTAATATTGACACGGGTGCAATATCCAGATATTTTTGTTTTTGTATCCCCTCAAAACAATACTATTTAGATGATACTGCCTCTCCATGTTCCACCCAAAGTGCACCGCTTCTCAATTATCCGCATTAAATTGCACCTGCCATGTCCCTGCCCATTTCACTCGTCTCTCTGATTCCTCTTCAAGTCTGTTACTATCATGCTCACTATTGGCTACGTAGCCATGTTTTGCTTCATCTTCGGACTTCAAGATGGAATCTCTATAACCAAGTCCAGGTCATTGTTATATAACAAGTACTACAATGGGAATTGAAATGGGCCGTTTTAAGGAGAAACTTCCAATTAACCGGATTTTGGAATGGTATTTAATTCGAATTATTTATTGAGTGGGAGGAAGGAGGAAACTCAAGAAACGTCCATTCAATAGAATGGAATAGAGCCCAGATCACAGTGCGCTGAGTAGGGAGAAACTGCTTCCGCTGTTTGGCGATGGACTACTAACCAAAAATCACCAGCTTTTCCTGAAAGAAAGATAAAATCATCAGCCTTTCCTGGAAGAACGAAAAAGAGCCGGTTAACCATCACCGAGTCAGAGGTGTGCAGCAGCACAATCTACTGCGAGGTTTGACGTGGTGTGTCGTTCTAGGCCATCACAATGCTAGGTTAGTGATGTGGGATACAGGGCAAACTGTGATAAGATGAGAAGGTATGTTCAACTTGGACAGAAATTTGGTTAGACGACACTTAGAGTGCTGTGTACAGTTCTGGTCTCCATATTACACTTGGAATGCTGTGTACAGTTCTGTTCTCCATATCACACTTAGAGTACTGTGTATAGTTCTGGTCTCCCTATCGCACTTATAATACTGTGCACCGTTCTGGTCTCCCATATCACAATTAAAATACTGTGTATAGTTCTGGTCTCCCTATCATACTTAAAATATTATGCACAGTTATGGTTTCCATATCACATTTAGAATACTGTCCACAGTTCAGGTCTCCATATCACACTAAGAATATTGTTTACAGTTTTGGTCTCCTAATCACTCTTGGAATACCGTGTAACGTTCTGGTCTCCAGATCATACTAAGAATATTATGCACAGTTCCGGTCTTCAGATCACACTGAGAAGACTATGCACAGTTCTGCTCTCTGTAAATGCCAGGTTAGTGTTAGTCTGACAGCGAAGAACCTGTTAAAATATAAGGACACTATGCATTTCTTAATGATTGATTTTGCAAGCATTGTCAATAATTTGTCTTCTCTTGAAGATCCTGAACGCGACATCATCCCTCCAACTGTTCTCCTCACGCTGAGTTCTACTGAACAAATCACCAGCAGCAGATATGCAAGCGCCGTGTGTTCAATCATCGATTTCCGGCCAAAGTCACTGACCGTGAATTGGCTGGAGAGTGGACAACTCCTAGATTCGGGCTCCGTCACCTCTCCCGTATTTGAGGTGAACGGGAACTTCTCGGCGGCCAGTCGGCTGACAGTCCCCGCCGAGGAATGGTTCACCGGCTCGGTCTACACCTGCCAGGTCACTCATGAAGGGGTCACGCAAAGCCGTAACTTCATCAGATCTCCGGGTAAGAGGTACAATCCCAGGAGGTTACAGACCATTCTGAGCGTTGATCTCAGTCAGGACTTTTATTGAAATTAGTAAAAAGCACCGAACTGTTCCTAATTTCCAATCATGCAGTTTGTGTATTATTGTGATTACAAACTTGCCTAGAAACAGCGCCTTCAGCTACCTTAGTCTGAACCAAATCGCTTGCCAGCCAATGAATTAATTTGTGAAATGTGATCACAGTTGTAATGTACAACGTGCAGCAATCATTTAGTGCACAGCAATCTCCCACAAACAGCAGTGTGATAATGACCAGATTATATTTTGCTTAGTGGTGTTTTTTGAGCTATAAATATTCCCAGGCCACCAGGGAGAACTCCTCGGCTTTTCATTGAAATAATTCCAGGGGAACGTTTACGTCCACCTGAGGCCAGACGGATCCTCGGTTTAACACGTGATCCGAAAGACGGCACCTCCGATAGTGCACCACGCCCCCAGTACTGCACTGGGAATCTCAGCTTACATTTTGTGATCAAGTATCTGGAGTGGGACTTCAACCCACGATCTTCTGGTTCAGGATTCCTCATTGTTCAGGATTTAATAAACTCGCCAACGAAGCTTTCCCCCTGCTCTGATTTCAGGCAGTGAGTAACGTGCCCTTATTCTCAGGTTTATCCTGAGTTGGCTGATCATATACGGAGTGGCAGTCGGAGTCTGGAACCCTTTACTGCTAACTGTCCAGGAACCCACTGTTGGAATGGGCATCTACCCTATTCAGAGCGCTGAGTCCAATTCTGGGCTCCGCACCTCAGGAAGGATATAATGGTCATGGAGGCGATAAAGTTCAGGTTTACCCGAATTATACCGGGACTAATAAAATAAAATGATGAGGAGACGAGTAGAGAATATTAAGAGGTGATACAATTGAGGTGTTCAAGTAGATAAATACAATTAATCAAGTAGATGTAGAACAATTATTTCCTTTGTTGGAAAAGTCCAGTACAAATAGCAGAATCTTAAAGTTAGAGCTGGATCGTGCAGAAGTGATGTCAGGAAGGATTTCTTCACAGAAAGTCTGGATTTCCCTCCCCAAAAGCTGCTGAAGCTTGGTTTCAATTGAAAAGTTGAAAAGTGAGATTGATAGATTTTTGTTAGGCAAGATTATCAAGGGTTACAGAACCAAGGCGTGAAGATGGTGTTGAGTGTAGATCAGCCCTGATATAACTGGATTGCGGGAGAGGATAGATGGGATGAATGGCCTCCTCCTGTTCCTATGTTGCTATTAATGCCCTGAGGTCATATTTAACTCTGACTCTCTCTCACCAGACATGATAAATGTTCAGTAATGACAGAAATTAACAAACTACCTCACATCATTAAAAATGATGCCCCACCACAAAAGACCCTTTGGAACTCCATTCTCCGGACCTTGCACTTCTCCTCTGACGGGGGCTGTGACTGGTTCCTGCACATTTTCACCGCAATAAAGATCACAGCAAGTGACCAGAAACTTAGCTTTGTTTCCTGTTGTCCCATAAATCCTGAAATTAAATTGACACTTGTTTCGAACGAGAGTAATGCTGGTGTAGACCTCTTGACCTTCGGGCTATTTGGGCTTCACTATTACAACCAGCGGAGATGCGTTTGGATGCAAGGATCTATAGATGGGTATAAAGGAGCAAGGGATTTCAGGAAGAGCGCTATTCAGTGCCTAACACAATTGCACCACAATGTATTCCCGTTTTACGCTGGTTATTTGCTTCACAGCCAATTACAGGTGACTCTGGCAGCAAATACACAGGAAATGTTACAGATCTCCCCGAATCGTTGCCAATTCATTGTCCTTCAAATAACGTCGGTGTTAAAGCAACAGCGAGAGGTTGCTATCTCAAAAGTGATTTAGCCCCCTTGAACGAGTTAAGGCTAAATATTGTGTCCTGATTCTGAAGATGCAGCTTTTCCTGACTTTCATTCCTGTTTTGCAGTGGATGTCCCATGCAGCGATTCAAAAATCACAGTCACTGGCACAGGACTTACGGGAGGCGACGGTGACCTTAACCTGCGTCGTGTCTGACGCTCCTTATGGGCTCACCGTTACCTGGACCAGAGAAAAGGAGGCTTTGAAATCAGAGATTGCCGTCCAACCCGGTGAGGATCCCAACATAGTGATCAGCAACTTAAACATCTCGACACAAGACTCGCTGAGTGGGGATAAGTTCTACTGCGTGGTGAGCCAGCAGGATATGCCGACTCCTATCAGAGATTCTATCCACAAGGAAAAGGGTGAGCGGGGAGACTGTTGCAATAAGTCAGACACTGTGAATATTTCCGGTGCATGTTCAAGGGCCAATTCATTACATAAAGTGCTTAATGGATACTCTGATCATTCAGTTTGGTAATCCCACTCTTTGACCTGAGGTTATGTATTTTAGGGGAAACTGGATAAGTCCATGAGCGATAAAGGAATAGAAGGGTATGTTATTAGCGTTAGATGAACTGAGTCAGGTTGAGGCTTGTATGGAGCATAAACACAGGCATAGACCGGTTGGCCAAATCGCCTTGATCTGTGCAGTAAATTCAAGTCTAACCCTTCAAGATTTCAGAGAGAAAGATTATGTTCACTCTGCTGCGGGATGGTAAACCAGAGAGGCCCCAGAGGGGAAATAATAAAGCGTTAAATGTCAACGAAGAGCATATTTCTCTGACGTGTAACTACGGGACATTGGCGAATTTAAACGGAGAAGGCGAGTTGGTGGTGGTGGTCTCACAGGCCACCCGGGAGAAGAGGAGGATTGAAATCCGAGTGAGGAGCTCTCGGATCGCGGGGGGTGGGTTAGGCAGGGACCCTGGATCCAGGAGGGAGGTGTAAGGGCAATAACCACCTGGGTGCAGCTGTAACTGCTGGGATTTACACAGTATGTCAAGCCGGACCAGCTACAGTTAAAAACCGAATAGAGGTTAAAATAGAGGATTCCAGCCTCCTATAAATATATTATTCAAATAAAATATTGCAACCAGGAGTGGTCGGGTTGATGTCGGGATTCCGATTTTTACCAATTTAATCACCCTCACAACCTCAACACGCCTGTTTTATTAGATTAAAACTCCCACCATTTTCTCTGGAACTGTCCAGTTCATTGGCCTTTATTGTAACTGTTCTACAGCGAAAGATCCATGGGAAGCAGCCGTGTCTGTCCTCCTGCCCTCGGCAGAAGAAGTCTCTGCTCAGAGGTTGGTCAGCCTCACCTGCTTAGTGAGAGGTTTCTCCCCCCGAGAGATCTTCGTCAAATGGACTGTCAAGGACAAGCCGGTCAACTACAAGAACACTGAGGTGATGGCGGAGAATGGCAGCAGATCATTCTTTGTGTACAGCCTGCTATCCATTGCAGCCAACGAGTGGGCCAGCGGCGCCTCTTACTCCTGTGTGTTTGGACATGAAGCGATCTCCTTGAAGATCACCAACAGAACCGTCAATAAATCCAGAGGTAAACCCAGTTTTGTGAATATTTCCCTTGTTCTGATGGACAACATCAATTCTTATCAATGAGAATCTCTCGATTGCCTTTCAGTTCTTAAATAAAAAACAATAAAGGCCTTTTCTTCCAATCGTGAGTTACACACACAGCCGCTCAATTAATATTGTTTCCTATTTTAGCCAAGCGGCGGGCTGTTAATCTGAAGCAGAATATTTGTCGGACTTGTGGCCAAAGCTGGTACATTCAGCGCTCTCAGCTCATATATAGGTTGGAGACAAAGAGAAGCTCTTTAATGACAGGATACCTCAAAGTCATTTCAGCAACTTTCGTCCCACTGGGAGAATCTGCATAGTTCTATTTCCCGATAAACAAATGCTGTACATTTATATCTCGGTGCCCTTGTTTCTCGTGTTGTCCATCCCTTCAGATTTGGGGCCAGTTTTATTTGGCAGCATCGCACACTCTGGGATCTGAAATGAGGTCCACACACGAACACGAACTGTATCTCCCATCGCCCCACCAGAGAGAGGTGAAATCGCAATTGTTATACCCCTGTACCTCCCACTACCCCACCAGAGAGGTGAAAGGGCAATTCTGAACCAACTGTACCTCCCACTGCACTACCAGAGAGAGATGAAAGGGCAATTATTCACCCACTGTAACGCCATTGCCGTACCAAAGAGTGGTGAAATGGCAATTCTGAACCCACTGTACTTCCCACTGCCCCACCAGAGTGAGGGGAAACGGCAATTGTTAATCCACTGTAACCTCACTCCGTCTCTGCAAGATTCTACAAGTTCCCTGGCAGGACAGACGCGCCAACATTAGCGTCCTTGTCCAGGATAACATCCCAGCAGCGAAGCACTGACCACACTTGATCAGCTGCTCTGGGCCGGCCACATTGTCTGCACACCAGACACTAGACTCCCAAAGCAAGCGCTCTACTCGGAACTCGTCCATGGCAAATGAGCCAAAGGTGGGCAGGGGAAACGTTACAAGCGACCTCAAAGCCTCCTGATAAAGTGCGACATACCCACTGACACTTGAGAGTCCCTGGCCAAAGACCGCCCTAAATGGAGGAAGTACATCCGGGAGGGCGCTGAGCCCCTCGTCTCTCGTTACCAAGAGCATTCAGACATCAAGCGCAGGCAGTGGAAGGAACGTGCGGCAAACCTGTAAAATCTTCCCCTTCCCGCAACCACGGTCTTTCCCACCTGTGACAGAGACTGTGGTTCCCTATTGGACTGAACAGCCACCTAAGAAATCATGCTAAGAGTGGAAGTAGTCTTCCTTGATTGCGAGGGACTGCCTATGATGATGTAAACCCTCTTCCCCACCAGAGAGAGGGGAAAGGGCAATTGTTAACTTACTGTCCCGCCCACTACCCCAGCATAGTGAGGGGAATCTGCAATTGTTAACCCAATGTATCCGACTTCCGCACAAGCGAGAGGGCAAAGGGCAATTGTTAACTCATTGTACCCCTCAATGCCACCAGAGAGAGATGCTCATCGATTGAGTTGTTGTATTCCGTCGGCTGATGTCACATTGTGTCTCACACTGAACACATTTACACAGAGCGAGGAAGAATGCGTGTAAACGTTAGTAGTGTATGTTTTTGTGGAAGTTCACACTTACACATAAACACAACACGGACTTACACATAAACACACAGCGACTTACACATAAACACATACATTGACACACTGACACAAGATATTACGCATACCCAGAATATAATACACACTGTCATTGTCAGAACCACAGCACCATTAATATGACAGCAAAAATAAACACACCCTTTAATAAAACAGAAGCACGAACACACACACACACACACACAAACACACACACTTAAACTCGCATAAACACATATTCAACACAAACTAACTAACGGATAACACACACACACATTTACATGCGAACATACACAGTTACACATAAATGCACACATTCTTACCCATAAACATACACAACACTTACACATATCCATACACAAACACATTAAAACACATACATGAACGTACTTACAAAGAACACACATATTTAAGCATAACCACAAAAAATTGCATATATACACACAAAGGCTTACATGTAAACATACACAAACTTACAAAAAATCACAAACACTTACACATAAATATACATATATGGAATGACACATTAAAACATTCAAACTTACATATCAATACACATCAACACACAAACACAGACAACACCAAAAGAAGAGATCGTCATACACACATACACAAACACTAAAGTGCAAAAAATACGTCAGGTAACAGACGAACATAGAATTAAAATAAATTCTTTGAACAGACAGTCTGCAACGATTGTATTAAATAAATCATTTCTGATACCATAATATCTTACATTCCTATATTCTGGTCCTGCACACAAACTGAATCAAAGTTCTTAGTTGGAAACTCATGCAAATTAATTATGTTCAGAACCTTGACTACCACAAATTAATCCAGATTATAACTCACATCTGATGTCTTACCCTGTCCCTTTGACAGCCTCCGAATAATTAGCTATCTGAAGCTATTGTTAAATTAATCGATATCATTCAGTATATTTCCCTCGATATTACATCATACTATTCCCGAATGGTAAATCCTATGGAATTGATGCAAAATCAATTAGCCTGTAACATTGAAGGAAAACTGTCATATTTTCCAAAACCGACTATAGAAGGATCATAAAGAAGGAACGACTGTGGAATTAGGAACACAGATAGATTAGTGAGCGTGATTAACTTAACACAGGGCATACATTGAACATTAAAATAGAGAACAAACTAACACCTTAAAGAAAGAAAATAGAATACGTAATAATAAGATGAGATCTTGGATTAACAAACGATCTGAATATATTTCCTTCCCTACATCCCGTAGATTCCTCAGACCACATCTGGAGTGAAGAGTGTGAGGACGAGAGCAGCAACATCTGGACAACCGCTTCCACATTCATCATCTTGTTCTTCCTGAGCATTTCTTACAGCGCTGCCATCACTCTGGTGAAGGTGAGAAGATTCAATGCACTCAGTTCGAGTTGATTGAAGAGGTTTGACAAATCTCTAAATGTTTCATTGATAACAACCCTGAAATTAATGCGCCAAATCACTAAAACGCTGCTTCAAACTTTTATCCCTCTTTAACAGGTCAAGTGATTGACTGAATTTCGGCCGCTGTGGATTTTTCTCCTCTGGTTGTTAACTGTGTCTTGAAAATAAATTATGTCCTCTTGGTGATTCCCGGAGTCAATTGCCTTCAACTTTTTCATTTCTCTGTTTGAAATGTGTGAGATAACCGTGGCTATAATGTAAATGTATCTCGGAGTTAAACAATTGTTTGAATATCTCATGTGTACATAAGTCATTTTATCATTCATGATTCACAATTATTCCCTTCCCTTGGTGTTGAACATCTGTTTCTCTCCCTGATGTCTGTTAGAGTTGTACAGATAGCTGGCAGCTCAGACCGACTGTGTTCTGGTATTAATGTGACGCTCATTTGTTATATTCAATTTGTGTGAACTTTTGAAAACCTTCTCTGTAAATTGTTCTCTGTGAAATTGTTAATAAAACTGCAATGGCAAATGGAATAAATTGGACTTTGCTGAACTCCTTACTCCAAGGCTCCTTCACATGTTCTATTTCCCTATCACATGTTGTTTTATTTCCATGAAATTTATTCTTCCCGCGTCCTATCCTGTTTGTGTTTGAATCCAAGTCCCTTCGGTTAAGGAGCCACTGCGCCACCTAGTGTCCCATCAGAGTGAAGGCACATTTTCCCCTGTCTTGTTGCATCATGCACCAGAGGCGGAATGACTGCACAGCGACCAGGCGGTCTCCTCTAATATTATGGTCTTTCACGTGCCAGGTTATATTAAAGAGCAGGCCTCTGATGCACCAAAGTCCGATACAGTATAGTATGCGTCAGAGCAAATCTCCCTCTACTGTCCGAACAAACACTCTCAGGGCAGGTACAACACGGGTTAGATACAGAGTAAAGCTCCCTCTGCACTGTCCCATCAGAACTCCCAGGGCAGGTGCAGTACGGGTTAGATACAGAGAACAGCTCCATCTACACTTGCACTCCATACCCTCCCAGGGCAGGTACAGCACGGGTTTAATATAGAATAAATCTCCCTCTACACCGTCCCATCAAACACACCCAGGGCAGGAGCAGCACGGGTTAAATACAGATTAAAGCTCACTCGATACTGTCCCATCAAACACTTCCAGACACACTAGGGAGCACAAACTCTTGGAATGATTCCCAAAGACTGGGGCCTAACTGACACACAGACAGGCGCTCCAATGTTTCTGTTATATACATACAGAAAGCCAAGAAAGAGACGACAGGTGGAGAGACTATTTTTGACAGAGAGGAGATGAGGGTTCACGCTGCATCTGCAGGTACATTTGGAGCTTTGTGCCCGTTGGGCACCTACATACAGAATGTGTGATGCACGGGCAATATCAATTTCTGATGTAAAATCATTGTCGTTTTGTTCTGCCCAAATATACGATTGACATCCTCCTCTCTGGGAGGGCATTCGTAGAATGTAAGTTTTGTTTTCGATTCAACTCTTTAAAGGTGACCTGAATGCATATTGTCCACACAGACAGAAATGAGTACGGTAATCACTGCCAGCCGTTCTCCTTTATGAGGAACATACATAAAAACATAAGAATATAAGAAATTGGAACAGGAGTAGGCCATACTGCATCTCGAGCCTGCTCCGCCATTCAATAATATCATGGCTGATATGATAATGTCCTGAGCTCCACTTCCCTGCATGCTCCCCATAGCCCCTTATCGTTTAAAAAACTGTCTATTTCTATCATATGGTTATTCAATGTCCCAGCTTCCACGGCTCTCTGAGGCAGCGAAGTCCACAGATTTACAACCCTCTTAGAGAGGAAATTTCTCCTCATCTCTTTTTTAATTGGGCGGCCCCATATTTTAAGATCATGCCCTCTAATTCTAATCTCCCCCATCAGTGCAAACATCCTCTCTGCATCCACCTTGTCAAGCCCCCTCATAATCTGATACATTTCGATAAGATCACATCTCATTGATCTGAATTCCAATGAGTCGAGGCCCAAACTACTCAACCTTTCCTCATAAGTCAACCCCCTCATCTCCGGAATCATCCGAGTGAACCTTCTCTGAACTGCCTCCAAAGCAAGTATATCCTTTCATAAATATGTAAACCAAAACCGCACACAGTTCCAGCTGTGGCCTCCCCAATATCCTGTATAACTGTAGCAAGACTTCCCTGCTTTTATACTCCATCCCCTTCACAATAATGGCCAAGATACCAATGGCCTTCCTGATCACTCGCTGTACCTGCATATCATCCTTTTGTGTTTCATGCACAAGTACCCCCAGGTCCCGCTGAACTGTGGCACTTTGCAATCTTTTTCCATTTAAATAATAACTGGCTCTTTGATTTTTTTCTGCCAAAGTGCATGATCTCAAATTAAACACGACCCGCTGTCACTTCTTCCCCGGACTGCCTTTCTGTCTGCTCTGCACTATTCCCTCTGATACCATCTCGCTTAACTCACTGAACATCAACCACGGATTTGTTCTCACTGCTCTGCTCCATTCCTTCTGATACCATCTCCCTGAACTCACTGAACATCTTCCTAGGGATCCTGCCTCCCTGCTCTGCTTCATTCCCTTTGATACCATTCGCTGAACTCACTGAACATCACCCTGGAGATCCTGTCTTCCTGCTCTGCGCCATTCCTTCTGATACTATCAACGTGAAATCAGTGAACAAATCCTACGGATACGGCAGTAACCTTCGAAGAAACAGCCAATCACTGTGCTATGATGTATGCGAGGAATTATGGCGTCATCCACGGAATCCAGGTACGCAACTCAGTTGAAGTTAGTACCAGGGACACATATATTTCCTGATGTTTGATTTCTGATTTAAGCAAATTGGAAAAGGAGCCTGAGGTGAAAAGGGCCGAATTTATTGATGCAGTTATGATCAGGAATATACTACGTGAAAGAGTGGGGGGAAAGACTTAATATTAACTTTCAAAAGGGAATTAGTTAAATATCTAAAGGGAGAAAATTGCAGGGCTTTCAGAAAAGATTGGGACTAATACAATAGCTCTTTCAAAGTGCCAGCACAGGCTTAATATTCTGATTCTAGATCCGAGGTGATGCCAGCGAATGTTGTCATGCTGTTCTCACAATTAACTTTAGCTGCAACCAGTTGGCATCTGCTTCGTGTATGTCGCTAAGATACTCAACCTGCCCAATTGATTGGCTCTGCAGGACATTTCCCCGAGTATCAAGAAATCAGTTTATTGTGAGCCCTTCATACAGGAGACTGTCCTTTGGGTCCATCTCAGTATGTGTCGGCTCACAGGAACCAATGTGGCAGGATCTGCCCGCCGTTATATACGACTTCAGCAGTCGGAGCCAAGATCTACAAAGTGGCGGGAGGTTCTGTACGAGGGTTGAACTGAGTTCCATCACTGTGAGCCCCAGGGCACGTTAAAAAAAATTGCAGGTTCGGTCATCTGCAGCCCAGAGATGGTTAAACTGGTAAACTTTGTCACAATTTAGAGATCTGCAGAGAAACGTCTCTGGCAAAATATATTACCTTCATAATAGCCGATGTATTTCACCAGAATAATCTCGGTAGCAGGTAGGTTGTGGTAAGTGTTCCCTGCGCTGGTTTAAATTATGCTAATTAAGAAGGACATTAAATGATGATTTAAATAAGGTTTACAGGTAAAATCCAATGGAGTTCGGTAATGCAGCCTCAATATGAGATTACGGTATATGAAGGAGATAAAGCTGAAATAAATGTACTTACAACACCAGTTCCGAAGATCCAGATCGTTACTAGTACGCCTGCACCTGATCCCGGCAACGCAGTTTACCTTATACCGCTATAACACCAGGGAAATTGGTGCCGATTTTGCAAGAGGAAAATTCGATGCTCGTCATTTAAATGAATATTAATTTTTCCTTTGTCAATTTTTGTAGCAGAAAATGAATACAGCGCCGTCTATTTCTGTTGACTGAGAATCACGGTGCTTCAAACTGATCGACTATGTAAAAAATTCCAGGGAAACCACAGACCAAACCAAGAAGATATCTGTCATCGAGCGATTCGATAAAGCAATATCTGTAATTGAGGGAACTTTTAAAACAACATGTTGAATTTTTTTTCATAACAGGGATGAGGGGATTCTGTGCAGGGACTGGAGAAGCTGGCATTGATCTCATTAAAACAGAGAAGGTTAAGAAGAGATTTAATAGAGTTGTTCAAAATTATGAAGAGTTTTGAGAGATTAAATTAGGGAAACTGTTTCCACTAGCAGAAGGGTCGGTAACCAAAGCACAAAGATTTAAAGTAATTGGGAAAGGAACCACAGATGACACGAGGAAACATTATTTTACCAGGCGAGTTGCTTTGATCCGCAATGCAGAGCCTGAAAGGGTGGAGGAAGCAGAGTCAGTAGCAACGTTCAAAATTGAATTGTGTAAACACTTGAACGAATAAACGAACAGTTCTATGGCGGAATGCAAAGGTGTGGGACTAATTGAACAGCTCTTGCAAAGAGGAGGCACAAAGGATCGTAACGGCGTCCTTAGGTGTTGTATCATTCTACGTACGGGACCGTTGTCCCGCAGCAATGCTCCAATTCCCCTTGAATCATGCTGCAAGTCTCTTTACAGCAAATTATAAGAAGAAGCGTATTCGTGTCGACCAAAACACAGCGGGGTTAATGGAAGGAGTAGTTTGGAGAAGGTTCTTTCACAGAGCGAGCACAGACAAGATTGGTCAGACGACCTCCTTCAATGCTGTATTATTGTGTGATTCTATATGTCAAGCACCATCCGGAATTTTCATTTATCGTTGTTACTTTATTGTCCATGGGTTGAAATACTGGAACTTCCTACGTGACATCACATTCACCACATGGACTGCAGCGGTGCAAGGAGAAAGCCCACCAACACTTTTTCAAGGGCAGCCAGTAATGCACAATAAATTCCGGCCTTGCCATCTACGCCCATATCTCGAGAATAGATACAAACATCTAAGAGAAACAGCGGGTATAGAAGGACAATCACCAAGTTAAACATTTCTTGGTTTCTGTCATTTTTGCTTTCTTTTACTATTACCTTATTTTGTTCTCTTACGCTTCTTGTTCTTTCTCCATTTCAATCTTTCTCTCCTCTCTCACACTTTCTCTCGTTCACTCTATTTACTGATTCCAATTTCTTCTTTTGCAATATTCATAACGTTGAATGGTTAAATTGCATCCCCGAATATTTTCTTAATTTGAACAAGTGAGGTGCAGTTGGGAGGGAGGCTTGAATTACCATTCAGAAATACTACCCAGAGCAATGCTCCTCCAAAATGTGTGTAACTCCTCCTTTATTGTTACTGAGTGGCATTCTGAGTGATGCGCCAAATTCACATGAGAGGGAGGAGAGTAACTACATCGTGGCGATTCGTCAATCCTATTCAAATGCTGTTACCCAATTAAAGAATTTGGTGCCTTTTACCAGGAAAGGAATTGCATGCAATGCTTCTTTACTTTCTGTTATACCTCCCTGCCAAACAGTTGCTCACTTTACTGAGTATAGCAGCTTGCAATGGGAAATAGAATTTCAATTTTAAGGTGTTGTTGGTGACGTTGTAAGTGCGCCCATATCGTACCATCATATCATTATATTGTGGCTGGTGCAGGATCATAGAATCATAGATTGGGTTACAGCATAAATGGATACATTTCGGCCTGTGGAGCCCCTGTCCGCACTCTGCAAGAGCACCTCAGCTATTCCCACTCCCCACCTTTTCCCCATAGCCCTGCATTTTTCCGCTTTAGGTAGCTATCCAACATCCTTTTGAAAACCACCATTGAACTTGCCACCACCATCCTTTCAGGCAGTGCTTTCCAGATCATAACCACTCGCTGCATATAAAAGTTATTCCTCAAGTCGCCTTTGGTTCTTTTGCCAGTCCACTTAAATCTGTGTCCTCTTGTTCTCGAACCTTCCGCCAATGAGAAGAGTTTCACCCTGTCTTTTCTGTCCAGAACCCTCATGATTTTGAATACCTCTATCAAATGTCCTCTCAAGGTTCACTGCTCCAGAGAACAATTCCAGCTTCTCCAGTCTATGCACGTAGATGAAATCCCTCATCCCTGGAACCATTCTTCTAATTTTTCTGCACTCTCTCGAAGGCCTTCACATCCTTCCTAAAGTGTGATGCACAGCATTGGATACAACACTCCAGTTGAGCACGAACGAGCGTTTTATAGAGGATTATCTTAACTTCCATGCTTTGGTACGCTATGCCTCTATTTATGAAGCCCAGGATGGCGATTGTTATTTTAACTGCTTTCTCAACCTGCCACTCTCAACGATTTGTGAACGTGTATCCCAGGTCTCTCTGTTCATGCACGCCCTTTAGGATTGTACCCTTTAATTTATACTGCTTCTCCTCGTTCTTCCTACCAAAATGTTACACTTCACACTTTTCTGCATTGGATTTCATCTGCCACGGGTCCGCTAATTCCGCCAGCCTGCGGTCCCCTTTTGAAGTCTATCACTGTCCGCGTCAATGTTCAGCATACTTCTAAGTTTTGTGTCGTCTGTAAATTTTGCAATTGAGACATGTACACCCAAGTCCAATTCGTCAATATATATCAAGAAAAGCAACGTTCCTGATAAAGACCCCTGGGTAACACTGATACCTGAAAAACAGCTTCCAGCCAGAAACACATACCATTCATCACTAATCCCTCTTTCCTGTAATTCAGCATATTTGGTACCCATGCTGTCACTTTCCCTTTTACTCTATGGGCTTCTACTTTGCAGGCAAACGTACTAGCTGGCACTTCGACAAATGCCTTTTGTAAGTCCATGTATACCACATCAACCGCATTGTCCTCATCTACCCTCTCTGTTACCAATGTAAAAATACTCAATCAAGTTATTTAAACACCATTTACCTTTAACAACTGCATACTGGCTTCCTTTAATTAATCCATACTTGTCCAAGTGACTGTTAATTTTGTCTCTATTTTTCGCAGGATCACAGAGACTGCTGCCATGATCCACCACTCGCAATATTCCTGAGAGTTATGAATCAAGGTTATTCAGAGCGGTCTCTACAGGATAACAACTGGTTGTCACATAGTCGCATAATCCTGACTCTAACAAGGAAATAAAGAAAGTACTGGATTTATATAGCACCTTTCACAACGCGTGAACGTCTCAATGCGCTTTACAGCCAGTGAAATACTTTTTGAAAGTGTAGTCACTGTTGTAATGCAGTGAGCCGATGGTGATTCATGAGAGCTCAATAGAATGGAAAAGTATTTGCTAGCATTCGTATGATAATACTACTCTGAGGAAACAAACCGCCGGCAGTACTGAAATAAGGCCCTCTGATTAAAATATAATCTTAATTACACGCAAATCAGTTGTACGATTTCTCACACATGGATGTCAAGATATACGATATCGCGCATGTGGATGTCGAGATATTCGATTTCTCAGACTTGGATGTCGAGATGGGCCATGTTATTTGGGCTGATGGAGCTGGACAAAGCTGGTTCAGAACTGACAGGACAGGATGGCCCACTGGGTGTGATATTATGCAGAATTAACACGAAAATACATTTTTATAATTTGATTAATTTTATAAAGAGATTCATTGGATATTTCAGCGCATCCATTAACTCCTCTCTGAATTTACTCTGGATCACTGCATAAATACACGTGTTTGTGCAGGAACTCAAAAGCTGAAGACTATTTCCGGTTTCTTGGAGAATACATTTTGGGTCTTTGAAATTGGAACCTGAGAAATAATTATTCTTTGTAATTCGGACATACAAGAAATTTATAACGTACACTGTCCATAATAGGATGAAACTGCCTGAGATGGTAAAGAGTAAAACGATGGACTTTCTCCGTCTCTCCATCTCTGGGTCGCTTTGATTCTCTCCACTGCTATGGGCCCGGAGCCTCCTGCGGGCTCTGCTGGTCGCTAGAATATGTCTGACGGTCAGAGCATTGAGCAGCAATATCAGGAGAAAGGGGAGTCATGGCGTTAAAATTCTGTCAAGCCAGTCATATAATATCCATAGAGGAGAAGTATAAAATATTACTTTGATGTTACATAACCACGGGACATTGTCAGTTATGAACATAGGTCCATATGTGAGATAAGAAGGAATGTTTTTTAAACAGCTCAGGGAACCGACCATGACTATAATCAGAGCCGCATTTTTCTCAGTGCAATATTTTGTTTCAATTTCTGGCATCATATGGCCACAAATCGATCGAAGGTGAAAGCGACCGTTAACCAGACGGAACTATCCGTGGCGACATAAATTAGGATAGATGTTATAGTACAGCCTGGAGTGGTGGACAGCAGACTAAATTGAAGATAAATTCCACTGATCCGGTTTAATATCACAGCGGTGATAATGACCAGGAGATCTGCCACTGCCATGGACAGCAGGTACCAAGTGATACATCTGGAAAGACCGCACTTTCCTCGGGACAGGATCACAATTGTCACCAAGTTAGCTGCAAGAAAGAGACAGAAAAGAAATCAGTAACATTATGTATCACTCCTCCTTGATGTTTATTTATTTTGATCATATTTCAGTCTTAGATACTTCACCTCGCAATGGGAATTATTCAGTTACCTGTCGGCAGAGATTGATCTGTTAAGATTTGAATAGTGTTTGAGGAAGGGAAGCGGGAACAGCGAATGTGAAGGAGCGAGGGCGGACTGAAGCAATGAATGAGGAGCAGGACACTGAGAACAGGCCATGGAGTTTTAGGTGCAGCTTCGTGACTTAAACTGTTTATCGTTCACTGATTGTCAACCATTTACTGACGCAGAATATCCCTTCATTAAATGCATGGCTAAAATCACACGTCAATCATGCAATCATTAAATCAGTTCAGAAATTCGATCATATAGACTAATAGAGTCATAGAAGTTTACAGCACGGAAGGAGGCCATTTAAGGCCCTCGACCAACAAGAGGCTATCCAGCTTAATCACACGTTCCAGCTCTAGGTCTGTAATCCTGCAGGTTATGGCACATATGTTGCATATCCAAGTACTTTTTAAATGTGGTGAGGGGTTCTGCCTCCACCATCCTTTCAGGCAGTGAGTTCCAGACCACCACAACACTGCATGAAGAAATTCCCCTCAAATCCCCTTTAAAACTTTTAATAATTATTTTAAATTGATGTATCCTAGTTGTTGATCCCTCTGCTAATGGCAATAGACCCTTTCTATCCACTATATCTCGGCCCGTCATAACTTTATACACCTCAATGAAGTTTCCCCTCTGTTCCAAGAAAAACAAATCCAGGCTATCCAATCTGTCCTCGTGGCTAATATTCCCCACTACCGGCAACATGCTCGTAAATCTCCAGTTCAATCATCTCCTTCCTGCAATGCGGTGACCAGAACTGCACGCAATACTTCAGCTGTGGCCAAACCAGTGTTTTATACAGTTGAAGCATAAGCCCCCCCTGCTCTTGTATTTTATGCCGCGGCTAATAAATGCAAGCTTTAATTATGCCTTATTAATCACCTTATCCACCTGGCCTGTTACTTTCAGGGAATCTGTGGACCAATGGTGGAGCTTTGGAGGCGTGGCCTAATCAGTTGGAGCATTGCTGCTGTGAGAGAAGGAATTCCCTGCTGAAGCTCCTGTCTGGAAGGCCGAGAGTGAACCCTGAGACCAGCCCAGGAAGAGAAGGAGAGGGCTGGCTTACTACAATTCAAGGTCCAGAGGGAGAGGAGGAGAGCAGAAAATGTATCATTTATTGCTACTACAGAGAGTTGGAGAGAGGGGGAAAAGAACATCCTGAGAAAACACCATCCAGTGTGGAAGGAGGGAGAGCCATTTCGACAATCTTCGACAGGTGGGTGTGTTTTGGTGCATTCCCCGAAAGACTTTATTGTATCGGTGGGGGGAGGAAAGAAAACATTTCGAGGGCCGGAACATCGCGGCGGGTGTGTGTGTGTGGAAGTGTGTGTGGGGGTCTTGCTTACAGCTAGGCCCCACACACCACTGAATCACACCTCCCTCATTGCCTAGCCTGGGATAGCTGGAGCTACCTGGCTGAAGTAGTACTAATTACCCTATTAAACATCGTTGGGAGTGTGTGCCTGGGTGGCTCCAGCTAACCCAGGTGATGACATCTTCTCCCCCCACCCGAAGACCATTCTACAAAGACTGTGTTTTTTGCCATCTGGGGAGTGTACCCCAAGAAACACCCACCCATCACTGTGAGGGGAGACCTGCCCTCGCAGCTACCCTCTTTCATACCCCCCTCGCTCTTTCTCTCTCTCTCTCTGTCTCTCCCCTCTCTCTGTGAGAGCCCTTTGCTCCTAATTATAAAACAATTAAGACAACTGAGCAGAGAGAGCAAGGCCCCTCCCCATTCGGGAACTAGGGGAGAGGTGTGACTCTTTTAGAGCTCCCTCTGCTCAAAACACCAACGAGGCCAATTAAAGACTATTAAGGCCTGTGACTTTGGGGTGGGTGTAGCCCTTAAAGGGACCCCGTGATGGCGACCCCATCCACGCTGGTGGCAGGGCCAGCTAGGACATATGCGCAGGCGGCGTCCACATCCACGGTGCCTCCTGCGCCTCCTGCGCCTCCTGCTGCCCTGCCACCATTCATTCTGATAACAAAAAAACACGGGGTCAAGAGCTACACTCACCCCACAATGAGCATTGAAGAGTGCGTGCGGGCGATGGCTGGGGTAGTCGGCCCCTCGGCCATTGTCACAGCCTCCAAGATGTCTGGGAAGGCCGTGTTCTTCATGGGGTCAGAGCGGGCGGTGTCCCTGGCCCTCGAAAAGGGGCTCACGGTGGGCGGGACGTTCCTGCCGGTGGACCCTCTCGAGGCCACCGCGCAGAGGGTCATCATATCAAAAGTCCCGCCCTTTGTTCTCGCTCAGCTCCTCCTCCCTCACCTACACCAACTGGGGGAGGTAAGGTCGGGGACCAACCCCATACCGCTCGGCCTCAGGGAGAGCAGCCTGCGCCACGTTTTCTCCTTCCGCCGCCAGCTCTTTGTCCGGCTGGCGCGGGAGGAGACGACGGAGGGCAATTTTAATGTGGTGCATGAGGGGACAGCCTACCGCGTCTTTTGGACGTCGGACGGCGTGCGGTGCCATGCCTGCAGCGAGGTGGGGCACGTTCGCAAGAACTGTTCCGCCTCCAAAGCCGCCAAACCACCGAAGGCGGCCAAGGCTGGCGCCGCCGCCACCACTCCCCCTAGTAGCGTCCGCGTGCCGGGAGCTGTGGGTGCGCGGTCATCGTCGGGGGCCTTTGTTTTCAATGCCTCCAGCGGGGGGAGAGGAAGAGCGTCCGATCGGAAAGAAGGTGCGGAGGAAGGCAAAACATCTCGAGGCGGGTCCCCTCAGTGCGCCAGACAGCTTGAACACCGCGCTCAGCCCAACCCTGACATCGGCGAGCGCGGGGTGCCCTGAGCCCATGCCCAAGCCCTTCACCAGTATCACAGAGGGGCTCGGGCGCGGGCAAGAAAAGAAAAAGGAGGGTGGTGGAGCGGGAGGCCTCGGCAGACATGGAGGTCTCCCTGCCTCCGCGCTCACCCAGGAACAAAAGGAGGCGCCGCTCCAATGAGGCGGAGGGGGAACAACATCCCTCCGTGGAGGAGTCGGTGCCTGCCGCGTGTCCCGCGTCCCCCACGAGCGCCTCCAAACTGCGCCGTAGGCAGGAGGAATCTGTCCCCGGGGAGGGTGAGAGAGTCGAGGCTGCCCAGCCTCTGCCTCCCGGGGATGGCGTGGAAGATCTGCCTGTCGTGGGGGGCGTGGGGCCAGCGGTGGATTTCATTGCCGCCGGGTCGAGCGTCCCGGGGACTGAGGTGGGCGGGGCCGAAAATGCCGAACCTGAGCCCGCCCAGCCAATATCCAACTTCCCCCGGGACTTGCTCGACTCGGCGGAAATACACAGTATCAACAATTTTTATGAATCTGTACACGCTGGGCCGGGGGGTGGCGGCGGGGAGGGGGAAGAACAACAACCCTCGCCCCCGACTTTGAAGCTGGGGTACTTGGAGGACCTGGAACATTACTTTGGCCAGGTCTCTCCGTGTTCCCCGGTTCCTGGGGAGGGGGAGGATCCCCTTCCGCTGTCACTTCCTGACCCAGCACCACTTTTAACAGAGCCCAGTGGAGACTCCTCTGTCGACGATCCTGGGGGTGGGATCGGAGCAGAGCCAGGGCCGGATGGAGCGGCCGGGCCGTTTGCCGTACCTCGTGCGGTCCACGGGCCGGCTGCTAGCGGTGACCACCCGGAGGGGGACGGGGACTCGGTGGAGGACGCGGGTGTAGATCTCGAGTCCATCGCCAGTGAGGCGGTGGATCTCCTCGTGCCCGCCGCTGAGTCCCCCCTCATTCCCGTAGAGGAACTCCGGGACTTTTTGGCCCAGAGCCAGGGTCGCCGCGACCAAGCCCATCTGGCCCGGGAAAGATGGTCCGAGCCGGGATTGCTCATCGCTTCCGTCCGCATCGCCACTAAAACCATGGCCGCGTGCGTGCCCTTATCAAAGGCGCAAGGCCTTGAGCTGCGCCGGCTCAAAAAGTTCCTCGCTGGGCTGCTGAAGGAGTAAAGGTCAACAAAGGACTCCACTCACCCCCCCCACAATAGGTTAGGTAGAGGTTGCATTATGCTTTTGTCATGAAGATAACCATAGCCAGCCTCAACATCAATGGCAGCAGAGGGGCACACCGTTGATTTAACAATTTTTCGCTCCTGCGTGAGGGGAAATATGCGGTGTGCTTCCTGCAAGAAACACACACCGTTCCAGGAGACGAAGCCACGTGGCTCCTGGAATGGCAAGGAGAGGTCCGCATGAGCCACCTCACTACCACTTCTTGTCGGGTGGCCATCTTGTTGGCCCCGCATTTTCAGCCGGAGATCTTGGTGGTCGAGGAGCCCGTGTCAGGCCGCTTGCTGCACGTCACGGTTCGCCTGGGGGACGTGCCGCTCTATCTCGTGAACGTGTACGCCCCTCAGCCCGGACCGCAGCAGACGCGCTTCTTCGAAGAGGTGTCCGCTCTTCTTGGCTCCGTCGACGTCGGTGACTGCATTGTCCTCGGGGGGGATTTTAACTGCACCCTCTCGGCGAGGGACCACTCCGGTGCCCCGCAGAGCATGACGGCGATGGAGAAGTTGTGGGACCTGGTCGGGTCCTTCGACTTGGTGGACGTCTGGCGAAATCTCCATCCCGACTCCAGCACCTTTACTTGGGTGAGGCCTGGAGTGGGATGGTCCAGAGTCGACCGCCTTTACGTGTCTCGGGCGTACGTTTCCTGCGTCCCGGCGGCCTCCATGCGACCGGTGCTGTGTTCGGACCAACACTTGGTGTGGGCGGAGCTCGCTTCGCTCCGTGCGAGGACGGGGTCCACGTACTGGCATTTTAACAACCAGCTGCTGGAGGACGTGCGGTTCCAGGACTCGTTCCGTCGTTTCTGGGCCGACTGTAGGAGGAAGCAGGGGGGCTTCCCCTCCTTGAGGCTGTGGTGGGACGTGGGCAAGGCTCATATACGCGTCTTCTGTCAAGAGTACGCAAGGGGGTCGACCTAGAGGCGGGCGGCCAGGGTCGGGCGCCTAGAAAAAAAGGTGCTCGACCTGGAGTCCCGTCTCGGTCAAGTCGTTGAGGACCCGGACTGCCGATGGTGTACGAAGTGAAGAAGGCCGCGCTGAAGGACGTGCAGCTCGTCGGGTCCCGAGGCGCGTTCGTGAGGTCGCGGATCCGGTTCCTGCGGGATCTGGACCGTGGCTCCCCCTTCTTCTACTCTCTGGAAAAAAAGCAGAGTGTCCGTCAGCAGCTCTTGACGCTGCTGGCCGACGACGGCTCTCTCGTCTCGGATCCGGAGGGCGTCAACAACACGGCCCGTGAATATTATGGGGCTCTGCTTTCTCCGGATCCGTCCAGCGATGAAGCGCGTAGAGTTTTGTGGGAGGACCTGCCGAAGGTCAGCCCGGAGGGCGCCGAAAATCTGGAAGCTCCGCTAAGCTTGGCGGAGCTGACCGGCGCCCTCGCCCGTCTCTCGAGGAGAAAAGCCCCGGGGCTGGACGGGCTGACCGTGGAGTTCCACAGGGCATTCTGGGACGTCCTGGGGGGCGACTATGCGCGGGTCCTGGGGGAAAGTCTGGCGACCGGGGAGATGCCCCTCTCTTGGCGCAGGGCAGTCATCGTCCTGCTGCCGAAGAAGGGCGATCTCCGCCTCCTTAAGAACTTGCGCCCAGTCTCCCTCCTCAGCACGGACTACAAAATCTTCGCCAGGGCGATGTCTGCTCGCCTTGGTGCCGTGCTGGACCTCATGATCCACCCCGACCAGTCCTACACGGTATCTGGCCGGACAATTCACGATAATATCCATCTGGTCCGGGACCTCATCCATCATTCCCAGGAGGCTGGTCTGTCGGTCGCCTTCCTATCTCTCGACCAAGATAAGGCGTTCGACAGGGTGGATCACGACTACCTGTTCGGGACTCTGCGCGCTTTCGGGTTTGGCACGCATTTCGTCGCCCGGATCCGACTTTTGCACGCCGCTGCAGAGTGTCTGATAAAGGTAAACGGGTTCTTGACGGCGCCCCTTGGCTTTGGGAGAGGGATGCGCCAGGGATGCCCCATGTCCTGCCATTTATATGCCATCAGCGTGGAGCCTTTCCTGCGCCTCCTGCGGACGAGGTTGACGGGACTGGCTCTGCAAGGGCCGGGCGTGGAGGTCGTCCTCTCGGCTTACGCCGATGACGTGCTCCTCGCGGTAGAGGATCCCGCTGACCTGCGGAGGATGCGTGAGTGCCGGGAGATTTACTCGGCCGCATCCTCCGCCAGCATCAACTGGGGGAAATGTTCCGGACTCCTGGTTGGTCAGTGGCGGGTGGACTCCCTGCCGGAGGAGCTCAGGCCTTTTGCCTGGAGCACGACCCATCTCCTCTATCTGGGAGTCTACCTTAGCCCCGACGAGGAATCCTGGCCAGCGAACTGGCAAGAGCTGGAGGCCAAGTTCGCCGCTCGCCTAGGGTGCTGGACAGTACTGCTCCGAGTGCTGTCCTACAGGGGTCGAGCGCTAGTCATGTTGTGGTACCGGCTGGCCACTTTGACCCCTCCCCCTGCGTTTGTCACCAAGATACAGAAGAAGCTGGTGGATTTCTTCTGGAACAACAGGAAGCACTGTGTCTCTGCCGCGGTCTTGATTCTCCTGCTTGGGGAGGGCGGTCAGTCGTTGGCGTGCGTCAGCACGCAGCTCGCGACTTTCCGTCTTCAGACCCTGCAGAGATACCTTTTCGTCGAGCCCCCTCCTAGGTGGCGTGCTCTGGCGACGTATTTCTTCCGCCAGCAGCACGGCCTCAACTACGACACGCAGCTCCTGTTTGTGAGCTTGGGGGGCGTCAGGACCGCCTTCCAGGAGATGCCTGTCTTTTACAAGGAACTCACCACGGTCTGGAACAAAGTCTCCACCAAGCGCAGCTCTCCACCGGCTGGAGTGGCGGCCGTCCTGCAGGAGCCGCTGCTCGGGAATCCGTATCTCCACGACCGAGGTTTTTGGTGGCGGTCGGACGAGAGAGCTGTGGCTGGTGAGGTGACCAGGGTTAGGAACCTGCTCGATGGCGAAGGAGCGGGCTGGATGGCGCCAGACATGCTGGCGTGGCGCCTAAATTCCACCAACGTCCGCCACGCGGCCAATGCCATTGAGTCGCTAAAAACAGCTCTGGACCCTGACTCCATTAGATGCATCGAGGAGGCTCAAGCACGTGGGGAGATCCCGTCCGAACTGACCCACGTCCGGACGGAATTCCTCATCGGCGCCAAACCCTGGAACCTCCCTCGGGAGCCGGCGCCTCACAACTTGAGCCGCCTCGAGGAAATCCCCTCCGAGCCTTTCAGTTCCGTGCGGAGGGGTTTCCTGTACGGGCTGCTCCTGCACACTCTCAACTTTGCCATCCTCGTCTGCCATCCGGACACGCCATGGCGTACCATCTTGCCGTCCGGAGGAGGCGGGGGTCACCAATAGAGGGCACTCGACGCGGGAGTCCTTCCAGTATTTATCGGGGATTTGGCATGGAGGGTGGTGCACGGAGCAGTCCCGTGCAATAAATTTTTAAACCAGTTCACGGGCTCGCAGTCCGCCTGCAATTTCTGCGGTCTGGAAGAGTCCGTGTTCCATGTTTTTATGGAATGCGCGAGGTTGCAGCCCCTTTTTTATTATTTAAAGGGGCTGCTCCTGAAATTCTGGCTGCACTTCAGTCCCACACTCCTGATCCTTGGACACCCTGTGCGGAGGGGAGCGGGTAGGTCCGAGGGCCTCCTCGTAGGACTGCTCCTGGGCACGGCCAAGGGTGCCATCAGCCGGTCCAGGCAGTGGGCGGTCGAGGGGGTCGTACAACCTGACTGCCTGCCTCTCTTCCGCGCATACATCCGTGCCAGGGTGTCCTTGGAGATGGAGCATGCGATGTCCACCGGTACGCTCGTGGCCTTCCACGAGAGGTGGGCGCCGGAGGGAATGGAGTGCATCGTCACGCCCGGCAACCAAATTTTAATTTGATTTTATATTTTAAAGTTTAATTTGTTTCAATTGCCGGTGTTTTTAGTGTCCCCCTCCCCTTTTATAGGGGGCACTTGGAGAAAAAAAAATAAGATTTTAGTGCCCAAAAAAAAACTTACGAAAAAAAAAGTGCCTTGGAAATGTTGGTGCGCCGCCCAGATCGGGGGGACACGATTTACTGATTTCATGTGTTAATTTTCTCCCAAAAAAAGAGTTCTGTGGACATGCACTCCAACGTCTCTTTGTCCCTCTACACTTCTCAGTTTACCATTTAATGTGTATTCCCTTTCCTTGTCAGCCTTCCCCAAATGCATTACCTCACAAACCTCTGGATTAAATTCAATTTGCCACTGTTCTGCCCACCTGACCCGTTGATAGACATTTTCCTGCTGTCCGCACCTTTATTCTTCATTATCAACTACACAGCTGATTTTCGTATCGTTTCAACGCAATATTCAGAAATAGATGCATTTTAATAAACATTTACAGGCATCATTTCTGGACATTTGTCCGTAGACAGCATTTGTGAACCAGTGCTTGATCACCAGAATTAACTGCACTGATGAAAAGTGGCGGGAAATACATATCAAGACACAAATTATTGACCGATCATTGTTGCATCGGTTCACTTCATATTTTTTCATTAGTCACACGATTTTTACTTTTTAAAAATAACGACTTTTGGACTTGAACAGAGATTGTTAGCTGAAGGCAGTGCGAATATAGATCTGGGACAAGAAGTCACGCTGATGCAGAATGATGTAATAAATTTTGCTTTGGACACCGGGGAACTTTACAATTCCAATAAAATTTCACAATGAACAGGGATACAAAAGACACATACTCTGACTCAGGGAGATTTGAAATGAGAACAGAAAACCTGGAAGATCAAGCAACATCTGTGGAAAGAGAAAATGAGTTAATGCATCAGATCAGTGATCTTTCATTAGAACACAATGAACAAAGCGGCTGTGAAGCAAAATCTCGAAACACAAAATGTCAAAACGGGTAAAGACGCAGAATATCAGCAGAAACCTTAACAACCAATGACTTGCTGTAATGACTTGCAATGATAGCAGCGAGAAGCGGATAGTAAATGGAAAGTATTGGACTGTTTCCAGGGGCGTGCATTCTCAGTGAGAAAAGAATTGCTGCAGACAGTAGCTCCAACATGAGTTGTGGCTCATTCTAATGATCCCTTAGTTATACCGAATGTTAATCCCTAGTGAGCCAATCAGATTGTGCAATTTTATTGTTAGCTATGGTCATTGAAACAAACAAATTAAGGCAGCCATTTTCGAGCTCACCTTTTCTACATTAGAATAACTTCCAATGAATATTGCACCATGTGGAAGGGGAAAAAAGACTTCCGTATCTTTCTAAGGAAAATAAAATGAAAATCTCCATCTGGACATTCGAAGATGCCATAAAACCATACACAGCATGGAGGTCCGAGTTCAATTCCTGGTGTTTTCTCTAGAACTATGGGGCACAGTCTCAGGATAAGGGGAAGCCCATTTAGGATCGAGATGAGGAGGAATTTCTTCACTCAGAGGGTTCTGAATCTTTTGAATTCTCGGCCTCATATCTCTGAATATATTCAAGACTGAGGCAGATAGATTTTTGGAGTCTATGGGGAATCTGTGGATATGAAGATTGTGCAGGAAAGTGTAGTTGAGTTCGATGATCAATCTTGAATTTATTGAATGGCAGAGCAGGCTCGAGAGGCATAGGGCCTACTCCTGCTCCTATTTCTAATGTTTGTTATGTTCCTTAATCGGACCCAAATTATCTCAGTGGGAGAAAGCAGTTGTTGCGATCTAATGATAACTTTTGTCTCTCATCCTGCAATAAAGCAGTCATAGGGAAGTAGGTGGTGCTACCATTGGACAGAGCAACCCTTGTTCTGCAGCAAACCGTCAAACGGCAGAAGGGGTGCTAATATTATAAACCACATCCCTCATCATCCGATAAATCAATAATCGGGATGGTAAAACTAGACAGACAAATAAGATGTAAACAGAAACGTTTTTATTATCAATTAAAACATGTAATACTCAAATAAACAGGGTTGAATCCAGGAAACAGCTAAAGAAAATGATGGCTGCTATTATATCATCAAACACTAATGGACTAATGGTTTGTAGACAACTGTGGCAGTAATGGGATCAGCATTTTTCTTTACGTGGTGAATCAGAGACTTATCAAAGACTGTATTGGTCCACTGAAGGGTGTTCAAGGGCAGGTTGCAAAGGATTCACTAAGAATGGTGGAAATATTACATTTGTACTTTGCATCAGTCTTCACCCTTGAAAATGATGCTCGAATATTAGAATTTAATTCTACTAATTTTGTTAGCAGCATTACCAAAGATAAAAACGTTAGGGTAAAAATAATTAAGAACTTGAAAATAGATAGAGCATCCGTGCTGGATGATATCAGCCTGATGGTCCTCTGTGAGATAGGACATGAGCTGTGAGAGCTCCTGGCCTGTATTTTTAATAGCTCACTGCTCTCTTGAATGTTTCCTACAGATTGGAAGGAGACTAATGCAGACCCCATTTTTGAAATAGGTGACAAGACAGACCCGGGCAACTATAGGCCCATCAGTTTAACATCAGTAATAGGTAAGATGTTTGAAGCAACCATAAGGGATTTAAGAATATTGGATAGGGAGGGACATTTTAGGCATACCAATATGACTTCATACAAAAGAGGTAATATCTCGCAAATCTAATTGTATTTTTTGAAACAGTTACGAAGTTTGTGGATCAGGGAAGCCCAGCAGACATTGTCCACTCAGATTTCCCAAAACATTTTGAAAAAGTACCGCACAAAAGGCTTTTGTATAAGATCGGAGCCTCTGGTAAACGTTGAAATATATTGAGTTGGATTCAGAACTGGCTGGCAGGACACTGGTAAAAAGTAATAATTGATGGATTTGAATCTGATTGTAGACTAGTCACCCGTGGTGTCTGGCAGCGGACAGTGTTGGGACAATTGTGTTTTACTATTTGTATTAATGATCTAGATTTTGGGATTGCGCGCAAAACTTTTAAATTTGCAGATGATACCAAGATCTGAGTGAGATTTTGAATTATAGCAGATGCTCGACTGCTTCAGGCAGATCTGAATGTGCTGGTAGATTATGCTCAAGTCTGGAAAATGATGTACGACTTAGATAAGTGCATATTTATGCATGTGGGTAGGGCAAATGTTCACATTCTTACACCCTCCAGGGAAAGGTATTAAATTTGGCGCAGATAGAAATAGAATTGCGCATTCTAGTACATACATCCTTAAAGGTACATGAGCAATGCTGTGCAGTGATAGTTACAGCAAATAAGGCATCGGGGTGTATCCAAAGGACATTTGATTATAATAGGACGTGTACTGTTTTGTCCTTGAACAAGGCCTTAGTCAGACCGAGCTTTGAATACTGTGTCCAGTGTTGTCCTCCTCACATGATAGGTGATATTGACGCTCTGAAAAGGAGAACAAGAGGGTCACTCGGCTATTTCCAAGTATAAAGCATTTTAATTACCAAGATAGGTTGAAAGAGTTGGAACTCAATTCCTTAGATCAGCATAGACTTAGGGGGGATCTGATTGAGGTTTTAAAATAATGAAGGAAATAGAAGGTTTTCCAGTCGATAGTTTATTTCAATTAAATAGGTTAGGTAGGACCAGGTATCACATATTTCAGTTGTATAGGACTAGATCTAGGTTAGATGTCAGGAGGTGGATCTTTTCCCAGAAGATAGTAGACCATTGTACAATCTGTCATTTCATGTAATGAATGCAGACTCACTGAATTCCTCAAGTGAAAGCTGGATTTGTTTCTGGCTGCGGTAGAGATCACATGTTACAGAAGGTATGTACTGCAGGAAATTCAAGGCCAGAGTGATCACTTGGACTAGTTTCGATCACCTAGATGGATCAGAGAAGAATTTGCCAAATTTCTTCTCCAAAATTGGCCTGGGTTTTTAATCAGATTTTTGCTATTTCCAGGAGATCACATCGTTTCGGGCGGCGTGGGACAGGCTCAATGGACCAGATGGTCTTAACCTTTCCATCATTGTATGTATGCTCGTATCTTTGTTTGTAGAGTGTCCGTTCTCTTGCACTAAATCTGTCAGATGGCAGTAGGCGGTGCTAAATTTGTACAGAGCGTCGTTTGTCTTGCGGCAAATCAGTCAGAGGGCAGCAGGGGGCGCAACAATTATTAAAGAACATGACATTCCATGCGTTAAAAAATTAAGAAAGCAGTAGGGGGCGCTACAATTATAAACGAATCAAGATATTGAAAAAGAGATAAATTCCTCGATCTAGAGATGGATTGATAGATAGATGGATAGATAGATAGATAGATAGATAGATAGATAGATAGATAGATAGATAGATAGATAGATAGATAGATAGATAGATAGATAGATAGATAGATAGATAGATTGATTGATAGAGTGATAGAAAGAGAGAGGGATAATCTGCCAGATAGGCAGATAGAAAGATAGACAGACAGCCGAATAGATTGATAGTTACATAGATCGACTGATAAATATATAGATAGATAGACAGATATACCTACAGACAGACTGATAGACAGACTGACAGACAGACTAACAGATAGATAGTTAGACAGATAGACAGAAAGGGCTAGAAGAATCTATAGATATAGAGACAGATTGAAAGATAGATATTGATAGGATAGACAGATAGCTCGGTAGATCGGTAAATATAATGTTGAGCGCTGTTTGCAGTTCGATTTGTGTGTGTGGAAAAGTTACACTTTCAAAATCAAGTTATGGAAATCTCATTTTGTACTGCCATGTAATACACTGCATGGTGGGACTGGCGAGCGGGATCTGCAATAACATAATGCAGGAGAGGGGCGAGGGTCAGGAGATGGAAACCGCAGGGTGTACGGACACTTGATAAATGTACATTTGGCACACTGTAATTAAAGAATGTAAACAACTTCCCCATCCAGTCTGAATCAGACCGACCTTCATCTCCTTTGCTTGTTGCTGGATGTGACGCTATGTCTCAGGATCAAGTGGACACTATCTCAACAGTCCTTAAAACCGTGGAAGTACATTACGAGTCACATCAGAAATCATATTCAATTGAAAATCAGTGAGGCACAATGCAGGGATACATAATAACATAAAAAATAGGAGCAGTAAGAGGCCATTTGGCCCCACGAGCCTGCTCCGCCCTTCAGTAAAGTAATGGCTGATCTTGTACCTCAACTGCACTTTCCAGCACTATCAAGAATCCCTTGATTCACTTATTATTCGACAATCTATCGATATCTGCCTTGAACTTACTGAACGAGTATGCCTCCACTGCCCTCTTGAGCAGAGAATTCCAAAGAATCACCCACCTCTGTGAAGACATTTCTCTTCATCTAAGTCCTGATTTATCCTGAGATAGTGAAAGCCTAGTTCTAGACTCTCCTGCCAGATCTTGCCTGCGTCTACTCTGTAAAGCCCTGGAAGAATTTTGTAGTTTTTATATGACATTTTATTCTTCGTAACTCTAGAGGATATAGGAGTAGTCTACTCAATCTCCCCTTATAGAGTAATCGATAGATAGATAAATAGATAGATAGATAGATAGATAGATAGATAGATAGATAGATAGATAGATAGATAGATAGATAGATAGATAGATAGATAGATAGATAGATAGATAGATAGATAGATAGATAGATAGATAGATAGATAGATAGATAGATAGATAGATAGATAGATAGATAGATAGATAGATAGATAGATAGATAGATAGATCGATCGATATCTACCTGAGCAAGCAGGGACTAAGAGGCACCCGACACTGTGCAGCTATTACCATGAGGGTTACAGACTGAGACACCAGTCGATGTACTGATATGTCCCTGAGGGAGGAAGTCATATGGATACCAATCAATGTCGAGATCTCTCCCTGATGGAGAAGGAGTGAGAGAAATCAGTCAATGTACAGATATCTCCCTGTGGAGTGGAACTGAACGACATCAGTCAATATTCTCATATATCCATGAAGGAGAGGGACAGAGATAAACCGTCCATTGTACAGATAGCACCTCAGGACATGAGACAGAGAGACACCCGTCAGTGTCCAGATATTTCTTGAGTATGCAGGTATAGCCATGAGGGATAGGGGAATGAGGAAAACTGTCGATATATTGATACCTCCATGCTGGACAGGGACGGAGAGACACTTGCCAGTGTAGAGCTATCTCCCTCAGGGAGAGTAGACTGAGACGCCAGGCACTGCACAGATATCTCTTGTGCGAGCAGGGACTGAGGGACACCAGCCAGTCTACAGAAATCTCCCTGAGTTGGGAAGGGACTGAGAGATACCAGCACTGTACAAACATTTCTTGAGTGACAAGAGACTGGGAGACACCAGTCAACGTAAATATGTTTTCCTGCGAGAGGGGTGGGGGGCATCGAGACATCTGTAAATATACAGTTAACATCGGGAGGGAGAGCGACTGAGACATTAGTCAGTGCACAGATATCTCGCTTTCTCACGTATAGGATGACATTATTTTCAGTATTTCAATAACTTTAATCATATCCGTCCATTTACAGGATGCAGTTTCGTCCTTGATGTGTGAAATTATGCATGCTGGACCCTCAGGGATCTCTCGTATCTACTGGTTTCCAAAGATTTCAGAGAGCAACATCATAGAATCACAAAAGTTTACAGCACGAAAGGAGGCCATTTCCTCCCATCGTGACTATGCCAGTCAATCAGAGGCAAACCAGCCAAATCCCACTTCCCAGCCTTGGTCCGTAACCCTGCAGGTTACGATACTTCAACTGCACATTCAAGTACTTTGTAAATGTGGTGAGGGTTTCTCCCTATGCCAGCCTTTCAGCCAGTGAGTTCCAGACCTCAGTAACGCTCTGCGTTAAGAAATTCCCTTCAACTGCCCTCTAAACCTTCTACCAATTACTTTAAATTTATGCCCGCTGTATGTCGACCCCTCTTCTATGGGAAATAGACCCTTTCTATCTATTCTATCTTGGCCCCTCATAAATGAATACACCTCAATCAGTTCACCCCTCAGCCTCGTCTGTTCCTAGGAAAACAAATTTAGCCTGTGCAATCTGTACTCACAGTTAATATTCTCCACTGCTGCCAACATCCTCCTAAATCTCCTCTATACCCTCTCGAGTGCAATCACGCCCTTCCTTTAATGTCGTGACCAGTACTACAGCTGTGGCCTAACCAGTATTTTATACAGTTCAAACATAAACCACCTTTATTGTATGCTATGCCTTGCCTAATAAAGGCAAGCATTCCGTATGCCTTCTTAACCAGCTTATCTACCTGCTCTATTACTTTCAGGGATCTGTGGACATGCACTTTGGACATCCAGAGTCCCTTTGTTCTTCTACACTTCTCAGTTGCAACCATTTAAAGTGTATTCCCGTTCCTTGATAGCCATCCCCAAATGCATTACCTCACAGTTCTCTGGATTCAATTCAAATTTGCACTATTCTGCACCCATGACCAGTTGATTCATATCTTCCTGCATTACGCAACTTTCCTCTTCATTATCAACCATATAGCCAGTTTTAGTATCATCTGCAAACTTCTCAATCATACCCCCTATATTCAAGTCTAGATCATTGATGTATATCACAAAACGTTGAGATCTAGAACTGAGCCCTGTGGAACACCACTGGAAAGATCTTTCCAGCAACAAAAACACCCATCAACCGTTATCCATTGCTTCCTGCCTCTGAGCCAATTTTTGGTCCAACTTGCCACTTTGCCTTGTATCGCAAGAGTTTTTACTTTTGTGATTAGTTTGCCATGTGAGACCTTATCAAATGCTTTGCGAAAGTCCATATACATTACTTCATATGGTTGGCCCTCATCGACCAACCTGGTTAATTCCTCAAAAAGGAGGTAACTTCAACCAGTCAAACCCACTGAGATCGGATTAACATGGTGGAGAAGCAACTGATAACTTCAACAACAAATAACCTTACAGGGCAGTATCAACTGTTTTTGGAGAATATATCTTTAATTTACCCCATATTTTGATTGGTTGCTCTTTATTATTTGCCACAACATCAAATGGTTAGTTTTGAGAGTTGGAACGCAAGTCAACAGATCCTGGTCGGAGATCAACTCATCCAATCAGACTGGGCCCTCGATGGACAACGCCTATGACGAAGTGGCTCAGATCAAAATCATCGCCCTTCCCTGTTTCCTTGTATTAGTGCTTGTATCGGGCATTACCGGGACCTCAAGTGCACTGTGGCACATCATACGAATGAAGAAGGTCTCACAAGCAAGTGATGTCCTCCTTCTGGATTTAATGATCACCGACTTCTTGATTATCCTGGTCTCTATACTTTCCCATATTCAATGTATCCTTGGAAGCAGATTATGGAGTAATTCCGTGATGTCAGTGCCCTCTTGCGTCCAATCAATCTTGATGGCAACGCACTTTTCATGACCTGCATTGCGATTACATAGAAACATAGAAAATAGGTGAAAAAGTAGGCCATTCGGCCCTTCGAGCCTGCACCACCATTCAATATGATCATGGCTGATCATGCAACTTCATTACCCCATTCCCGCTTTCTCTCCATACCCCTTGATCCCTTTAGCTGCAAGTGTCACATCTAACTCCCTTTTGAATATATCTAACGAACTGGCCTCAACAACTTTCTGTGGTAGAGAATTCCACAGCTTCACATTTCTCTAGTGAAGAGGTTTCTTCTCATCTCGGTCCTAATTTGCTTATCCCTTATCCTTAGAATCATGGTCCTGGACTTCCACAACATCGGGACCATGCTTCTTGCATCTAACCAGTCCAATCCCGTCAGAATTTTACATGTTTCTATGAGATCCCCTCTCATTCTTCTAAATTCCAGTGAATATAAGCCTAGTCGATCCAGTCTTTCTTCATATGTCAGTTCTGCCATCCCGCGAATCTGTCTTTTGAACCTTCGCTGCACTCCCTCAATAGCAAGAATGTCCTTCCTCAGGTAAGGAGACCAAAACTCTACACAAATATGAAGGTGTGGCCCTTGTACAACTTCAGTAAGACCTTCCTGCTCTTATATTCAATAACTCTCGCGAAGAAGGCCAATATGCCATTCACCGCTTGCTGAAACTTCATGCCAACTTTCAATTACTGATGTACCATGACACCCAGGTCTCGTTGCACCTCCACTTTTCTTATTTGTCACCATTCAGATAATATTTTGCTTCCCTGTTTTTGTCACCAAAGTGGGTAACCTCACATTTATCTATATTATACTGCATTTGCCATGCATTTGTCCACTCACCTAACCTGTCCAAGTCACCCTGCAGCCTGTTACCATCTTCCTCACAGCTCACACTGCCATCCAACTTAGTGTCATCTGCAAACTTGGAAATATTACATTCAATTCCTTCGCCTAAATCATTAATGTATATCGTAACTAGCTGAGGTCCCAGCACTGAACCTTGAGGTACCCCACTCGTCACTGTCTGCAATTCTGAAAAGGAACCGTTTATTCCTACTCTTTGCTTCCTGTCTGCCAATCAGTTCTCTATCTACGTAAATACATTACCCCCAATACCATGTGCTTTAATTTTTACACACTAATCCCTTATGTGGGACCTGGCCAAAAGCCGTTTGAAAGTCCAAATACATCACAACCACTGGTTCTCCCTTGTCCACGCTACTGGTTACATCCTAAAAAACTTCAAGACGATTTGGCAAACATGATTTCCCTTTCATTAATCCATGCTGACTTGGACAGATCCTGTCACTGCTTTCCAAATGCGCTGCTATTACATCTTCAATGATGGATTACAACATTTTCCCCACTCCCGATGTCAGGCTAACCGGTCTATAATTCCCTGTTTTCTCTCTCCCACCTTTTTTAAAACGTGGGGTTACATTAGCTATCCTCCAATCCATAGGAACTGATCTAGAATCTATAGAATGTTGGAAAATGAGCACCAATGCATCCATTATTTCTAGGGCCACTTCCTCAAATACTCAGGGATGCAGACTATCAGTCCCTGGGGTTTTATCGACCGTCAATCCCATCAATTTCCCTAACACCTGATTCTGACTGCAAGGGACCTACATTTGTCCTAACTAATTTTTTTCTCTTTACATATCTATCGAAGCTTTGCTGTC